>NC_045704.1:64814357-65135684 GCF_009834535.1 Camelus ferus | reverse complement strand
TACAGGTGCACACTCATCTGATTATTTTTGAACTGGCTACAGCAAGTGGCTGATGGGGCTGTGGGTTTCCTGTGCCTGGCGCTGGGCTTGCCACAGGGCAGGCACTCAGACCTATGCACTGATTCACATGGAAGCTGCGTTCGTATCTCAAGAGGTGAGCCTGCCACAAGGCCTCCCTGCCAGGGATGTGAGCGCACGTGCCCGCAGCGAGGGGCAGAGGAGAAAGGACAGAAGGCAGCTGCTGAGGGGACTGAGAAGTGAAAGACAGAGGGAAGTGGGGGGTCACAGCTCTCGTCCCCAGCCCTGTGTTTGCTGGTCCACAGCTGGACTTCCTGTGAGGCGGCAGTCGTGTGCGAGCTCTAGCTCAGAAGAGCTCCTAACGTGCCCTGGCTTTTCTGGAAGTCTCAGGTAACTGGAAAGTTTAGTGAAGTTGGACACAACGCTTCACAATTTCTCTCCTGCTCCTCTCAGCCTCAGGGAGGTCGACACGCAGGCCAGGCTTTCCTTGGGAATCAGTGGTTTCTGAAGATAAAGGAGAAGGCTGAAGTTGAAGGGAGCCCGAGGTGCATCAGAACACGGACATACGCGCTTTGGTGTGAGACACGTGGGCATTTAGGGTCACTGTGCCGCCTTCCAAAATCAAAGGCAGCCGAACAGCTCAATTCCCAGTGAGGCCTGGGCATTTTGCCCCCGTCATCTGCCCCAGAGGACGGCGGGGGCCAGTTTCCCTCCGTCCTGCTCTGAACGCCCCCAGGTCGCGGCCTGGCGCAGCTGCCCGAAGGCTCTGCCTGCACTGAGCCGGGAGGCCGGGGGGGGGGGGGGCCCGCACCGCCAGCTGGGGTCATGCTGTGTGTGTGCGGGGCACGGCTGCCGTTTAGTTTTGCTTCCTGCTTTCGTGCGGGTGGGTTGAGGAGTCCACTCTTTTTTTCCCTTTTAACCGCTGGTTGCTATGATAGTGAGACTCTTAAGTGAAATGGTAATGCTACCACTGTGCACAAGTATTTCTCTGAAAAGATCTTTTTTGCTCAGTTTTGATGCCGTTAATATCTAATTCCCAGTGTTTTAGCTGGAAGCTGTTCAAATTTCCCAAATCATAAAATCCTCTGAAGCCTGCTCCGACTTACTTTTCTTGATTCGGTTCTCCTCCCTTTTGAAAGGTTTTTGAAGGCCTACTGCCAACAGGGAACGGCCTCTGCTTGCTAGAGACCAGGGTGACAGGGACCCTGGCTTGCGGTGAGGTTTCTCCCCCTTTGGGGGCGTTTTTGGAGCAGTGTGCGAGGGGTGTTGCTGGTCCTTTCTGTCGCGTGTCCTCACACGCGTTTCCTAAGCACCCCCCTGGCTTGGTGCTGTTACTGTGTATACGTCCTACATGTGTTTCCTATTTGTTATGACTCATGCTTATGGTGCTCATGAAGATTTATCCTTTATCTTGGCTCTGAGTAATGAGCCCACTTGCACACTTCCAGCAGAGGTGTGGGTTGGGACGGCTGCAGGACAGGCCTCTTGAAGGCAGAGCGCAGGAAGCATGACGTAGTCAGCTAAGGTGCTGCTCACTCCTCCCCCCTGAGGAAACGGCTCTGTTTTCGTGAATTTATTAATTTGTGTTTTCCAAGTTTTCCTTTCCCTTTGCCCCTTTTAGCCATTTTACTGCTTATGAGTGAGACCACCAGAGGGTGGCCAGATGGAACATCTGCTCTCCTCCTTTTCCTGCTGGTAATTGTGTGAAAGGGTTTGGTGGAGGAAGAAATGGAAACAATTAAACTGAAATGATATTTGTATTGCATGTGCAGCAAACACCCAGGGGGTCTTCTTGGGTTCAGATAAACACTCGGACCCAAGAGACTAAGACAGGCCCCCGGTGGCTTCAGTCCACCACAGGGTGTAGTGTGGGACCAGAGCTGGGAGCAGGGTGGCGTGGCCGCCCTCTGGGTGCCTGTGACCGTCCTCTGTGTGCCTGTGACCTGTCTGCACATCAGTTCACGCAGCCATCCAGAGCTTTCCAGCTGGTGGCTCCAATGCCAGGAGGTCTCCGTGGTTTAGAAGCCTCATTCCTTCCAGGAGCTAATAGGCAACTATGCTCTATAGCAATAGTTTCCTCTATAGCAATAGTTTCCATGGTGCCGTGAAGGGCGTGCCTGGTTTACAGGAGTCCTTGCTCTCAGGAAGCCTCCAGATGTCTCCTCCTATAGGTAAGAGAAATCACCTTTTGTTATGGTTGACATATTGTTTTAATTACCAGGGTTATAGAGTTAAGAGAGTTAACAGAAGATCAAAGTCTCATGTGAAAGAGGAGTAAATTTTGCCAACTCTTTGCCCACAGCCGTGGATTTTATTACTTTTTTTATTATATGTATTCCTGACAATGGTAGGCTGAATAATGGCTCCCGAAGATACGCCCCCATCCTAATCCCCAAACCTGTGACTGTTACTATGTGAATGTTCTGTAGACAAAGTCTTTGCAGGTGTGGTTAATGGAAGAACTTGAGGTGAGAAGGTCCTCCTGGAGTGTCTGGGTGTCCTCTGAATGCAATCACATGAGTTCTCATAAAATAGAGATTTAAGATAGACCGAAGATGAGAAGGCAATGTGACCATAGAGACAGAGATCGGAGTGACAGGGCCACAGGTCACGGAATGCCAACAGCTCTGGGCAGCTGGAAGAGGCAAGGAGAGGATTCTCTCCTCGAGACTCTGTTGTCTCTGCTGACATCTTGATTTTGGCTCAGCAATACTGATTTTGGACATCTGGACTTCAGAACTGTAGGAGAATACATGCTGTTTTAAGGCACCAAGTTTTTAGTAGTTACAGCAGCCCCAGGCAAGCTGAGACTTCCTTCTCCCTTAGCTTGGGAGGGTGTCTTGAGTTCCGTGCAGCCTTCCTGTCCCCATTTTGTTCAGTGCCACGTTCTCCCTCTCTGTAAAGGACACTACCCAGTTGCTAAGGCCCCAAACCCTGGCATTATCCATGACTTTCTGTTTTCTCAGATGTCACAGCCTATCCTGTTTATTCTACTATAAAAATATATTCTGAACCCGCCCACCTTTGACTGCACAATCCCCCACCCCCGCCAACCCCTGCACCTCCCCCCGCACCGCATCCCCACCACCGTCTTTGGTCTGAGCCACCGTCACCTTCTTTACCTGAGGCACCGTGGACCCCTAGCCCCTGTTGTTTGAGGACAGAATCTGCAACTAGAGTTCCTGTGTTGGAAGCTTAGTTCCCCTGTTTAGGAACCGACTCTGGTCAAGTTAATTAACTCCTCTGTGCCTCATTTTCTTCACATGGGGACAATATGGCATCTGCTTCGTAGGTTGCTGTGACAGTTAAGTAATTAAAACGCAACAGGTGCTCAGAACAGTGCTGGGAATATAATAAGCCTCAGTGAGCGTTCGCTTCATTATTAGCTAATAAGATCTGTTCTCCGTGTAGCAGCCTGAATGATCCCTCAAAAATCTTAAGTCCAGTCACAGAATTCACCAGCTCAGCTTCCTGCAGTGGCTTCCCGTTACATTTAGAATAAAGTCCCCCAACCCCTCGCAGACCTCTCACTCCCTCTCCCACCACCTCCCCATCTTCTGGATGCTGAACGGTTGGCCCAGATGTCCTTCCAACGTGCCAAGCGCGTTCCCGCCTCCCGCCTTTGCTCGGAGCACTTCTCCTGGTCATTCACAGGGCTTGTTTCCTCCTTCCTTCCAGTCCCTGCCCAGCCATCACCTCTGCAGAGAGGCCTTCACTGACCACCCCATTTATGATAACCAAGCCCCCTTGACTTGCCCCCAACCCTGTTTTGCTTTTTAAAAAATTAATTAGTAAACCACCCGATATTTATATTTAAATGTGTTTATTGTCCGTCCCCTCCGGTACACTATCCATGAGGTGTTTTATTTTGTGCACTGTCCCCAGTAATTAGAACAGACCCAGCACACCTGTAAGCATTCAATAAAAAGATGTGAAATAAATGCTGGAGTGAACAAAGGAATATGTTGATTTGCAACAGCTTACTTAGCTTTATTAAATGAACTGATTTGGAAATTTCTTATTTGAAAATTTCTCACATTTTCTGGAAAATCTGATTATTGATACTGGTATATATGGTCAGTCATAAAGTAATGTTTCTTAATCCAGGCTTCACAGTGTAGAAAATACAGCCGTTGGATCGTGAGTCAATAAACGATTGGTCCTTCATTTACCAGATCCTTTTATTTGAACTTGAGCAAATCTCTAGACCCACGTGAGTCTCAGTTTTTTCTTTCGTCAGTATGAAGAGGTTGGGAAGATTGAGATTTAGTATTTCTTTCAAGGTTTTTTTGAGTCTACATTGATAATTAAGGGCATATTTTTTAAATAGTTAGTCCAGGCCTCCAAAATGAAAAACAGCATAACTTGCATTTAGTAAAAAAAAATACCAGTTGAAAAGCAGAATTGAGAATGTTTCTGGAATCGTTAAACTAGAAACACCGCTGAAGAAGCCCTCCGCTGGCGGTGGGCGAGGACGCACCCACAGCCGCAGCTGTGAGCCACGGGGGTCTGATGTCTTCTTACGTGTTGTTTTTAAACCTAGATTAAGTGGGATTTGCAGATCTGGGGGCAAATCTGGCCTCCAAGCACTTGGGAAAATGCTTTCGAGTTTTACTGCTTAGATCTTCACTTGCCTCACACGGTAGAAGCTTCACGATTTTCCAAAGACCTCTACTGTTTTATCAGAACAGAGCACACAGAAAGAATCTTTCTCCCTTTCTCTTTTATTTATTGAAACACAGAAGATTAGAGGAACTAATCATTTCAGTTTGCTCGAGCAAAGCCCTCCCCCCCGTAATTGGAAGCAGGCCGCTGGACAGCCCCGGGCAGCAGCCTTCGCGAACGTTCCCCCCTCGCTGAGCGTCGTGGCAGCGAGGAAGGTGCAGCCCGAGGCGCTGTGCGGACCCCGGCAAGGAGCAACACCTGTAAACAGAAAGGACCGAGACGTGGACACATACTATTCCCTGAACAGCACATGATGGAAAGTTAACCAAATAGCCTTAATCAGCTGCAGCTGGGCCGAGGTGGCCACGGAAGTGCGAAGGCACCGCTCGCTGGAAGGGCCCGGGGCCGGGGTGGGGGGAGCGCCGCGGGGTAATTGGAGCCAGGTGTGCTCGCTGGCAGGGCTTTTCCGAGGTGAGAGTTTGGAGAGGTTTGAAACAGGGATGTGGTTTGGCTGAAGGCTGGGGCAAAATTTTCCAAGACTAGGGGAGGAGGCTGGTAAATAAAATAGAGCCAAGTGGCGGAGTATGAAGTGTGTTAGGACAGCAAGTACCTTGGCAGCTGCGAAAGCCTGTGTCTGATGGCCTTGCCTTGGTGTTTGTGGTGGCAGAAGGGCGCCCAGCTGCACGGACGTAGGTCCTCAGGGCTGGATGAGTTGGCACAATCTTAACACCGGAGGCTGGAAGGGGCAGTTTAGGTAGACCTCTAAAGACAGATGTCCGTCCCCAGACTCCCCAGCTCTCCCTTCACCTCATCCAGTGACTTTGCTGCCTTGGAAGGAGTGTGTGGCCTGAGCACCTCGGGTGTTCCTGTTTCTCTGGAAGGCGCACTCCGGGATGGGAGGGCAGGTGGCTGTGTTCCTGTTCAGGAATTAGGGGTCCCCTAAGCAGATGTGGTGTTGGGGTCAGGCGTGAAGTGAATGTGGTATTCTCAAGGCTGTTTGTTGGATTCTGAACAAAATTCCCACAAATTACGATGACGCCTGGAGAGCAGGGCGTGAGGCCTGCCCGCTTGGCCTTGCTGGAACAGGAGGGAGACGAGCTCGTTTGGGCTGCTTGTGCTGTCTTCCCGACCTGGGCTTTGACGAGACCCGAATCCCAAAGGCTGAGGAGAAAGCTGGGGATGGCAGAAAAGCCACCAGTTCTTTACTAGGAAGCTAGGGGTCATACAGGCAGCTTTGATCAGTTTGTCATCCTGCTTCAGAATCCAGGGACCTGTCTGTCTGTTGCATAACGAGATAGGTTCTGGGCTGGGAAGGACCTGATAATTGGTTCTCTGAGAATAAACTACTGGTTGAAGAGCAGGTTTGTTCTTAGAGAATTCACAAAATTTCTAGA
Source organism: Camelus ferus (assembly GCF_009834535.1). NCBI lineage: Eukaryota > Metazoa > Chordata > Mammalia > Artiodactyla > Camelidae > Camelus > Camelus ferus. Next base: position 65,129,607 of record NC_045704.1, on the reverse strand, counting down.
ACCCGTGAAAGATCCAGAGGACATGACAACTGAAACTGTAGAAAGTAAAACCTTTTAGCCCTATCTACTGTGACCTGTTTTTTATTTTTAAACTCATCTTAATTCTGTGACTCACTGCATCATACCTTGAGACTTTCACCAGCACCGGAGAAGTCAGAATGGAAGAAATGACCTTACGTCGGTCTTATTCACTAAAGTCGTTGTGCACATAGTCCTCAGCACTTTGACAGATGAAGCTCTGCCTTTCGGCTCCTTTCCCTCTTGTCTTCCTTCCTCCCACGTTTAGAGTGCCCCTGTCATTGGCTGTGTAAAACTACCTTCAGAACTGAATGTATAATAATGTTTCTGCACACGGACAAACTGTTTTATCTTAATGACTCATTTTGTGTTGAATAAAGGCATATAGTTTTATCCTTAAAAGAAAAATAACCCAAGAACCTGCAGGCGGGAGGTAACAGTACCACACTGACTGGAGCCCCAGTCAAACACAGGTAAACCGCCTTCTCAGAGGATTGAGAAAACCCGCTTCTAGTCAGTCTTATCAACACCCCTGCAAGGGAGCTGTTGGTGCTGGCTTGCAGACGTAGACATTGAGGCCAAGAGAAGTTAGACGTTCTCAAGGTCATGAGCTGGGAAGTAGCTTGGTGGAGCTGAGGACTGACCTGGCAGCACACGTCTCCTGTAGCTGGGCTGGAGGGCAGGTGGGCTCTCCCAAGGTTTAAACATTGGTTTAGTCGTTAAGTCAGTGTTTGTTAAGCACCTGCTGTCTGGCAGGCCTGACGCCCCTTGAGGATTCGCCAAAGGCAGCGAAGGTAGAGTGGATCGTGACTTGTCCCCCTGCTCCTGCTCCTGTTCACGTGGTCTCAGCCTCCTTGCTCCTCTTGACCGTGGGCTTGAGCATTGCTCCTGATACAGTTTGTTAGCTGTGATCATATTGGCAGTAAGTCTCTGAGCTGCAATAAAGTGGCCATCGGGTAAGAATTACGTGTGAGTAGCTGGGTTGCCATCTATAGGTTAAGCTCGTAGAAAGAGGGGCAGGTCGGGGCGTCCTGTTACTATCCATAGCTCTGCTCTCTACAAACAACTTTCTTTTCTGGATTATCTGTGCCAAAATATTACCAAATAGCTTGGAAACAGGTTGGTGTTTTGCCCTTTAGGGGGAAAAAAAAAGACCATGGAGTTGAATTCGGAAAGGAATCTTGGAAAATATTTCAGTAAAACAATGTATCATTCAGATGCCCCAAAATTCAGCACTGCAGGGCTCCTGCTGGCAGGATCAGGTGAACTTTGAGATATATTATGGCTTGATCTTGAGTTCTTGTGTCTCTCGACTAGGCTAAAAGTTGGCTATTTTTTTTTTTTCCTGGCCATGACCTTTTATCAGAAATGCCTCAGAGATGTGCTTTAGACAGGAGCCAGCAGGCTTTCTGGTGACTTTCTGTGTCTATAGCTGCCCTTTTCCTTCCCTTCAATTTTATAAAAACACGTGAATGGAAGGAGGCCCCAGCGCCATGCTGTGGAGTCACCCAATAGGCTGGTTCATCCTTCCTTGGTCTTTCATACTTTCATTCATCTATTCATTCCAAAAATGTGTGTTTGGCATGTCCAGGCATTGTTCTAGGACTGGAGATACGGCGGTAAAGAAGGCAGTTTCAGCCTGGGCAACACGGACTTGGCTTTGGGTACGAGGCGCCCAGGTGTTCGGGTGACAGCAGGGAAGGCCGTCAGGGAGGCCGTCAGGCAGCCAGGGAAGGCTTGCCTGCGGAGGAGGTGTGCTTGAACAGGACATTAACGATGAAAAGGGGTGAATCGTGCCCGGACCCAGGGGAAGAGCAGGCCAGGTGGAGGATCTGCTCGTGCCAAGGCCGAAAGCTCAGACGCGCTTGCTGGAGGTGCGCGAGGAGGCCGGTGTGGCTGGAGCGGAGCGGTGAGGAGAGCGCCACGGGAGACGGGGCTAGCTGGTCAGGAGCCGGATCGCGCGGTGCTGTGCGGGGGGGGGGCCGTCGTTTCCAGGCAGTCCTCATGTTTGTCCTTCTCCAGGGGTGAAAAAGGCTGGCCCTGGACGCTGAAGATCCAGGGAGCCCTTCTGTTCCAGTCACGGAGAACAGGAGAGACGTAGCTCCACCGGCAGGACAGGTGGCTGGCCACTAGGACGGGTATTTGGGTTCTGGCCCCAGGGACGCATAACCGGGTGTAGAACTTGGACAGGCCGTTGCTTCCTTGGACTTCAGTTTCAATCTCTACAGTAAATACTTGGTGTAGTCTGTGTGTAAAGTCTTTCGTGTGTATCACGAAAGGTCAGTGATTTTATTGTACACAAATTCCGTTTTGTGTTTCATCCTCTTCTTTCAGATTTTTACCAGCACTGCCTGCAGTAACCAAGTCCACTGGCTCTAATTTCGCCCCTCTCCCACTCCTTTGTTTTTGAACAGCCCGCGGAGTACTTGAGAGAAAAAAAAAAAGGTGGCATGAAGAAGTCAACAGTGGAGGTGGGGTAAATGCGAGAGCTTTGTAACTTCACACCTCGGGCCCAAGGCTGGCCTTGTGCCTTCGCGGGGCCCACTTAGCACGTGGCCCGTTGGCCTGGGAGGGTTCCCAGTCACCAGATGAGCCAGTTGTAATGACTGAGACTTGTTCTCCGCCTAACGATATATGGTTCGACCAAGAGCAGCAACCAGTGTCTTCATTAAAGGGGATTATCCTATCAAAATAGTGTTTTTAGAACCTTACAGTGTTACAATGTTTGCGTTGACTCTTTCGTTTTTAAATCGTAGTTTGATTTATTGGACTCCCTACATTTTGATAGAAAAGAAAAAAATAAATAAGCCAATCTTCCTGTAATTCAGTATAAATCATGCCGCTCTGTCGTTGTAAAGTATGTCCGAAAGAAATTAGCAAAACCAGATAAGTTAACTTGCCTCAGGACTATTATCTTGTCAACACTTCTATTTTAAAAGACACTGTAAATCTTGATTTACCTTTAGGATTAGCCTTGAGTATTTCATGATTTGTTTTGCTTCTGCCAAGCAGGAAAGACTATGGGGCACACACTGACCCAGAGTTAAAGTGGGAAGAAAAAGGGAAGAAAAGAATGACATTCTCTAAAACTGCTCCCATTGGTCTGAGAAGTTTGATAAATTCATTTTGGAATATTTCCAGTTTTTGAAACAAGAAAGCTCTTCTGTTTTATTCTCTTGTATTCACTGTGGCAGGTTCAACTAAACTTTCGTCAGTCTTGCCTTTGAATCGAGTGCACAGATCATTCAGTGTGACCTGCGTTCAGGCACGTCAGCCCATTCTTTTCCATCAACCATGTCTTCTCCTAGGCTCTGTCTTGAAGGCTGTTACTGACTCCATCAGTTGCTCAAAGAGCTGCAGGCTGTGGTTAGCCCCTTTATTTACGGGGAAATTGAGTCCCAATGTAAGATACTTAAACAGAATTTTCTCTTTTTTCTTAAATGAATGATACGTCCTGAATCTTAACACAAGGGGGAAGACAAGCTTGGGAGGCACCCATGTCTGTGGTTTATAGTGAAGGTGACATTTCTCTGTTTCTCAGGCGAGGGCGATTAACTCCTTCTCCCCGAGGGCAAACAGTAAATTGCTTTCTGTAAGTGAGAAGATCCTGCTTTCATTCTGAAAGTGCTTACCAACACTGAGCTTGCTTTCTCTTTTGAAAGGAATACTGTAGGAGAGATCATGACCAAAGCTTGTTCCAGGTGAGTGCTGGAAACAGCGGGAACTTGCTGTCAGGTCTTGCCAGGATTTAGGAGAGCGTCTCTAGGCTGGAGGAGACATCCCGAGGGTGGAGAATGGAGCGCTGTCTTCGCTGTAGGGGAGTAGAGTAGACGGAGAGAGAAAAGGCTGGATCTGGTTCGTGTGTTACACACACGAGAACTAAGGGTGGGATTTGAAGATTTTTGTGTAGAATACTATACCCAGGACTGAATTACCAGGCCCCATGAGTTATTCCTTTTAAAAATGCTCAAGGCTGGTAACTCACAATAGTTTCCTGATTTATTCATTGTTTATGGTTAAGATATATCCCAAACTGAGCAAGTGTTTATTGAGGGCCTGTGAGCTGGGGACAAAGCCAGGGAACAAACTGCAGGTCTCGGGTTGAGGATTAAGATTGAATTTTCTCCCCTTGTGAGATACTCCTTGGCAATCCCTTCATAACGACACTGTGTGAGACTCGGAATGGGATCCCATACAGAAGGGGGCTTTTAAAAAAATCTTTATTACTGCTACCTATTCTGTTGGGCAAGTAAGTGAGGTGGTTGAAGTGGGTTTGATAAATTAACTTACTAATGTGATTAAGTCACACTTGATACGCCAGGAGTCGATGTGCGTTGTTTATCAGGAGGCAAGCCATGGTCACATCTCAGTGAATTACATTACACGCTGTTCTTTCAGTTGCCTTCACTGATTAGCTAAGCTTGGCTTTCACGGCCCATTGAGATCTGGCCCCAGTCTACCTTTCCAGCTTAATTCCTCTGTGTTCTTTTGCATATTTCCTCAGCTGAATTAAGTGTTCCCCAGACCTACCCACATGGCCTCCCCTGCCTGGACATTGCTCTCGAGGCTCTCGCTGCCCACCTCCCTGCCCCTGTTCTGCCCTGTTCACCCCCAGGGCCCAGCAGAAGCGCCCCCTTTCTGTTCCCAAAGACACATTTACATCTGAGCGTCTTCCTCAGCCCCAGGACTTGTGCAAGTGGACCTCCGTCTCCACACGAGACTCGGGAAGCAGCACTGTCTAAGGGATTCCCCCAGAGATGAGGCATGTGGGCTGTGTGCACACCTCACAGTGTTCTAATCAAACGTCTAAGTGTTCTGTTCAGACTGATCAGAGTTACAGATTTCTCCCTACCGACAAGTGTTTTTGTTTTTAATTGATGCATTGTGTACTGCCATTGTAATTAAAGTTCTGAGGATTTCTTCTATACGTTCTTGCTAATGGGAAGTGTATATTTTTCTTACCTGACTTTTGATGATGCTGTAAGGCTATTCAGGTGTGACACTTTGAGTTCCTTAAAGATAAAAGTGTTCTGCATATTAAAGCTATAGTAAGCATAGTTAATAATTAATTCAAATGGTGTTAATAAAAATTGAAGGCTTTTATTAATCCATGAGAAAATGTGTTTCTAAGTTGCTGTCCTTCACAGTTGCTGCTTCTATGTAGTACAGTTATAATGTACTATAATTTCTCATTAGCTGTTTAAATTACAGCCTAGATTGATGGTAGTGGATCAGACACCCTAAAATAGGTTATTTCTCACTTAGAGTTAATTAAGCTTTAGATAATTTTTTTCCTTAAATTTTTAGGAATTGGTGCAGGTAAGATCAGTATGGAATAAAGTCTGAGATTTAATTTTAAAAAATCACCTTTTCTCTTCTCTCTCTCTCTCTCTCTTTTTTCTCTCTCTCTCCTTCAAATCCAGGGTTGGGACCAACAGCTGCTGTAGCCTGGGCAGGGTAACTTGATATAATGGCATACGTCTTTACCCTGGTCTGCTCTTAGAGCAGATTGGAAATGGTTGTTTTGGAAATATGTGGTGAGTTTATCTCTAGACCTTCGCACCAGAGCAGTCAGTGCAGCCTCGCGAGTCCTTGGCCCCGATGTGCGCCTTTCACAACAGGACTTCGATGCTGTGACTTGATGCCTTGAGATCAGCACAACAAAATGGTGCTCAAAGAGCAGTGTTTACTTTGATCATTTTTCAACCTCTGTGCCCCAGCCTTTTCACGGAGCGCAAATCGCTTCACCAGAGCCGTGGCTGAAGCCCACGGACTGTTTTTGCAGTCCGGTTGCTGTGGCGATTCTCAGCCTTCCGTGAAACCCCGTCTCCAGGGAAACGGCAACCTTTGCAGCTGTCTCCGCCTTTTTGGTATTGTATCTGGTGGAGGTCTTCACAAGCCTGCAGCAAACCCAAGAGTAGCTGATTTGTGTCAGGGTAAACAAATACGTGGAAACAGGACGTCTCATTCAGGACATGTCGTATTTCAAAACAAACAGCTCTCTACCCTTCTCCCAAATCATATGAGAACTTTGAAGTATCTCCAAGTCTGGGTGAAGCCAGTTTAGTGAGCCATGGAGGGTTGCTGGTCATGATAACGATGCAAGTAAGAGCTTTGGGAGAGTAACTGATGAAGTTTGTGGAGTTGCCAGGTAGGGAAGAAAGAGAGTGGTGGCAAAGGAGAAGCGTAGTGGGGCGTGTGTGTGTGCCAGGCAGGAGAAGCCGGTTTAGGAGAAGGAGTGGGCTGGGTCTAAGGGGCCAGCAGTTTGATGTTTAGGGGACTGTGAGAAGAACTGTTTTGACTTTAAACTTCAGTGGAGGACGATATAGATAAAATCTTCCTTCCGTAGGGACCAAGGGAGTGGAGAAAAATCACCATGGTTTTAGATGGCGGAAGTGATAATAGCAAAACACTTACAGAGCACTCACTGTGTGCCAGTCCCCGCCCTCCATGTTCTGCGCCTATGACATGCTTAATCCTTTGACGTCTGGTGGAGTAGGCGGAGGCATTGCCCCCGCGTTACGGTCAGTGACACTGATGCCCCGAGAGCCTGAGCGTGCTCGAGGCCCTACGGCCAGCAGACGGGGAGCTGAGATCCCAGCTGGCTCTGAGTCACCGCTCTTATCCACCAGGTCAGACGGCCTGTAATCTAGGAAAGAAGGCAGAATGACCCAAAGGACTGGGTTACAGGAGACACTGGCCAACCTGGAAGAAAACATAGATCTTGGAAGAAATTAAATTATGTTTTAAAATTTGCTTATTGATTCATTCATTTGTTCGTTCATTTATTCATCATTAAATATCACGTGGTTCTGTCTAAGTGCCAGGTATTAGCCTAGGAGCTAAGGCAGTGACAAGCCCCGCCCCCCTCCTCTCAGATACTCTGTGTACAGACTTAACCTAGGACTAGGCAGCAGGTGCTAGATGCTGCGAGAGGAGGGTCAGCTGGACGTCGGCCAGGAGCGCCGCTGGGAAGAGCTGCCTTCTTCCTCATCGGGGCACTGATAACATCAAGTCTTCCAAAAGAGTGTGGTATTTTTTCTGAGGTGAACAAAATTTACCCCAGGTGAAAATATGAAACTATAGTTAAATGAAGTGTGTTAGCCCATAGTTCTGCCTCTTTCTAAACAGAACTGAGAAGTGTAATTTGATGAGTTTGCATGTGGTCGCATACAGTTTGCCCTTGAGATTTTCCAGATCGCCGTAGAGCAGTATGTCCAGTTTGTAAATAGCACTGCTAGGAGTCGGTTCCACGGTAACGAATGGAGAGCACTTTACAAGAAGGAAAGGGGTTGAGAAGGCCTGGGAGATCCATCTTTGTAGGAAAAAATTCCCCTGTGCCTCGGGTTGTGAGTGTGCAAAGTTCCTGAAACATGCTGAGGACCTGTCTGTAACTAGTACACGGTTTTCTGTAACTCTGGTGCAAGCATGTTACGAATGCTCTACAAGTGTTAACTTATTGACTACTCATAATAACGCTAAAAAGTAGACACGGTGATTCTGTTTTTTAGATGAAGAAACAGCAGCACAGAGAGGTCAAGCAGTTAGTCCAAGGTGACACAGCTAAGGAATTAATGGAGCTGGAATTGAACACAGAGAGTTTGGTGCAAGTGTTCATGGTCTCAATCATTATGCAATGGTAATTAGTCATATTTCACTTTATGGGTCCCATTTTAAACCATAAAGTATTAATTAAAAGGCAGTCTCTTAGGTGTTAAGACATTCTTAAGATTAGCTTGAGGCTATGTTCATAGCAGCATTATTTACGACAGCTGTATTTACATACAGCATTATTTACAACAGCCAAGATATGGAAGCACCCTACGTGTCCATTAGCAGTTGAATGGATAAAGAAAATGTGGTGTGTATACACACACACACACACACACACACACACACACACACACACACACAGAGGAATACTACTCAGCCATAAAAAAGAATGAAACTGTGCCATTTGCAACAACAACATGAATGGACTTAGAGGGCACTATGCTAAGTGAAATAAGTCAGAGAAAGGTAAATACTGTATGATATCACTTATATGTGGAATCTAAAAAATACAACAAACTAGTGAATACAATAAAAAAGAAACAGACTCACAGTTATAGAGAACAAGCTAGTGGTGACCAGTGGGCGGGGGGAGGGGCAAAGTAGGGGTTGGGGTGCAGGAGGCACAAACTTTTGGGTGTAAGAAGGTTCAAGGATGTATTATACAACACAGGGAAAATAGCCAATATTTTGTAATAACTGTAAATTGAAAGTAACATTTAAAAATTGTGTGTGTGTGTATATAGATATAAAGAAGTTTAGCTTGAGGCTAATTTAAGACCCCCTCATCTCCATGAAACATCTGGTCATTCACTGTCCTAAAAGGGACCATATCCATTTTGTACATCATGCTTTATTTTTCACTGCTAACTGGGGACCTTCCATGGTAAGTGGATAATTAATAGAAAAAGAAACAAAAACCATATAGTTTTGCTACTTGTTAACTCTGATTGAAAAGTGTGTTTGCTTAAGGATGTGGAATCTGATAGTGACTCTGACTGTATCAGGTTTCTCTAGTTAAGAAAGAAACAAAGTTATTATAGAATATTATCCCCCAATAATGGTCTGAAAAGTTTAACTTTTTGTCATCTTTCTTTGAGAGAATAGTAAAAATTTCCTCACACATTAGAGTTTACAAAGAGTTATATTTAGCATAAGTACAAATTATTTAACCTTTTCAAGTATCCTATGGGATTGCTCTGATCTCTTCTAAGGTTTGAGGAGATTTAATATGTAATGAAGAATAATGGCTTGTTCAAAGCTAGTTCTGATTTTGGAATCTGGGCTTATGAGCAAGACAACAAACTCCCAAAGACCTACATACACCAAGACGTGGACGTACGTGCCTGGACCTTCCACAACAGAGTTCTGGACTCTTCATGAAATTCTGAGGGGCTGCCGTGACTTCCCTGATAGATTTGCTTTATTCAGCATCATTTTCTTTTGAAATGATTATTGTTGAGAGGCACTCTCAAGTGTTTTACTGGATTGCTTACTAAAGAAATACATGGATCTTTAAAAACGAATTTAGCAAACTTCTTTAGAAAGTAGATGAAATAGGAAGTGGGTGCGGAGATTCTGAAAGTCTTAAGAAAAGTGTTCAGTGATGAAGCCAGAATCCCGAGACTGGTCAGCAGGGATCTTGGTGGTCATCCAGTCCAGTTTATACTTGTTTATGAATTTTGCTTCTAACGTATCTCTTAGTGGTCATCCAGCCAATCTAAGCAGTTCAGAAAATTGAGGAGTGGGAGAAACAAGAGAATTAATCCCACTGACAGCTGTTGCCTGCTTCTGTGGAGGAGTTAGGTCCACTTTGCCCTGTGGAGGGCCCGGCCCAGCCCGGCCTGGCCCAGCCGCTGCCACCCCCCAGACCCCGGACGTCTTCTCTCCCCGCTCGCTCCGGAGGTGGCGCAGTCTTGGTGCTGTGTTAGAATCATCTCTTCGGGTGTCCGTCTTCCCTCTGGACTGTGATGAGCAAACTGGGGAAAAACAGGCTGCATTTTACTCGTGTTTCTGTTGCCAGTACTTGGCATGGTGCCTGGCACCTTATAGGTACTTAATTAATGCTGTTTGAATAAATGAAAAGCATGCACAGGAAACACAGGCCACTGTCTGAAGCTGGCTGGCTGGCTAGTGTGTGCCTTTGGTGTGACTGTCTCAGATCTGGAGTCCTGAGGACCCATGCGACCATTCAGCCTTCTTAAATGCACCCAGTTCCTTGTAGAATCACGTGAAGGTCTTTCCAGATGAGACTGGAAACTCAAGACTTGGTCAGGTTTATCCTGTATGAAAGTTCAAGTCACTTTTTTTTTTTTTGGTGTGTAGTAAACCTACAACATTTACCATTTAGCCATTTTGAAGTGTACATTTCAGTGATGTCTGTACATTCACAGTGTAGTGCCACCGTCACCACCCTCTTGTTCCAGAAAGAAGCTCCACACCAATTAGCAATCTGTCCCACTTTCCCCCTCCCCCAGCCCCTGACAGCTGCTTTCCATCTCTTTGCATCTGCCTGCTTTGGGGACATTTGGGCATTTCATATAAAGGTAATCATGAAACGTGGGCTTCTGTATCTGGCTTTTTTCATTTCACATATTTTCAAGGTTCATCTATGTTGTATGTATCAATACTTTATTCTTTTTATTGTCAAATAATACTCCATTGTATGGATATACCACACATTTTGCTTATTTCAGATCACATTTTCATAGAGAAATTTGTCATTATAAGTCAGATTTCTTATTTCTGGTCAAACATCCCGAATGCCAGAGAATCTTAATTATGTCTACAAGTTCCTGGTAATTTTGGAATATTTAAATTTATAATCAAAACCTGAATATTTTATAATGCAGCTCCCCCCCCCCCAACTTTCCCCATTTGGCTCTACTTACTGCTGATAATATTTTCAAAGGATGAGTCGGAGACAGAATGGTTGGCGACAGCCGTTTCACTGAGAATGAGAAGTAGATGACCAGTGGCTGTTGACTTCACAGGCGTTTGGGGCTTGACGGAACCATGAAACAGAGCTCAAGCCCCTGACCTTGATGTCGCTCAGGACCTTCCAGACTTTGGTCAGAAGTAGGAAGCCCTTTAGAGACGTGCTACGTGGCAGGCAGCTTGTGCCTCCCCACTGGCGGGGGAGCCAAGCCTCTGTGATTCTGTCGGACTCTCTTTAAATACAGCTGCTTCAGATGTGCCTTCCATGTGACATTCAGAGATGAGGAGCTTTCTTAAGAAGTCATTTTACATCTACAAAGTGAGACTGTATAAAAAGCTAAGGCAGTTAGTATTTCCCCGTGTTGAGGGTGGACTTCACATTCCCCGCGGCAAACGGGACGCGATGTTGATTGCTCCCCTGGAAGTGCGTGGCTGTTGCCTCCTTCCCTTTCTGTTTCTTTGTGCTCCCCGATTCCCAGCACCGTGGCTTGGTGTCTCAGGGTTTGAAGTTGCTGACGGCTTGTGTGGTGTTGCCTCATTACAGTGTCTTCCTTACTGGGACGTAGGCGGCTGGGATAGTATCGGTTATGTGACTTCAAAATCAAATGATTCGTGTTAGAATTTGCACTTGGTTCATTCTGAGGTCAAGTCTATTCCTGATCCCTCCATGGCACACAACTCTGCTTTACTTGTAAAGAAATGTCAACAGGACTTTTTTTTTTTAGTTTTTTTTTTGGGGGGGGGTAATTAGGTGTATTTGTTTACTTTTAGAGGAGACACTGGGGCTTGAACCCAGAACCTCGTGCATGCTAAGCACACGCTCTACCACTGAGCTGTACCCTCCCCGCAGCAGGATCATTCTTGATCTAAATAAGGAACCTCGTTCAGACTTCTTACAACTTAGTCTTTGCTTCTTTCTTTCTTTTACTTTTTATTTTCCTTTTTCCTTCAGGTTATTAGTTAAGTGCTTAAAGGATTTTAGGGGTAGAGTGTAACTATAAGACATTTGTTACCAGGTGTTCTGCTCTGCAGTGCAACTTTGTCCCTTTCCAGTTAGGACAACTGTACTGAAGTACTTTTAATGCTGCCTGAAGAAAATAGGAAATTAAACCCTTCAGTATTGACCTCAGGAAATATTATCCATCTTGGACACTTACAGCTACAGCAGGGCGAATTCCGTATGCGCGATTTAGCAACGTTCCTTCTGCCTTCTGTGGTCACAGGTCTTATCCTGAAAACTCGTTAGAGGGTTTAGGGGACACTGATTTGAGGAGGAGAATGAACGAAATACTGAACTCGAGTGCAAACCCTGCAGACTGTATTTGCTCTCTTGCGCATTAGGCTGTTCTGACATAGTTTGTTGCCTGAATTAAAAGCATTTAAAAGTCTGTGCCTCTAAAAGATAGTGGAGCATTTAATCAAAGACGATAATGCTTTTTCAGGAAAAATGCTCCCCAGACACAGACTGACATGTTCTCCCACCTGGGACCTGTGCGTTGTTTCTTCTCGCTCCCTCAAGACAGGCCGTGTAATGCCGAGGCTGAAGTTCCTCCAAGAACGTCCTGCCTAAGGTTCTAACCTGGCTGGATGGGGCCAGAATACGCAGAGGGGGCTGGTGGGGTGACTTTCAGGGGTTGTTTCCGTGAGCGCTTTCAGAGGAAGCCAGACGTCACAGAATTCCCCAGGTTTTCCTACCGTGACCAGAATTTAGTTTCCTTAGAGAGTAATTTGGTCTTATCCACATCTCAGCTGGAGCCCCTGGAGCTCAAGGAATGATTAGCTCACACGTCCGTTAATTCCGTAGTTTGTAGAGACCCAGAGAAGGGCATGTTTCTGCAGACTGCCAGAGCCTCAGGGTCCTCATGGCCTCTCCACTGCCTGGGTTTACAGTCCTGCATGTGACATGTCTGAGATACACTGGATTCGCTTGGATTTGAAAAGCAACCAACACCATCTGCATTCCGTAGTGTTCCTGAGAACAGTGAGCATTATTAAAGGTTTTGCAGAGGAGATAGCGGAGGCTTTACATCAAAGCAGTTCAAACAACTGTAGCTGGCGCTGTAGACATCACTGTTCATAAAAATACGTGCCGACCGTCCTGTGGAGTCTCACCAACCTCTCGGCTTGTGCTGGCTTCCCGTCATCCTGCTCACAGCTCAGCCCCGTCCTTTCTTCTTTATCTTTCCCTCTTTTCCAGAAACAAAATAGTTCCTGCCTCTTAACTCCCGTAGAACAGCTCCCCAGCCCCAGCCCCGTGCCCTGGGGCCAACATTAAGATTAAGGGTGGGGCGGGGTGGGAAGGTGCGGAGAAAGAAAAGGACAGATAGGCATTCACCCTGTGCTTCGCACTGCCACTTTCTAGCCATGTGCCTTTGGATAAATTACTATCTCTGAGCACCAATTTCTTCATCTTTAAAATGGGAATGATTAATTACGCACAGCATCTCTTGATGAGAGCAGCAAGTCTTAACCCGGGGACGCGTGGACATGCTTACCGTCTTTCCTTGGGACGCGGCACCAGTGACTGTCACTACTGCTGACAGCACTGTTCCTGGTAACCCAAGCGTGGCATTTTTGGGCGTCCGTGTCTTAGCAATTACTCCTTACCAGACTTCTTGTTCATGCTAGAAAAGTGACACTGTACGCCCATTCAGAATTCCTGACCAGCTTCAGGTTAATGTACTAGCTCAGGAGAATCCAAATGCCATCCTTTGATGCTTAGAGCATCAAATTAAATTTAATCACTACCTGAACATCAGTATGTTTGCTAACTTTAGGATGGTATGTGAGCAGCCATTTCTATTGCGATGCCTAACTGCAGTTGGCAGATGGCGATGATTAATTCAGTGCTCAGATCACGCGGGAATTGGGTTCTTGCTACGCCTATTTTTTATACGGGACACTTCACGGATTTGTACGCCATCCTTGCACAGGGCCACGCCTCTCTCCTCTGTCTTGCTCCAGTTTTAGTGTATGTGCTGCCGAAGCAAGCACGGTGCCTACTTTGTAAACCAGCACCTGCTGGGCTTCCCGTGATTTTCTTTATTATTTAGTTCTGTTTAATGAAGTGCTGACATGCAGGCACTCTGGCATCCTACTGCCATAGGCATACACGTGTCCAAGTCCTGGCTTACTGAACTGTTAAGTAGCAAAAACAATTTCAGGCCCATTATAAAAAGCAGAAGTTGAGAGAAAATAAATTTACACAGTACATTTATGTGAGGCTTTGGTTATATATTAGTGTTAGAAACAATAATAAAGCGTTTGGAATCCATCTGTTTATTAGATATGACAAGGAATGTAAAAAATAAAAGCAAACTTTTTTCTACATTAATCGGTGTGCAAATACTGAGTTCCTTCAGTTTGTCTAGTTTAATTTCTGACTGTTCTAACACACTTCATTGCCTGAATGAAAATCATTTAAAATTCTGTGCCTCTAAAAGATAGTAGAATATTTGGTCAGAATTTTTCTCTCTATCATCTGTCCCTGAGAGGGAGAGCATGCTCCGAAGTTTTCTTTTTTTTTTTTTCCTACATTTTACATATTTGCATTTGCGCAAGTGTAAAAGCTAATAAAAACATCCTGCTTTCTGTTTGCCTGGTGTGGTTCCCCCACAGGGCGCAGGGGCTGCTCCGCCCAGCGCACACACAGCAGAGGGTGGCGATGCGGCCTTGATTCTCGGCAGAGCCCGGCCGTGGCCTCGGAATTGTCTCCAGCACGCGCTCCGGGCAGCCCCTGCCATGTGTTTTGGTAGTGTGAGTTGGAATCTGTTTGTTTTTCTTGACTGTGTTTTAAAGTTCAAATAGAACTTGATAGTGAAGTTCATGTTCTCTTTACTAGACCACCACCGCCACTTGTTGGCCAGAAACGCACAACAACACGGCCCTGTAACCATTACTTAAGTCACATTTTGTGAAGAACTTTTATTCATCTTTCAGAAAACTTGTTGACTGCTTACTAGATGTCGAGCCCTGTGCTAGGTCCAAGGATGCAGAAATGAGCATGACTTAGTTTCTGCCCTTGAAGACTGCCCTGAGGATTTCACAATGTAGTGGGAGGACGGGGTCTAGGACAGATATCTGAACAGCTCACTTTGGTGCCCTGCAGAAGGGAGCCTCTCCAAGGTCCAGCTCTGCCTGCAGGACAGGGAAGATCCCACTGGAGGTTGCACTTGGAGCTGGACACACATGTCCCTCCAGGGGCTGGCGGGAAAGTGACGCAGGCAAGAATCCTGAGAGGCTGTGGTGTGTTAGTGACATGGACAGTCCCATATTCAGATAGCAGATGCTTAATGCTCAAGGACAGTGGAAACATGCCTGTCGGTGTTCTCAGACTTGCCATCTGCAGCATCCTTACCTCAGGACATACCCACACCTGGGGTCTCCCCTTTCTTAGCCACTGAGCTGTGGACGACGCTGGGAAGGAAGGGCCAGGGTCCCTGGAATCCCCTTGCATCTCTCCCAGGACTCCTTTAGAAGGTCATGGCCTGTAGTTTCAGAAATATTTTTCTGTTTATATGAGCTCTTGTCCCTCAACCCCCAACCCAAATTTAGTCCTGAGTATTTTTCCAGAGCATTCAAAATATAGAGCAGGGAGGGCAGACTTATTTCTGCATTATATTTCAGACTTCCATTTTTTCCCTGTTGTTTTATTAGATTATTTTCAGAGGCTCTCAGGGAATCCTGAATCCTGTCCTTGTTGGGGGAAGGAGGAATTAGCTTTGGGATTGACCGACTGTGTGTCCCTCTCATCGTGGTAGGTGTTTCAAGACAAAACCAGTGGGAAGGAACTTGGTGTCATTTACTATAGCAGTGAAGTCTTTGACCTTAACGCTGCTAAGACCAAGGTGAATGGTCAGTTGACTCCCTAGGTAGGGCAGAGTCAGTTAGGAGGGTCAAGACTCCTTGAATTCATCACCGATTGATGTTCCTCTAAAAATTCAGAGAAATGTTCCTCCAGAGATTCAGAGAAATGTAAAAATAAAATCATAAGGAAATGTTTTAAAGCTCCAGATTCACCCCTCCAAGAATATTTTAAGGAAATCTTTTTATACCAATTCCCAAATGGCAAGAGACAAGCAATGATAAATAGAACATCGGCCGTAGGGTTTCCTCAGACTGGGGGACCCTGTAAAATCCTGCAGAGCAGCCACTGTTCCCCACCCCCAGCAACTGGCTGCGCATTTCAGGTGCATCTGGGGTCAGACTTGAGCTCCTAAAAGCCCTGTTGCCCAGATGTAAGTGAAGTTCGAGTTCAGCTGTGGTGACCCTAGTGCCCTGGGTAGGCTCATGCTCAGTGTGCGTGTGTATGAGTTATGAGTGCTCCAAGACGCAGATGTGGGATGCTTTCAGTTACTGCCAACGCTGTTGCTAAGCGGATGTCCGCGTGCCTCTGCGGAGGGCACGGATCTGGCTGTACGCAGACCAGGGTGTGAGTTTACAGGTCTTGGTGCTGGAGCACGTTTCTTATCTGCCTTCGTGTAAACTGATTTTTGGATCATCCATTTCAGAGCATTATTTGGTCTGGTTTTGGAGACTAGGAGTCCCTCTGGTAGCGTTTTGGATGACTTCATTGTTCCACGGGTGCAAAGGGACTTTGCAAGAATCAGAAATGCTGAAATGGAGCCTCGCTGACACGTTGGCAGAATTGGACGACTGTTGGACTGTAATGCCAGCTGTTTCGCTTGCTCTGCTTTCGTTGGTTTTAATAAACCCCCGGAGCAGGGGCCCAACTAACGAGAAAAGTTTGCAGTCACTGTGGTAGAAATACCTTGCGTCTCTACCGTGAATCTTGGGAAATTCAAAGCAGTTTTCATATGGCGTCTCTCCTTCCAGAGGGGAGGGTTTTTCTCGCTGTGAGCAGGTGTGTAACTCGTTTAGATTACGCGGCTCACGGGGCTTGCTGCAACGTGTCGTTTTGTTCTCCAAAGACGATCTTTGGAGGACTGGAGTCTTCACCCTGACAAGGTCCAGAGAAGACTGTCCCTGTGTTTTCTGATAATAATGCTTCCCAAAGGGGAGACAGGAAGGTTGTCTTTCTACTCAGAGGCTTTATGCTCCTTGGAGTTGGCCTTCACTTTGGTCAAAACTGTGTTCAGATTCCCCAGAAAAGTACTCAGAAAAGATTCACTTCGAATTTATTTGTGAAGCGGGAGAAATCCGTTCGTCACAGCCAGCAGTTTGTTGAAGTGCCCCGACAGCCTCGGAAGGCCTGGCGTGGTAGATGCCCCGGCACAGGCCGGGCCAGTCAGCGCCCCCCGCTGGGGGAGGGGTCAGCAGCGTGTGAGGAGCTGTGTCCACAGCGGGGACGCGGCAGGGCACATTTCCTCGCATTTTCTCACGCCATTCGGAAGGCTGAACGGTCAGCACTGCCGGAGACAAACGTGACTAGAGCCGACCTCTTGGGCTGGGCTTCATGGACCACCGTGGTTAAAGTGTGGCTTCAGGAAGTCACGGGGACCCCCGGAGCTGCGTGTGGAGATTTTTCACTTCTGAGTTGTCACCTGTTAAGTTCTCTCCCTGAGGGAACGATGTCTGGAGACCAAAGGTGTCATTTCCAGTTTAATTAGAGGGGCGAACCCGTTTCTGTCGTTGGAGTTTTCTTGCTTCTCTGTGGTGGATTCCTTCACTGGGCTAATGAGTCCTTAACCTGGGGCTCATGGGCCTGCAGTGGACGTACTTCCTTGACATTGTCAGAGAGTTTTATGTGCATGTGGGCTTTTTGGTGGGGGTGGGGGTGGGTGGAGAGAAGGTTCATAACCCGCATTGAGTTTTCCTGTGCTCCGTGACCCCGGAGGGGAAGCAAGAAGCCCCTCACTTGGAGACTGACCGTCGTTCCCTTGTTTGGGATGCACCCGTCTGGCCCGGCACCTTCAGCCTCGCGGCCCCCAGGTTCAGGCTGTTATTGCCTGTGAAGCCTATGGACTAAGGGGTGCCCCTTATGACCCTTATTTTTATGTGTGAATTTGACATAGGATTGAGAGTCCACTCTTTAAACTATTGCTTGGGTTTCCAAATTGAAAATTACTGGATTTCTCTGTGGTCTGCAGTCTGTCCCAGTTCTGGTCTTCAGTCTGCCCAAGAAAAAACCCTGCAGAATGTTCTTATCTTTGTGACTGTGGTCTGTCCATCTCTAATTAATTCTAGAGAGGATTTTCTTCTTTTTCCCTCCTTTTCTTCTTCTTCTTTTTTTTCCCCCAGCCTGAGAGAAAGCAGGCGCCTTAGCCAGGAATTCTTTAAGAGCCCTTCTGAGCGTCTTCTCCCCACGTCTGCAGGAGCTTTCCTGCCTTCGTCCTTTTGTCGGTTGCTTTCAGCTGTGTCTGTCCTCCCCTCCGCAGGGCTTGTTCAAGTGGGGGAAGGTCGCTGTGGGACCAGGTGCGCGGGCGTTTGGGGGGCTCTCTGTTCCTGCCAAATGATCTTTTTAAACAAGTATTGAATATTTTTCTTTTAATTTCCCAATCTTAGTATCAATTCTTCTTTGCCAAATGGTTTTTGGGGCTTTGCCTGGGCCCCATGTGCCAGAGTCGCGGATTCATCTTGGCCAGACACTGCCACATATTGAAGAGGGAGCCGTTTCCAGGAAAGCTCAGAGAGCCGTGGCTCCTAGAAATCTTTCCTTGATGGTAGGAGCCAGGCCTTGACACTTCTGACCATCTGGAAAACTTTGGATCTGAGCACCAGTATGTGTCTCATACATATTTTTCTTTTCATTTCCTAAGTTTTTTTTTTAAATTCTTGTTCATTTGAGATATATATTTATTACTATTTTATCTGAGAGCTCCAAGAAGAATCATATGCCTGAGGGCTGCAGAGAAAATCATCAGCAGAGTTGATGCACCCTCTGTGGATGTGCACTGCTAAGCTTGGTGCTCAATAAACAGGCTTGGAATGAGTAAATCTGGAAATTTTTCACATACTGTTAGTGACAGTGTTTCTTTGCAGCCTTCGGGCGTTCCTGGACAAGTAATGGTTTCGCCTCTCCTTTCTTCCCTCTCCTTAGCGTGTGCGTTCTGCAACGTGCGTCTGTCTGTTCACGTAATGCTCCCGTGGGAGCCTTGTCCCCTGCTCCGGTTCTGCCGCCTCCCTGTCTATAGTAGCGATCAGCCTGTTTATTTCTAGGTGTGGCAGTGTCTCCGGGAGGCTCCGAGGCAGATTCTGTGCGACCCAGGAGCGTGTTGTCGCAGTAGCTGTGCGTGGCGTCACTGTCAGGTGCATTAGGACGCTGCTTGTGCTGGCCGAGAAACGATCCCCGCAGCCTTGAAGAAACAGTCATGACGGCTGGAGTCTTGCTCGTGTGTTTTTTTTTCACTTTTCTGTAAATTAGCAAACTAAATCCTTTTGAGCCTATGATTATATTCAGCCTTTTTTCTTCCTTTTACCTTTTAAGTAACATAAGCTTGTGAATTTGCTGTGATAAATCAGTCATTTAAATAATCTGCTGTGCATTAAGCACAGTGTTAAATGTAACACACGTCTTTGCCTACTGAGTCACAGACTGTACATGCAGCCTATTTTGAAAATTGACACACACATTCAACAGTAAATGAACAAGGTGGTATTATATACTATTGTGTAAATTATTCATAGAATACATTCGTGGTCTTGAAAAGTAGAGAGTTAAACGCCCAGGTGGCACTTACTGTGTGCCTACTGTGTGCTGAGGCGTGGGCACTGAAACCAAGTTTGTACCTCATCATCAGTGACCTGAGAGTGCACTGTAGTAAGTGACACTGGTGTCACAGGCCGTCCCCACGAAGGTACAGATACAGTGAGATCAGGGCAGGCCAGCAGCCACTGTGAAGACGTAATCCAGCTTGGAGTGCTCTGCCCGCGATGACAGTGTGGATTCAGATCTGTGGATCGAGACCATGACATCCTCGTGAGGATCACGGCTGAGATGTACTGTCATTCCCAGCATGTCGCTCCGTGTGTGCCTTTCTGGCTAACTCCTTTTTTGTCCTTTCCCTCCCTTTTCACTTTGTGAGGCTCTCGGTTGAGTTCATCTCATTCAAATGTTGGTTCTTGGGTCTTGCCTCGCCTGTCTGTCCAGAAAGCCAGCGTGAGACGTGCTTACAGGAAAGCACCCTTTGCTCCTCTGTGTCGGGTTGGCTGACCTGGGCGGAGGTGCCCCGGGGGGTTGGCTGACCTGGGCGGAGGTGCCCCGGGGGGTTGGCTGACCTGGGCGGAGGTGCCCCGGGGGGTTGGCTGACCTGGGCGGAGGTGCCCCGGGAGGGCGTGCTGGACCCGCTGTGTCCAGGTCCCCTCACAGGTGCTCTCTGATGACGCTCATGATGACAGTGGAAGCCTGCAGTAGTCGTTGACCCACTGTCAGAACTGGCTGCACTTTTCCTATCCAAGCTCATGGTTTTCTTCCCTGTTTTTTCCTTTTTTGGGACTGTATACAATCAGCTTTTATTCCGTGTGTTCTCTGCGCTTCGTTTCTTTGGAAAACCCCTGCAGGCTAACAGCCGGGGTGACGAAAGTCCTGGCAGCTCCCTTGGCAGCCCCTGTGCCTTGGCTTGGGCGCTTTTCTTTGGCAGAGCTCTCTTAGCCTTGTGGAGGTTTGGAGCTTACCTGGCAGAGAACAAAGTCCTATCTTTGGCGACCCAGAGGGGTGACCTGCCCCCGGGAGGGTCTGTGCTTCGGTTCTGAGCTTAGTCATTTGACTTGAAGGAGAAGGCGGTCCTGAGGGAAGGTGACTTTATCTTGCCTTTTCCAGCTTTGAGAGAAGTGTGTTCCGCTTGTTTGTGTTCTGCTGTTCCTGGGAGCTGGTTCATGCTTTGGTGGAGATTAGTGTGAGTTGAATCACACAGTATAGCCATTTTCATAGTAAAAAAATGGTCGGATATTGGCAGTATCACCCAGTCCAAACTAATATGTCTTGTTCCCAGAATCTGAACTAGCTTGTAGCTTGCTGCTGTTGATGGTGGGCTGTGAAAAAGTACCCCGGTTGCTACGCGAAGTGATTTAATGGAAAGCCAGTGCCAAGACTTCTCTCCTCTTTCGGCTTCTCCCTAGGTCACCCTGCACCTGAATCCCATCTCCTCCGTCCACATCCACCACAAGCCTGTCGTGTTCCTGCTCAACTCCCCACAGCCCCTGGAGTGGCATCTGAAGACAGAGAGGCTTGCAACTGGGGTCTCCAGACTTTTCTTGGTAAGTGTTTGAAACCCTCCCAAAGTGATCCTTAGCATAAGGATATAATGACCCTAAAACTTTGCGAGGCTTTTTAAAAGGCCTATTTCACTGAAATAATAGCAGAGTCCGCAGTGTGTTAAGTCTGGATTTTCTCCTTGTGATATTTGGTTGGCACGGACCAGCGTTCACAGAAGACAAAAGCCTCACGCCGTCTTCTGTGGTTGGAGAGTCAGGTCTCGTCGGCACGTGCGAGCAGGGTCCGCAGTCGTGCTCTGTGTGGCCTGAGCTTTGGTCTCGGTTCTGAGACCGGCCCCGCTGTGGCATCAGGAGCAATGTAAATATTGTACACAGCCACTAGGTGTGTGGTCTCTGAGCACAAAATAAATACACGCAAACCCTTTCTGTTTGTGTATAACACAGGCCTGATTTCTGATAAGAGGATCTGTTTGTTGAGAAAGTGACACACTGAGCTCCAAAATGAAAACATTTGTGTTTTATAAAAAAGCTGGAACCCAGCTCTTGTGGAAAGATCCAAATATTACCTACTATTTGTAAATCATGTCCCTCTGAGTTTGCCAGAACATTCAAGTTTGCTAGTTGTGGAGAAGCTGATGGTTGTTTGGATGGAATTTTGGGGGATGATGTCATGTCTGAAGATGAGCAGCAGCGTGCTCCGTGGTGACAGGAGCTCACGCTGTCCGCTGCGGCAGCCGCACGTCCGTGTCCTGCCCTGCAGTGCGCTCCGCGGTGGCCACACGCCCCAGGCGCTGCGGCCGCTCTTGCCCACAAGCAGCAGAACAAGACGAGGCCTCAGTTAATTGTCCTCTTCTTACATAATGAATACATTTTGCTTAATTCATGACTCTTAATCCGGATCTGTAGTTTTTTGTCAGTTATATTTGAAGATTCCCTTTAAAAACTCAAAGGTACCCACCGAATAAAACAGGACTCCATAGTCAATGCAGCCAATAAGCAGATAAATAAATGAGTAGAAAGGGGAGACGGGGGAGCTCCTCTCCATAGAAGAATGCCGATCGCTAAGTGCAGAAGGAGGGATGCAGTTAGAAAATCAGCAGTTTGTAACCATCGTGGTAAAAGGTGATGAGGCAGGAGCCATCCAGCGGTGGTGGAGGAAGTCTGAGGAGCAGTTTGCATGGCCTTAAATCACGTATTATTCTAGCCAAAAGTGCATACAGCCTGAGTCTAATCACAAGGAAACACTGGTGAAGACCAAACTGAGTGACCTTCTATAGTATAACTGGCCTGTGCTCTTCAAGAACGTTAGTTGTGAAAGACAGAGGCTGGAGGGAGCCACCCCAGATTGAAGGAGACCAAAAGTCTCATGTGACCCCGGGCAGGGAGCGGGGCGTTGCCATACAGGCTGTTATGGGGACACAGACGAAACTGAAGTCGAGCCTGTAGATTAAAGGATTGCGTCAGTGTTGTATTTCTTGAGTTTAATCATTGTGCTTTTCTTGTATGAGAGAAAAGCCTTCTTAGGGAGCATGATACGCGTAAGCATTAAGAGATAAAGAGCCAAACAGTTCAGAAAAAAGGCACAATGTGCACACAGAATAATGAAGCAAATATGGCAAGATGCTGAAAGCGGGGGAATCTAGTTAAAGAGTACACATGGCTTCTTTGCACCGTACTTGCAACTTTGTGAATGTGATTTAATTTCAAAATAAAAAAATTTTAAACACAGAAGTGCATTTACTAAACGAGTTTATCTTGCGTAGCACAGGGAACTGTATTCCATATCTTGTAGTAACCTGCAATGAAGAAGAATCTGAAAAGGAACACGTGCATGTGTGTGTGTGACTGAGACACTGCTGTACACCGGAAATTGACACAACATTGTAAACTGACTGTATTTCATTAAAAGGAAAAATTTTCAAAAAGTACATTTACAAGATAGGAGTTACTAATAAACTATAACCTTTTCTGAGAATTGAAACTCTTATTATAAACTTAGAAGGCCAGAAGTCAGAATTACTTGTTATCACTGTTATCAGCACTTTATTTAGCACCTCGTACACTCCGATTGTTGTTGTGTACGTGTTCCAGTACTTGGTCTTATTTGGTTCTCA
This sequence comes from Camelus ferus, assembly GCF_009834535.1. Classification (NCBI taxonomy): domain Eukaryota; kingdom Metazoa; phylum Chordata; class Mammalia; order Artiodactyla; family Camelidae; genus Camelus; species Camelus ferus. Next base: position 65,106,874 of record NC_045704.1, on the reverse strand, counting down.
CAGTAACCTTGTGACGATGCGGGTGTTTACCCATTTTACAGATGCTTTTACAGATGAGGACCTAAGATTTAGAGAGGTTAAGTAGTGACCCAGATCACATGGCTGATTCCCGGTGGAGTTGAAATTCAAACCCAGAGGGGACTTACTCTGCAAGCTCTTGTGCTAAATTGGTTCCCTTCATACTCATAAGCGTTGTCCATCTGCTGTAATTAATGGCGTCCATGATGGAAGACTAATGGCCGTGATCATAAGGGCATGTCCTTGCTCAGCCCTCGCGGTGCAGAGCGGTGCTGTCCGATACCGTAGGTACTGGCCGTGCGTGGCTGTTTAAATTCACCTTCACTAAAATCAGAGATGCAGTTCCTGGAGCAGCTAGCTGTTTCAGGGGCTCAGTACCTTCGAGGCCAGAGGCCACCACGTTGAGCAAAGGCTTTGCCTGCTCTGAGTTGAATCCAAGCAGTAACCTGGGCGAAGCATTTAACTTCTCTAAGCCTGACTCTCCTCAGTTGTAATACGGGAATGATAATAGTCCCAGCAACAAGGGCTTGTTTTCTTAATTACATGAGATCACGTGTAAAATGTCCAGTATGGGTCCTGGCGCTGGGACCTTCGTAGACGCTACCTGCCATTTATGTGTCCATTTGTTATTAGTCACAGCAGAGAACACCTGGGGAGGGTGTTGAATTTACATTTCTGGTTATGAAATGTCTAGTGTGGCCGGCCCCAGACTGAAAGGAGTGCCTGTTCCTCTGGGCTATAGGTCCAGATGAGAAGTGGGGGTCACTTACATCGTCATTGTACTGATCACTTTCTGGATTCCTTCTTCAAATTGCCACTCTGTGACTTTTAAGGGAAAGTGTCTTACTCCTGGTTATTATTTATTTTCTCTAGTTAAGGTCTGTAAGAACTGCTTCTTGGCCATCAGTTTAAGACGTACTGACAACGAACAACCGGAGACAGTTTTAGTAAACAATTTAACATCAACCCTATTTGGAGTTTATCCCGTGTAAGGAGATTGTAGACCAAGTGATGGACATAAAATTACCAACACAAGGAGGCGGCCCTGGGAGAAGTCAAGGATTTAAACTCTGGGACACCTGTCCAGCAGGCTTGCTTTAGGGAACGTGGCCTTCTGTGAATTTCTTCATGGCCTGAGGAGGTGGGGGGACATCTGGTGCTCATCCAGGTTCTCAGACCCTCAGGCAACAGCGAGTGACGTAAGCTCTCTCACGGGCTGGGCAGCTGTCCGGCGCAGAGACGGTGCTGAAGTGAGGGCGGAGGGGCGGGCTCTTCCCCTGCTCTCTCTAACTGAAATGAGTTCAGGGTCTCCTCGTGCCCTTGACGCCACGGCCACAGAGGGATCTGGGTGGAAGACCAGTGGAGTGCTCTGTTTATCCATTTTTTGTAGTTAAGAATTAGAGGTTAGAGATAACATAACTAAATTATCTTACATAGCGTTTCAGCCACACACTTCAAAAGGCCGATGGAGCCTTTGCAAACTGAGGCTTAGCCATTTCCGTGACTGTCTCCTCCAAACTTACCCCAAAGGCTTACGGGAGCCAAGGAGAGAGCCTGGGTCTCTTGACTTAGCCTAAGATGTGTATGTGCTTGCTTCCTCCTTCACACATTGCTGAAGGATTTGCATTCTTGCCTTAGAGCTGACTTTACTTTCTAGGTAGAGTTACAACACTAACAGATTTTTGTTTTTTGGTTTTTTTTTAGGAGGGTGGTAAGAAAAGTTCAGGTAATGGCATCTATTCTATCAGAGTGAATGACTTTTAAGTCTAAGTTGTCATGTCTGCATTATTATAGCTACCCAGTTTGAAAAAGGAAACTTTTCATAATTGGTTAGCAGGGCCTCATGTTACTCAAAATGTCTCAACCACCCACGAGGGTGACTAAAAACATGTATTTCAATACTTTAAAAAGGTATCTGGTTTTTTTCTGTTAAGTCTTTTCAGTCTTTCTCATGATCCCACAAGTGCTGATGAGAGGGATCGTGTCAGGCAGGGAGAAAGTGGGATTGAGTTTCTTCTAAAAGTGTGGTTCCCGTGTCTGGTTGTTCCGGCTACCTAGGAAATGGGAGTGGATGAAGAGTGATTATTTCAGGCTGAGTGCCAAGTGGTGGGCCTTTGAGTAGGTGTCTCTCTCTCCCTCAAACACACACACACGATGGAGTTGTCACAGCCTTATAGGTTTTCTTTGGCAGGGAGTGGGGACAGCCTAGAGAGTATTGAATATGTTCGAGCTGTCCTTCAGTGCCATCAAAAGGAATAAAAATAACCCTACTCTCTCAGTCTGTCATGTTGAAACTACAAGTAAAACTCTCTCAGAAGGACCATCTAAGGTTATTTTTATTTATGCAATTATTTTCACATCAGAGAGAAAGTAGGGTAGCTAAACTGTGCAATAGATATCTGAACTTTTAACCTGGGTTTGCTTAAAAAGATTAGGAAGGGCCACAACACTAGATTGTCTTTAAAAACATGCTACAATTTGAATAGACATTTCTCCAAAGGGAAAAAAGTAAAATGGCCAATAAACACATGAAAAGATGCTCAATGTCATTAGTCATTGGGAAAATGCGAGTTTAAAACTGCAGTGAGATGCCACTTCACATGCACTTGAGTGGCTATAGTGAAAAAGGCAGATAATAACAAATGGTGTTGAGGGTGTAGGTGAATTAGAACCCTGTACATCACTGGTGTGGAAGGCAAGATGGTGCTTTGGAAGACAATTGGGCAAAACATATGTCCACAGAAATACTTGTCCACAAATGTTCATAATAGCATTATTCATAATAATTAAAAAATGCAAACAGCACAAATGTCCATTAACTGATGAATGGATTAAAAAAGAGTGGTATGTCCACATAATGGAGTATTACTTGGCCATTAAAAGGAATGAAGGACTGATTCATACCACAACGTGAATGAACCTTGAAAACATGTAAATAAAAGAAGCCAGACACAAAAGACCACGTAGTGTGTGATTCCATTCGTTTGGAATTTCCGAAAAATGCAAATCCAGAGAGACAGAAAGTAGATCAGTAGTTGGGAGGATGAGGGCGGGGTGTCCTTGGGGGATAAGAACAATGCTCTGGAGTTAGACAGTAGTGAGGTTACCACAATTGTGAACATACTGGAAACACTGAATGGTACAGTTCAAAAGGGCGAGTGTTACTGATATCTCAGAAAAGTAGATAGTAAGGGGGAATTGTAATGTCATAGTTATAATTGTGTAATTTATATAATATAACTTGCATAAGGGTGAGTTAATCTCAATAAAGCTGTTAGGAAAAAAGTTGCTGCAGCATTCTTTTCAGAAATGATAATATAAATTCAATGAACTAAACTTTGAAATCATTTTTACTTTATTCTATGATTTTTAAAAAAATCTTGCTTTATTTATGTCACAAACCTAAGCACTCTCTCCTGCAGGGTCTGCAGACTTAGGGGCATGGGACAGGCAGAAAGTCTCAAGATGAAACCCTGACGACGGGCTTCGCATAACGAGAAGCCTCAAGCCTTTTCATGTCAGCTTGTTGCTTTGCGCGCTCGTGAGGGAGGACGATGCCTTAGGAGTAGGAAGTCTCAAGAAATGAGCGGCAGCTTCCTCCAGCCTCATTTACTCTTGGGGTTATTGTGCTGTGATTTATTTTTCCCCGCCATTTGTCGGTAAAATCAGGAAAAGAAATGCAGGCATGTGTGTGTGCGTTTGAGTGGAGGAGGGGAGCCTAGGGAGTACTGGTCTCCGAGGTGGCGTTTCCAGTGTTTGGGGCATATTCATACTGAAGAGTTATTCATTGCTCATCTGAAATTCAGACTGAACTAGGTGCCCTGTATTTTATCTGGTGGTTCTCCCCAGAAGTAACTCAGATTTTTGTTCCTAGTTCACTCTCTGGCCTGGGTGCCAGGAGGCCTAAGTTCTAGTCTTGGTTCTGCCACTCACTAGCTGCTCATCAGTCGCTGGACAAAATCACTTAACCACTCGGGCCTCAGTGTCCCCATCTCTAAAGCAGGGAGGTGGTACCAGTCGGTCTCTGAGCTCCTCCAGCTCTCAAGCTTTGGCTCTCCGAGAGCACAACGGCTTGCATGTTATGTCCCAGTCTAATTGGAAACAGAAAACAGTGATCTGAACATTGCCTCTTCAGCAAGTCCAAGTAAGGATCAGGGCAGGGTAGTTGAAATATATGAGAGAAACCAAACTATGCTATTGGCTTTGGATTAAAAACAAATAAAAATTTAATCCTAATGAAAAATGTAAATTAATACCAGGAACACGCTTAATATTTAAAAGCTAGTTTTGTGTTTCTGAGGGGGGTGGGTGGGTGAAGTGGCTGAGGTCGCCAAAATCGGTTTATTCCTTTTACCTAAACTTGGGGGGGAAAAAGCCCAAATATTTTGGGCCTCTGCCACCAAACCACAGGCAGTTCTCTGGTCTGCACTGCAGTTTGGATGACTGACAAGGCTCAGTGAAAAACAAGTGCTGTTTGTTTTCCTGTGCCCAGTATTTAACTGGAAATCAGAAGGCGAAATTTCCAATCAGTGGTTAAACGGCCCCAGATGTACGCTCAGCGCTGCTCCAGGAAGGGACATGCGCAGACTGTCCCACAGCACATGTCCAGAAGTTCCTTCCCTGAGTGCAAGTGACGTGTACCTGAGTGCTGGGCGTCCGGAACGCCCTCTGAGGGACTCAGACGTTCAGGTCTGCTTTTAAAACGTTCTGTATTCTCTACTGTGCTGCATTTAAAACCTGGAGACGATTTTTTTTTTCTTTTTGAATTTCCTCCTTTCCCTCGTTTGGCAGTCCTCACCACATTTGGAAAAACAGGACATTAGCATATGTGGTATGATGAGTTACGTCTCTAGGAGTTCGTTCACCCAACACCCGGTTTGCAGTGCCTGCAGGATGTTGGAGCTATGCTCAGTAGAAATGGAGGGGACTGCCTGCCCTCAGGGAGCTTCCCATGATGCGAGAGAGATGGCTGAGGTGGGGAATTGCCATTCGGTGGGACTCGTACCATTGTTTGATCCTGAAAATAAGAGAAAATGAGAAGCCTCTTACCCCGAGTGCCACGAAGGCGGCTCCCCCGTGAGGCTGAGCGAGGGGGCGAGGCTGTGGACCCCGGCCCAGCTTCCTGCTCAACCACAGCATCACCCCTATATACCAGGAGTCTGGATGTGCCATTTTGGAGTTTCCAGGGAGGTCTCTCCCCAAATAAATTCTCTCTTCAAGGCAGATTAAACAACTAAATGTTTCAAGATTGGTTCTTCCTTTTTCTTTTTTTAAAATGTCTCTTGTGGAATGAATCACTGGGTCCTGTGGGATATTCCAAGTGGTTGTGTACCAGGCATTTTTGTTCCAGAGGCTGCTTATCTCTTGGTTTTGCGGCTTGTCCATAAAAGCCTTAATTATAAGGGGCTTGATCCTCTCATGAACTAGGGTCAGTCAACTACCGTATTTCCTAGGAAAGAGCTCTGGCCCTTCTATGGTGAGAGGGCCCTTCCCAAATGTCACCGTGGTGATTAGAGCATTGGGAAGAGTCCAGTTTCAGCTGGCAATCCTGGTCCAGAGAGAGGTTTTGAAAGACTCCCTTGGATCTGCCCTAGCTCGCTGCAGTAGGGCTGGTGGACGGTACCGGCGGGCGGCCCCTCGGCCTTCCAAGCTTTGCCTGGGTGTGTGCTTCCTGATCAAGACATCCTGTCCCGGAGCTTCATGCAAGCACAGACTTCCCTGCCTCTGCTGGGCTTGCCACGTCATGTCTGTGCGCAGGCCTGGGCCCCAGCTCTACGAAGGCTTTGCTTTCACTCAGCAGACCGAGGTTAAGTAAACTCAATTCCGCTGATGGGGCGGGCGGGTGTTTCTTTGTGTGGAATCCCATGCCATCCTTTAAGGCTTTACTGTTTAAGGCTGATCTGGTAATCTGATAAATCTGCCCTTCCTAAGTGTTGGGCAGTTATATCAAATGTTACATCTCTGGTGCCCTTGGTTCATGTGGTGGGCAGCCTCCAGAGAGCTGTTTGGTAGACAAAGCAAGTGTTTTGTTAAGGGAGATTGCAGAACTTTTTTTTTTTCTCGTCATGGGTTGGGGGAAATCTGCCTCCCAGGAAATTCTAGTGAGGCTGACTGAAAGCTCATTGGAAGTTTATGGTCTTCTTGTAAACCACAGGCAGTCGGGTCCTTGGTGAGCGCTCCCTCAGGTGGCTGACGCTCCCTGTCTCTGAAAGGGACCGGAGGATGGCCTGCCTCCTTCTAGGCAGAGTCGCTGGGTTTATTTGAGGCAACCCAGTTCTGGTGTTTCACATCTCCATCACCTAACTCCCCAGCTTGGGAGTGGATTTCTACAGGGGAGGAAGGAGCCCCTTTATCTTTCTTATTTTTTTGTCCAGGGTAGAATTTGTATCTCAAGATGTGTTTTTGCCTTTAATGGAAAAAAAAATGAAAACGAGTATGTGTATGTATATGCATGACTGGGTCATTGTGCTGTACACCAGAGATTCACACGTTGTAATTGACTGTACTTCAACTTAAAAAAAAAAAAAAAAGGTGTGTTTTTGGCAGGGGAGGATATAGCTCGGCGGTAGAGCGCATGCCCAGCATGCACGAGGTCCTGGGTTCAGTTCCCAGTACCTCCATCAAAAAAATAAATAAGTAAACCTAATTACCTCCCCCTGGAAAATAAATAAATTAAAAAAATATGCTCTACCCTTGATCCTAACTTCCTAGCCCCAGGTGGAGTGGAGTCTTCGTTGTAAACTTAGGTTTTTAATACTCCTGGGCCACAGAATCACTGGTCTGCTTCCCTCCTCCTGGGCCTGTTTGGGTACTGAGCAGCACGGCGGTGAGGCTCAGATGCAGGGCGTCCCTGGATAGTCAGGGCCTTACTTGTCTGCTGTCTCTGGCAAACGCCCGCAGTAGTCACTGCCCGTTTCATCACCAGCCCTTCCGTCTTTGTTACAGAGAACCTGTAGTTTCTGGGGGATCCAGGCTGCTTGGTGATGTGCAGAGCTGCTGTTTGGAGCTAACGCTGCTCCAGCCCTGAAAATCACATACCCTTTGCTAGCAGTTTGCACAGAGGGCTGTGGTCCTGCCACAGTGAGGAAGGGCTCGTGGCCTTTTGTGAAGACCTGTGTTTGTGTGCTTACAGCATGTGCCGTGTGCTGGGCACTCTCCTAAAAGCACTTTACATGTATTATCTTATTTAATCTTCATAGCAAGCCTATGAAGTAGGCACTCTCATCCTCATTTTAAGATGAGGAAACTGACACAGTGAGAGATTAGGTTAACCTGTGAGTGGTCACACAGTAAGCGGTTGCTGTAGCCTGTGCAGATTGCATAGAATGGTGCCTGGCACAAAGTAAATGCTCAATTTAATAATAATAAATGTTGGTAGTAATAAGAAGAATACATCTTTTTTAAATGATGAGGATTAGTAGTTTGGGCTAGATTCCCCCTGCTTCCCCCTTTGTGTCACAGACTTTGATCCTGAGAGTGAACGCAGTTACACCTTGAACGGGAGCAGTAGGTGTAGCTGGGATGTTAGACTTTGAATTGTCTGCTGTCATCTGGCCCAGGGTTCTGCTTGTGCAGAGGAAAATTCTCAGGCTGAATGATTTCCCCCAAGATGTAGATGCAGGAGGTGGTCCTGACTGCACCTGACTCTATGGAACAACAGTGTTCCTGGACACACTGTGAAGCTTCTGAAATAGTGCCGGCAGGTGCTTTTCCAGGAAGGCAGCCACCACGGCTGCCGCCTCAAAAGTAGCAAAGCGTCCTCAAAGCGATGAACCACCCGCCAAGGCGTTTCGAGCCTCCTCTCCCCTGACTTCCCCCCTTTGCTTGGAGCCCCAGCCAGTATCCCTCAGTCACAGGTAGTGCAAGGAAGGTGCCTGGGTGGTCCTCCTGAGGGACAGTGTCATTTGGATAAGGACCTAAAAGGTGCTTCTTGACCCCTTTCCCAGCAACTTTGTGCCCCTGGGCTCCTCTGCTTGGCCTGTCTCTGGATCAGCGTCCCCAGGATGCCCTGCTTAGTGTCTGCATCTGCCCTTAGCCCTCTGGGACTCATTTCTTCATTGACGGTAAATGTGTTCAGTTCAACCTCCTTGGCTTTGGCTTAGGAGACCCCCTGTGTCTTCTTCAGAGACTGTGAAATGTGGACTGGAGAACGGGCGTGGGCACAGGTGCATGGCCTGCCTTTGATTAAAAGCTAAGCTTAGGAAGTTCAAGAGGGCTCCAACCAGTTGTTTTGGGTTAGAGGCCCCACCCCCATCCTCCCCCTCAAGGAAATGTCCTTTAGAACCTTCTTCCCCCAGTGTTCTTAGGTCCGTGGTTTCTGGGCCAGAATATGCGGTTCCATTTCCCTCGGGGCTTGCATCAGCCATTTGCAGACACTGTATCAGTCAGGGGTCACCCAGAGAAAGGGAATCAGGAGGGGTATACATTGAGAGACTTCCTGCAAGAACTTGGCCTCCACCACTGTGGGGAGAGGCAAGGCAGGTCAGAAATCTGGGGGGCAGTCAGGAAGGGCAGCAGGGACCCCCAGCATGAGTGAAGCTTCTGTCCACAGGGGATTCCTTCCTCCTGGAGGCCTCAGCGCTGCTCTGAAGGCCTTTCAGCTGACTGAGTCGGGCCCACACAGACTACCTGAGATAATCTCCCTTACTTGGAGCCACCTGATTATGGACTGTAATTACATCTGCAAAATACCTTCCCAGCATCATCTCGGTTAGTGATTGAGTAACTGGCGGCGACAGCCAAGCCACTGGCGTGTAAAACTGAACATCACAGAAGCACTTACGTCTTGATGTTCTTGTCTGATGTCTTGTCGTGCTGTGTCTGCTGTGGTCTCTGTTCAGGCATCTTCAGATCCCGAGGCCGTTTTGTCGTTGTGCTGTTGTTGTTTACAGTAACTGATCTCTCTTCCTCCAGCCAGGCAGTCAGTTTGCTTCCGTAAGTCATTCCCGTTTCCTGTCTGCCCCTTCCATTCCCTCCCTCCTGCCTTCCCCCAGCTGGGGAAGGGGAGACTGTGCAGGAGGCCCCCTGCTCCGCCTCCTGCTTCCCCGTGTCACGCTTGTGAAGGCCTGGGTTTGTTCTGCATCGTCTTTGGAGTCCGGCAGACGCAGCGTGCATGCGCACTCCTCCCTTGCTAAAATTACGTAATCTGGGGTCTTACGTAACCTGTCAGAGCCCCCGTTTCTTCAGTGTCAGACGTGAGGAGTCTGAATCTCTGAAATGTGTCCTGGGCGATCAGTGAGCGCCTTTGTGACTTTCTCTCCCCGTGTGCTGTCATCAGGCCAGGGCCCCGGGCTCCTGTCTACCCCACTCTGCTTATGTCTTGAGTTTAGTGGCCACTGCTCCGTGGAGGTGGAGTAAAAAGAGCTAAAAGTGAGAAACGAAGTATTTGGTTTCTGCTGTCAACCCTGCTTTCTACCAACTCTGTGCCTCCGGCAGATTCCTTAACTTCTTTGAGCCTCACTTTCCTTGTCCGTAAAATGGAACTTAGACTGTCAGTCTTGACAAAGAGGAGCTCTGTGAAGAGAATTCAAGGTACCTATTTGGAGGCAAGTGTTTGTACAATTCAGTTTGTGCCCTTGAACCTGGGTTGGCAGATTGGATGTAACTTAAAAGAAAAGTAGAAGAAAGAACCTTTCCTAGGGAAGGATCTTGCAGAAGCGCGTCTGGAAGGCCAGAGCAGACTGAGGGTCGTTGCAAGCACTGGTAATGATGCCAATGTTTTGTTTTTTCCTGAAAAACATCCTTTAGATGATAAATACAGTTTAACTTTGGGGTCAGGCGCTTCCTAACATCATGCTGCATTGAAAGATGAGAGAGGGTAAATTTAAGAGTCTCCAGAGACAGTTTTGTAAGGTCACTGAGGATCCCTGAGTGGCCTGGGGCTCCACTCTGGAAAGCTCTGTGTTATGAAGCAGCTTACGTGTCATTCATGTGGTCACCTGGGGGGCTGAGTCTGTCCTTCAGATGCGCTGAGTTGTTTTGCTTCTCTCTGCGTGTGCGCACATCCATGGACACTGTGGTTTTGTTAGTGCTTCCACGGGAGACGAGAGACTTGCTTTGCACTGGCGCACATTCAGGTCTGTGCGCGCTTCTGTCTGGAGGGTGGCGTCCCAGGACTTCCTCCTGGACGTGTGCAGACATGTCGGGCACTTTGAATCCTTCGGTTCTTTATACTTCAACAGAAATAAAAATTAAAAGCAGAGGATGACATCATAAATGTTTTGAGAAAAACTGTTGAATATGTTTTAAGTCATTTTGTTGGAAGAAAGTAATCTGGTGGTGGATACAAAATTAAAGCATCCCAGAATTGCTAAATGGTTGCGTGGATTTGTGTTTCTTGAGTGCACTGTTGGCAGAGACCATAATCACATGGCTCATGAATATGCAGCTTTGCAAATTATGGCTGTAGGTTCATGGGCATGGACGTTATTATTTCTTCAAAATGAACTTTAAAAAAAGAACATTGAGTCATGACATATGGCTAATAGAAAGCATGTTTCAGATCACGGCACGTGACTTTAGAGGAAGCAGGCGAGCAGAGCCCTCCCAGGAGCTGGTAGGGAGGTGTGTAACCTTCCTCTTTCAGAATGTGGGGCTCCATCCACGTTTGGGAGGTAAACATTTCAATACTGTTCCAGCACTTGATGTAAGTTTGTTTTTGCTGGATTCGGTACACAAAGTACATCAAAGCATCATCTTCTTAATACCTTTCTGTGTGGGCACCGTGTCAATCTGCACAGATCCTACTCATAAACCGAAACCCTGGAGAAATGTGTGTTCTGCTCACCACAAGCCTTCCCTCCCCCTAGAACTGAACTAGCAGGCTTTTGGCATGGTAGGTGCTTCTGAAATGCCCGTGTGTTCTTCTTTGCTCTGTTTGCTTTCCTTGTTTTGCTCTTTCTGTTCTCCTAAGAAGGCATCTCCAGAAAGAGATACGTTGGTGCAGGAGTCAGGAAAGGGGAACGGAAGGGCACAGGCTGGGTGCTGGGCAGCACAGGGAGGGAGAGGAGCTGGCCCTGACTGTGCAGGTGCTGAGCTTTCCCCAGGGCTGGCCACGTCAGTGTGTGGGGTGGGTGTGCGAGCTAGAGTGCCGCACGGAGCTGTGGCCTGAATAGCAGGCACTCACCCAAGCGATAACTCGAGCTCCAAATGGACCGCGGCCCAGCTATTTGGCACGTGCGTGTGTGCGTGCGTGTGCGTGTGTGTGTGGGAGGGAGAGAGGGACGGGGAGAGGGAGAGATTCCTGGAACAGGTTTTCCTCCGAGGTCTCAGCAGGATTTTCTCTCCTTTATCGCTGGGGAGCTGTGACTCCTCTCACTTCACAAGGCCCGTCTCTGTCTTTTTAGATGTGCGAGAGGGTGACTCCAAACGTGACTTGGCTTTACTCGCACCCTCTTGGCCTTTTTGTAGTCAGTGCAGGGGAGAAAACTCTTGCGTGTTCTCCAGGCAGTCCTATTCACGCTTCGCAAAGATTTCTGCAAGATGGCAGCTGACGTAATGTTTCTATCAATGGCCTCGAGCAGCGACCCTCAAGTGCGTGTTGGGATCGCGGGGTGGTAGGAGGAAGATTATAGTGCCCTCCCACCCCCCTGGAATGTGCACTCTAACCTGCTTTGGTCCGTGATGCGCTGCTCCGAGGACCACACTCTGGGAAGCAGTGGTTCTCCTACGTCTCCATGGCCTGGTGTGTGTTTTACGTTACGGCGCGGATCAGCGCAACAGGCTTCATGTCGGGCGCTCAGAGGCCAGTGGCGGCTGCGCTGGGCAGCCGTGGAGTGAGCGGAGCCTGCCCCCAGCCCCCAGCTGGCACATGACTGACCATGACACCACTGCCCTTTCGCCACCGCTCCTGGATATGGCCAGTGAGTTCTTCCCAGCACAGAACCTTAGGGAGGCACTGCCAGTTAATTGGCCCTCAGGACTCATTCATTCATTAAACAAATGTTTATTGAATGTCTTTTCTATGCCCAGCACTGTTCGAGATAAGCCCATGAACAAAGCAGGCCAGGACCCCAGCCTCTGAAGGAGCCGTTGAGTGGGAGGAGGTGGGCTGGAAGCACAGGGAGTGAGCAAAGTGTCTGTGGGTTTAGCAGGTGACTCGGCTCTGCCCTAGAAGTGGGGACGTGTGAAGCCGGTGGGAGGGAATCAGAGTGCAGTGTGGGGGCCACAGGGCATTTGGACTGTAATCTTAAGTGGGCCCTGCTGAGAAGGTGACATGTGAGCAGACGTGACGGAGGTGAGGGGCGTCTTCAGAGGGAACCTGACTGCCGCCCCTGCCCTTCAGTGCGGCCTGCGTTTGCATCAGGACCGCGCATCCGGGGCATGGGTGAGGCGGGAGGAGGGGGAGGACTAGGCGAGGCCTCGCGATATGGCGCTGTCCTCAGCAAAGATTCTCTCCCCCTCCTCACTGGCGACCCGCACCGACCTGGGGGAGGCCCGAGGGAGGCTGCGAGTCAGCTGACGTGCTGAGGTAAGTGCTAAGACGAAGAGCCTCGGTTCCAGGAAGATGATGTCTGCGCCCACTAGCCGGGATGCGCGCCCTCCGCTGAGGCTGGGAGCTCAGCCTGTAGGCTTCCGTGGATCTGCTTAGGACGTTAAGAGTTAAAGCTTAAACGCAGGTGTGGAAACAAAAGGGCTGGTTGCCTCTTTTGCTTTTTTCTTGCTCTTTTGGACAAGGTTGTTGAATCTGATCCAGAAAAAATAATAAACTTGGCCCTCATTGCCTCGCCGTAAGTTCTTGCAATAAAACTCCCAGCGCTGGCAGAGAGAGTAATGTTCTGCTCTTTAAAAAAGTCTGGTAGCATAACCAGAATTTAAAATACACGTGTTGTGCGCGGTTTCCGTGGGGAAGGGCGGCCGGGGAGGAGGGCTCAGTGTGCAGCCCGACACCCGGGGCTTGTCGGGCAGCCAGGTGCCTCACGTTTGCGCCTTCGGGGGCTGCCTGCTGGGATGCGGGGTGCTCCGAGCCGCTCCCACAGGAAGGCTGTCTGTCATGTCAGGGATGTCAGCGGACCGGGCTGTCGTTAGCAAGCAGGGGGCGAGTCCAGTGGGTTCTGGGGGTAGACGTGGGGCTACTGAATGATCCCATAACTGGTTTTTAGGTAGAGAATCCAATCAGGAGCTCTGAGGCCTGGCCGAAGAGCCATTTCCTGGGCAGTGAGGGAAGCAAGGGTTACAGGGAATGGAGAAGTGACAGCTTAGCCTTCCCTGTGAGTAGCAGCCTGGAGCTTCCATTCAGCAGGCAGTGAGTGGGCGCCCGCGTTGTGCCGAGCTCTGTGCCAGGCCCTGGAGACTCCACGGGAACCAGCCCCGCGTCTTGGTTCTCGAGGTGGTGGTCTCTGTCGGGGGGTGGGGTGGCAGGTTTGCTGGTGAATAGTAGCCATTCCTGGGAGAGGGGGCTGGACTGGAGGTGTGTGCAAGGCACGTGGGCAGCTCCATCCTGAGGAGAGGGAGGGAGCCTGGGAGGTCTTCCAGAGCAGGTGACACTTGTGGAGGACAAGGAGCGGTGACCAGGTGAGCAAGGCGAGACGAGCGGTCCAGGCAGGGCACAGGATGTGAAAAGACCAGGAGCCTGAAGCCGCATGAGCTGCTCTGCCCCTGTGAGTGACTCCGTCTGGCTGGTGCTTGGGGGCAGTGGCGGGAAGTGGGGCGGGCAGAGGCCCTCTCTGCTCTTGTGCCAGTCAGGATGCTTAGCTGCTGTCCTGTGTCATCATGTGTTTGCTTCTTAGAAAGATCTCCCAGGTGACAGTGTGGAGGAAGGGTGGAGGGAGAAGGGACTGGCAGCTTGGAAGCCAGGGGGTCCCTGTAATGGTCGGGACACGGGGTGGTAGGCTGCAAGAGCCTGCAAGCGAGGTGAAGATCGGGGTGGACTGAGTAGCCCTGGAAAGTTTCTGCCACTTTATCCGAAGGTAACGTCCCACTCTTACCGCTTTTAAAAGCAACTCTGTATCCAGTTATGTAGTCAGTGTCCTTGCGGCACCGACTGTAGCCCGTCCCTAGATCGGGAAAACGTTGTTTTCCCTCTGTTTCTTGTTTTTTGTTGTTCTCGTTACATCTTTGTTCTTCCACAGACTTTATCCAAGCCAGACTCTGATGATCAGGTGGGGACTGAGCGCTGACCCCTAGGGTAGGGGGCGGCACTGACGAGCATGTCTGTTTCAGGAGGGCTCTGGAAGGTTCTAGCATGACGCCCTTGCAGACTGGATGAGGACAGCTCCGCGGGGTCCCTTGCAGGTGCCGAACGGCCTGCGACCCCAGCAAGTGGTGTGTGACGTGCTTGGTCAGCGTGGGAGTGTACCTGGAAGCCACAGACCTCAGCCTCGTCTGCTCCAGCTTCCCAAGGATTCAGATGACTGTGTAGGGGACACACACACGTGAAACTGAGGGATTTTGGCAGCTAACAGAAGATGGGTTCTCACGTGGTCTCCACAGACTTGAAGCAGGAGTCTGGAGACTTTGTATCCATAGAAAGAGTCACTGGGTAAGAGAAGGGAGCAAAGAGCTCCCGCCTGGTGAGGACCTGGGGCCTTAGGGGCCATCCTCCCCACCTGCCACCTCCCTGGACTGTCCCAGAAGTCTATGCTTGGTCTCCTGCACCTTGTCTCCCTGCAGTCTGGACTGGCCCTGTGAAAACATTTGTTGGAAGTTTTCATGAACTCTCAGTGGTAGCCCATCTCACCCAAACTAAACACCACAGTCCTTACCAATGGTCTGTAAGGTCCTGTTGGACTCCTGGTCTCCTCTGTGATCCCTTGGACCTTTTCTCCTACCCGCCTCCCCCTCACCCCTGTGCTCCAGCCACACCGGCCACCCCCAGCCAGACCTGTCCACTCGCTGCTGCCCCACCATGAGCGCCCCGCCCCTGCCATCCTCAAGGCCGGCTCTTCATCTCCTCCAGTCTGTAACTGCTCAGGGACTTTCTCAGTTATCCCCCGTCACAGGACTTTAAAGTGTGGTGCCCCTATCCTCTTCTCTCAGTTTATACTGTTCCATAGCTCTTATTAACATATGGTTTGTTCATCTTATTCCTCTGACTTACAGTTACTAGGCTGTAAGCCCCACAAGAACAGGGAACTTTGTCTGTTGCCTTCTCTCCTATATCCCCGGCACCTGGAACAGTGCCTGACACTCAATAAATATTTGTTGAATGTAGTTTTAAAGCATAAATTAATGACTATGAGATAATAGTGGGCATCAGCTGATTTAAAAGCAAATGTGATCACGGGCCTCTTGCAGTGGCCACATAGATATGGAAAGATATTTGTTGTAAGGAATTGGCTCACAGGATTATGGAGACCAGCAAGCCCAAACTGCAGAGCCAGCATCCAGGTTAAAGGCAGTCAGGCAGGGGAACTCTCTGTTACTCCAGGGGAAGGGTCAGCCTTTTGCTCTCTTTAGACCTTCAACTGATTGGGTGAGGCCCACACACATGAGGAAGGGCAATCTGTTTTACTTAGGCTGCTGATCTAAATAGTAATCTCATCAAAAAACACTCTCACAGAAATACTCAGAATATTGTTTGGCCAAGTATGTGGTACCCTGTAGCCCAGGTCAAGTTGACACCTGAAGTTAACTTTCATGGTACACTCATCAGACCACACTCAAACCCCAAGTCTTGTTCTGGGCACCACATTCCAGAGTCTGTGCTGATGAAGACCTGACAACCGTGGTGTCTGGGGAGGACTCGGGAGGCTGGAACGTTGCCCTGATCAGGGTTGAGTGACATCATCAAACACTTGAAGGCTTGTCTTCTAGAAGAAAGAGGAAGGGATTCTTTGGTCTGGAAGGCACAGCTCAGACAGGTGGCTGGAAGGTACAGGTAGAAAGTAAGAACAGAAATCTTCTGTCTTGGGAGCTGGAGAGCTCTGCTTTGTGGAGGGGTTCAGGCAGAGGCCAGCTGCGCCCAAGAGTCAGAAGTCCCCTGTCCTGGCCCTGCCCTGGTGCTGGTTCTCTGACCGTGGGTAGGCCCTTAGCTTCTCTGAGATTTCCCCTCTCTGCTGTGGAAATCGGAGTAGCCTCCCTCACAGGTAGTGCTGAGGATCAGGTGGAAACGACACCTGGAGCACTCAGTGGGGGTTGGGCGGGCCTCGGTCGGTGCCCCGCGTTGTCAGAGCCGCGGGCGGGGGCTCTGGAGGAGCGTGACTAGCCCCTTGCCTCGGCAGGAAATTTCCACTGACCTGCAGGCAGGGACGCTGCCTGCCCTGGCAGCTTTGCTCTCTTCTCCCTGGAATGCGCCTGAGGCGTGGCGGTTGCCTCCTTTTCTGGATTCCTCAGGCCCGAGTGTGCGGTCCCGGCTGCTGGCCCTGCAGGGGCGGGCTTGCGCGGGGTTGATGGTGCGTGCAGGGACCGGCCGGGGGCTGCCCTCCTCCAGGGACCGGCTGCTTCAGGGCAGCGCTCTTAATCACTCCAGGGTCCGTTCCCACGTTGCTCCCCCTTCCTCCTCTTACTTACACTGTTCACATTCTTGCCTCTGGAACGCGCCAGGGCGACACAGCCCGCCTTCCACTCTGAAGCAGTGTACTCTGTGCGCAACGTGTTTAAAGCCCGAGTGTCTTATTTCATGGCTGTAACGTGAATGAGAAAGAGGAGCAGAGCGTCCTGGCCTCAACATTCAGAGCTGGCCTGGCAGTGGGACAGGGACCTTTGGACTGTTGTGGGGTTTTTCGGTGACAGGCTTGATAAAAATAACTTTTTAGCATAAGTGCTTTTCAGTGAAAAGAAGGTTTTACTACCATGTTTCGGTCAGAAAATCAGATAAACATTGTTTGACGTTCAGTGTTGGTGAGTAGCTAAGCTTCAGAGGATTTACACATAGGTTGGCATGGCTATTGTTTGGCAGGTGAAGGTGCAGGAGCTTTTTCTTATGCCGGCAATGTCAAAGCAAGGTCAAAGCTAAATGGTCCCCACTGGGGTCGCTTATAACTGGCTTTGGGACATGTAGCACACGATCACTGCCACACTGGGTAGCACTCGAGGGTGCCTGATGCGCGGCAGGTGTGCGGTAAATGGTAGCTGGTGGTGGTGGCGACAGTTTACGCCCAGCTTGTTAATGGTTAGCTCTGAATTTCCCAAGCCAGCACACACCAGAAAGTTCCCAGTGCTGTTTATTACGTACTCAGCAGCCCAGTTTCTAGGACAGAAAGCGCTGTCAGTCTGGGGACCCAGTGGATGTCTGGTCAGTCCAAAACGTCGACCAGAACTTCTCGGGCGTGGCGCTGGCACCGTTGACATCTAGGATAATTCCTTGTTGCAGGGGGGCTGCCCTGTGCACGGTAGGATGTTCAGCAGCGTCCCTGGCCTCTATTCACCAGATGCCGGTAGCTCCTGCCTGCCGGTTGTGACAATCAGAAATGTCTCCAGGCATTGCCAAATGTCCCCTGGGGACAGAATCACCCCTGGTTAAGAACCCCCTGTCTAGAGAAAGCTGTGAGGTGCCGTCACTGGGCTCTGCAAACTGTGGACCACTCAGTTCTCACTGAGGCAGAGCTGCTCAACTGTGGTTGAGCACTGGAGTCACCAGGGAGCTTTGCAAAACCCTAACGCCCGGGTCCCTCCCCCGAGATTCTGGCTGGTCGGGGGTGTGGCCTGGGCCTCAGGATGTTTAGAAACTCTTCAGATGCTTCCAGTTTTCAGGTGAGAGGGGTAGCACCACATTAGTAGGTGATGGAACCAGCCTGGTGAAGTGCGTCTTTGCCAGCATTTAAAACATCTGTGTATGCATAGTTGCGGGGAAATAGCAATGCCAAGTGCAGCAGTTAGGGCAGGTGCTGCTTGGTACGTGTGTGGAGTTGAACACGCCGCTGTACGGGGTAGACCGGTCGGCAGCACTCCTGCCACCGGCCCGCGTTTAGTCTGGGCGTAGCCGCTTCAGGCGCTGCTTGCTTTTGTTAATGACAGTGACTGTGAAAAATTCTTTATTGCCTTATAATTGACATACCAGCTTCAGGCATTCCACACGATGATTCAGTATTTGAAGGAACTGTAAAATGATCACCACAGTAAGCCTAGTTAGTACCTGTCACCGTATTTAGACCTTTTCCCCTGTTGATTAGAGCTGTTAAGATCTGCCGTCTCTAGCAACGTTCAAACACACAATGCAGTGTTACTAACTGCAGTCCCCATGCTGTGTATTACATCCGCATGACTGACTTTATTTTTTAACCTGAAGTTGGTGCCTTTTGACCCCTTTCAACCATTTCACTCGCCCCCCACCTCCTGCCTCTGGCAACCACCAGTCTGTTCTCAGGACCTACTGGTTTGGTGTTTTGTTTTGTTTCTTTGGATTCACATATGAGGCCATGTGGCATTTGTCTCTCGCCCTCTGACTTGCTTCACTTAGCGTAATACCCCAAGGCCCACTCATGTTGTTGCAAATGGCAAGATTTTACTTTCCTTTTCTATGGCTGAAAACGCTCCGTGGTATATGGACCACATCTTTATCCATCCCTTCATCAATGGACGCTCGTTGCGGCATCTTGGCTGCAGTGAGCTTGGGGAGGGGGGCGCCTGTCTTTTCAAATTAGTGTCTTCGTTTTCTTCAGATAAGTGCTCAGAAGTGGAGTTGCTGGATCTGGTGTTAGTTCTGTGGTTAATGTGAAATTTAATACAAGGCATTTGTAATTCTATGGCTTGGGAATTTTGTTAGCCTCTTTTCATCGTTCACATTTTGAGGCTTCGCCCTGACATTGATAAAACCAGTTACAAATGCTAGCCGGTAGAGATGACGTCGTGCATTCACCAGCAGGTGAGTTTAATGACAGCGCAGCAGCCAGGTGACGGCCTTCCTCCTTTGTGTGTGTTGATTATATTCACCGTGATACGCGGGGTCGGCAATGGTCTAAGTGCATCCAGCAGCAGTGGGGGCTTGCAGAAATCATCCCGAAGGTTTTATGAGCATCAGTGTAACAGCCTTTCGCCTTCATTATCTCTGGGAATTTGGGGTCTTGCAACACACGTCTCACTGTAAGGAAGGAGCATGGCAAGGCAGGAGACGGGCGAGCTCTGGCCGTTCTTTTTGCCTCAGTGCTCGGGAGACCGTAAACCCGAGGGACTCTCACTGTGTCCCGAGTGGTGACTCTGCTGGCAGAGGCTGCGGCTGTGGGAGGCCTGGATGTCTTGTTCAGGTGCTGGCAGGACTGTGGGATCCCTTGCACTGTCCCAGAAGCCCATTACACGCCCGTGAAAACACTCACCGAAGCTTCCCACTTGACTTGAAAACATTACTTGAGAGGTTGGCCTTCAGTTTAGGTATCTGGGAACTATCCATGCCGAGTCGGGTGACTCACAAAGCAGTCTCCGGTCCCTCATCACAGAGTGCTTTAAAAAAGCACAGGCAAGAGACTGGGTGCGCTCGGGTTGGTCTGGCAACGAGTTTATACCGCACAGCACAGGGACTGTATTCAATGCCTCGCAGCAGGCTACGATGAAAAAGAATATGAAAAGGAATAATGTGTCTACGTATGACTGAAGCAGTGTGCTGTGCACAAGGAATTGACACAACATTGTGAACTGACCGCACTACAATTAGAAAAAAAAGAACAGGGCCACCCTGCATTGACTGCAGTTTGCCATTACCTGGGGGAAGCAGGCTTAGGCCCCGTTACCTGGGGGAAGCTGACTTGGGTCCCGTTACCTGGGGGAAGCAGGCTTGGGTCCTGTTACCTGGGGGAAGCAGGCTTGGGTCCCGTTACCTGGGGGAAGCTGACTTGGGTCCCGTTACCTGGGGAAGCTGACTTGGGTCCCGTTACCTGGGGGAAGCAGGCTTGGGTCCCGTTACCTGGGGGAAGCAGGCTTGGGTCCCGTTACCTGGGGGAAGCAGGCTTGGGTCCCGTTACCTGGGGGAAGCTGACTTGGGTCCCGTTACCTGGGGAAGCTGACTTGGGTCCCGTTACCTGGGGGAAGCAGGCTTGGGTCCCGTTACCTGGGGGAAGCAGGCTTGGGTCCCGTTACCTGGGGGAAGCTGACTTGGGTCCCGTTACCTGGGGGAAGCTGACTTGGGTCCCGTTACCTGGGGAAGCAGGCTTGGGTCCCGTTACCTGGGGGAAGCAGGCTTGGGTCCCGTTACCTGGGGGAAGCAGGCTTGGGTCCCGTTACCTGGGGGAAGCAGGCTTGGGTCCCGTTACCTGGGGGAAGCAGGCTTGGGTCCCGTTACCTGGGGGAAGCAGGCTTGGGTCCCGTTACCTGGGGGAAGCAGGCTTGGGTCCCGTTACCTGGGGGAAGCAGGCTTGGGTCCCGTTTCCTGGGGGAAGCAGGCTTGGGTCTAGTTCTTGAATCAGTTGCTGAAAAAAGATAATTTGCCTGTGCCACAGAGGGAAGAGGTTGGGCTGACAAATGTCCATTTAACTGCCTGATAAATGCTTTTCTCTAATCACAGTTCAGTTCTAGGTGACCGTACCACATTAAACATGCAATTCTGGTTTTTCTAGGTGTCTGCGGGTTCTGTGGTCCACTTTTCACCAGGAAACTTCTCCTTGTCAGCAGAAACAGAAGAAAGGCCCTTCCCCCATGGAAATGAGCATCTGCTAAACTGGGCCCAAAAGGAGTACGGAGCAGTCACTTCGTTCACCGAACTCAAGATAGCGAGGAACATTTACATTAAAGTGGGGGAAGGTAAATTTTGTGCGGTTTCACTCAGTGACTGATTTACAGCAGTCGGTTCTCTTCCCTGAGCCCAGGTGGCTGGGCAGGAATCACAGTGCTACCCATGGCTGGAGCGGCAGGGAAGGACCTGATGGGTCCCTGGGCTCTGCTCCCCACCACGTCCCCTCCTTCCCTTTCTCCTTCTGAGGACGCAGGCCTGGTCGTGGGGAGCAGCGGGGGGAGCCTGGCTGAGAGAGGAGGAGCCTTTGGCTAGGACGCAGAAGCCCAGAGAAGTGAGCAGAGGCCAGAAGCTGAGGGCGCGGGCGGGGCTGGATGGCTGAGGGAGTGCAGGAGGAGTCGGCAGGGGGGGTCAGCAGTCAGTGCTTCCTCCTGCCCGTTACTCTGCAGACATCTGAAGCCAGGTCAGTTTGTGGTCTCGAGACATCAGTTAAATTTTGGACAATAATAGAGGAAAAGTGTTTGAATATATTTTTAATACTAATGCCTGTTACAAGGACAAATTATTGGAGAAAGGAACTGTTTGGCCTTGATAAGAAATGGCCCGTTTTAATTTCTTTGCCTTGCAGAGGGATATAAATAGCTGGTGATTCAATTTTGAAAGCATATTACTTTTAAAATAACTTCTTTATCATTATTTTTAGTTGAGTGTATTTGGAGCTCCCAAATAAGTTACTAGAAATAACAGCTCTGGTAAGTGGGTCCTTGTTAGATTGTGTGAAGGTGGCATTTCAGGGCGTCAGGGTCTGTCTGCCTGCTTTTGATTTCTGCAGGGGTTGTCACCTCCCTCACGGGTAGCTACCCGTTACTGGGTGCTCACTCCCAGCGCTTTTTTGAATCTGGGATGTGTGACAGGTGCGGAGAAAGGTGGACGCTGACACTGAGTGTGCGCCGTGCACAGAGGCCCTATCAGGCGCCTTTGCGTCCACCCGACTTAACCCTGCCGGTGACCCTGGGAGGAAACCGCTGTCTCCACCGTGTTGCAGAGGGGCTGGTGGAGGGCTAAGCTAACTTGCTCAAATCCACATCACTAGCAAGTGGCAAAGCCAGAGCTCGAACTCGGGCTTCTTGACCCTTGAGTCTAATGCTTACTGTCTGATGCTGTGTTTTGAGTCTTAGCCAATAAGCACAACCTAAGCATGAAGTAGGCTCCCCGCGGGGAGGCTTGTTCAGTCAAGGGGAGGGAGGAGGAGCTTCAGACGCAAGTCAGGTCCAAAGCATTGAAGTTTTTTGCTCAACTCTCGTGGTCGTCAGGAAGCTAGTGACAGACGTCGTCCCGTTGGGACAAAACAGAAAGTCTCTTTTCATAAAGGTTCTGAGCTCTGACTATGGCCTCTGTTTCTGAAGCAGAACTCGAGCACTTGAAAGACTTCTGATTACCCCCTTGGAATCTGTTAGGATAAGAACATGTGTCATGGCCCCATGTAGGATGTGGGGCTCCATTTTCTCGGCAGTGCATGCGCTTCTGTGTGCAGGAGTGACTCCCCCAAGGCTGCACACTGGGTCGGAAAGAAGTTTAAGAACCTGGTGTTTTGCCCAGTGAAAACCAGTTAACTTCCTGGCAACAGCTTTGGAGATTCCAGTCACCAGTAGGTTATAAATCACTGGCCCACGTCGTGGAGAGGAGCAGCTGGGGGAGTGAGGGTCCGTGGTTAGGCTGGCGGACCCCAAGGCGATGTCTGTCACCGTGGACTGGACTCTGCTGAGCCTGCCTCGTCCACTGCTTTCCCACAACCTGACCTGTCTCCACCCAGCCGAGCCGGGGATCCTAGGCCATGAGCCTCCCCCTGGTCTATCCCCAATGGTTCTCAGAGTGTGGTCCCTGCCCAGCAGCATCCTCATCCCTGGGGAACGGTTTATAAATGCTGGTTCTCAGGCCCACCCCAGACCAACTGAACTGAAAACTCTGGGGGCGGGGGTCCAGCCATCTGTGTGCTAGCAAGCACTCCACGTGATTCTAACGCTCGCTAACATCCAAGAACCACTACTCCAACCGGCGTGGAAGGACTGAGGGCTTTCAGTGCTCACCCCAGCTGGTCTCATTCACTGTGAGGCTTCAGGCAATGCTCTGATTTACCTGGAAACTGGAGCCTCAGTTTCCACGGCTGGAAAAGGAGGTGTTTGTGTTGCCTCCCAGGTTCCTAGAGTATTATTCTAGTTCTCAAAGTCATTTGTCAATCTTTTCCTAAAATACAGATAAGCATGTGACTCCCCTCCTCCCCCACACTTGCCAGGCTTCTGCCCGGGGATTCCCCTTCGTGGTTTCCTTTCTGCTTGGCAGTTGGTGTAAGTTTTGATGCCAGACGTGGGGAAGGCCGCTTCAGGGGGAAGAAAACCACACACATGCACACACAGCAAAAAGTGATCGGCTTGCTCAAGTTAGTGACAGTGGCATCTGGGAATTAAGCCCTTAATAACAGCACCTTTTAAACAATTAAACCTTTCCTAGTGCCTTCAGAGGGTCACAGTGTGGGTGAGTTTTTTGTCTGAAATCTCACACCGCTGTTGTTTAATTCAGGAAACCTTCGCCACGTGCCCACTATATAGATGCCAGCTGCAAACCCAGCACACCTGTGGACTGGATGTCCAGGCCAGAGCCCAGGAGGGCCCTAGTCTCCTGAATTCCAGGCCCGCCTGTCCCTGGCCTATATCTGCACCCTCTGATTCTTGATTTTCAGCCTTGCCACCCCAGTATCATTTTCCGTCCTGTGACCTGGGGGAGGCACCCGCAGGCCGCAGCTGCAGGGTGTGTGTTTCTCATCTGCCCAACTGGCCAAACCCTCAGCAGATGTGGAGGGGAGGCTGCTCGGCAGCTGGGTCAGCGGGGCGCTGGCCTCTTGTCTCTGAAGGGGTCTTTCGGGAGGAATCCAGAGTGCAGAGCCAGCACTTTCTTGAAGTGAGCCTCCAAGCAGGGGCCTCATGACCTCCTCTGGTCCCCTGTGTTCGAGGGGCAGCACTGGGGGGGCACGTGCATGGGGCCATGTCGCCGCAGTGTGTGTGGTGGACGTCAGTGCAGGGCGGGGAGGGCAGCGCCAGCCCGGTCTCAGTCTCGGAACTCCTGCATGAGTCTTCGCTCCTCGGTGAGACTTGCATATGAATTTGAACCCTGGCATCCTGTCCATTAAATGCAAAAGGCAGAAGTCCACTCCATTAAAGTGCCAGGGCTCTGATGAATTACCCCTCCTGAAGAAAGTCTGCTACACCTAGAACTTCCTTGACACTGGTCCCGGCTGTCACACTGCCAGCAGTTTCAAGTTCTGTTTAAACATTTAAACCGCTGGATGGAAACCCCATTAGCCACGGGGCTGTGTCAGCGGCCTGGGCCGTCGGGGGAGTATCTTCAGACCCTCGGCGCTTGCGTCGCTTTCCCTGGCGGGGGTGGTGAGCAGCCCTCAGCCCGCGAGATAACGTTTGTGGAAGCACCTTGTAAACTGTAAAGTGCCATGTGAACATTCGTGTCTATGTCAAGACTGTGAGAAAGAGCGGAAGTCTGTCTGAATGTTTCTCCCAAACTGCTGCATTCAGTCTTTAGAGTATGAGCTGCTGTGAGGAGTAAACATGAAGGGATGATTAATTCTGCACGGTGAGCCAGAGGACCAGTTAGGCTGCTGGTTCTTCTTTTAATTGAAATAGCAAATATCCAAAGAGGAGTGTACTGGGGGATAGAACGGGTCACTGGATTCGGCGTTGAGTGTGCTGACCGAAGTATCTATTGGCTTTCAGGTGAAGTGCTTGGTAGACAGATGGCGGTGCACGTTTGCAGCTCAGAAAAGGAGTTATGATCTGGGTATAAGTTGAAGCCATGGGGGTGATTGAGATCATCCGGGAAGAAGACAGAATATAAAGAGGGTTGATGAAGGAACCGAGGTCCTTAGCTTTGGTTTATATCAAGATTAACTGTGGAGCTTTTCAAAAAGAAAGCTCCCTAGGCCCCATCTAGATCTTCTGAATCTGACTCTGGGGTCCAAGCAGGTGGATTCTGGTATGCACCAAAGACTGAGGACCGCGGGTACTTGAGGGTGAGCAGAGGAGGAACCAGTGAGAGATGGAAAGACAGGTGAGGACGAGGGCAAAGCAGAAGCACACAGAACAGGAAAGGAGAGGATTTAGACGAAAAGAGGCCACTGGGGTTCGTCAGTAGGAGGCCGCTGGCAGCCAGCAGGGAGGCACTTCAGGACGGAGGCTGAGGGGTTCGGAGGCCCTGACTGTGGGCTTGTGGTTCCCTGTGTGCTGCACTTGCCCTGTGTCACTGTCACCTTCTCTCCTTTGAGTCTGGTTACCACGTAGTTCAATGTGTTTCTTTACTTTCAGATCAAGTGTTCCCTCCCACATGCAACATAGGGAAGAATTTTCTCTCCCTCAATTACCTTGCCGAGTACCTTCAGCCCAAAGCTGCAGAAGGCTGTGTGATATCCAGCCAGCCCCAGGATAAAGAGGTGCACATCATTGAGTTAATCACCCCCAACTCTAACCCCTACAGGTGAGTGTGTGTGTGTGTTTTCCTCACTGAGAAGCGAGGAAAACAAAGACCTGGTGTGACTTGATGCGATTCTCACGAGGTGGGAAGGGGTGCCGCCCTCCCCGTGTGAGGGGGAGGGCGCCGGCGCTTTGGGTGAGAAACTGCGAAGAAGAGCGTACAGGCACCGGGGGTGTATTTTATCTCCTGCGTCTGCCTCTAGACCCCACGTACTGCAGGTGAGTTCCTGACGCCTCATCTGAACCACCTGGTAGTTGTCCATCGGTGTCTGCGGGAGGTTGGTTCCAGATCCCCCTCCGTTACCAAAATCCAGAGAGGCTCAAGTCCCTTGTGTGAAATGGCATGGTGTTTGCATATAACCTGCACACATCCTGCCGTACACTTTAAATCACCTCTGGATCACTTACAATACCGAATACAGTGTGGATGCTCTGTAAACGGTTGCCTGCAAGTGGCAAATTCAATTTGGGACTTCCTGGAACCTTTCTGGCCCAGTATTTTCCACTCGTGGTTGAATCTGCAGATGTGGGACCTGCAGGGACGGAGGGCGGACCGCGCCCGTCACAGGACAAGCAGTCTTACTCTCTTGTCCAGCCCTGCTAAGGAAATTACAAAATGTGCCTTATTGACATGAGCATCATTTAAACAACATTATGTTTTTTAACAAAATCCTGTGTATAATGTCCTCAGAACATTTTTGCACTCATAACTGTTTACTTTAAACTTATATGTGAGTGTGTGTGTGAGAGAGAGTGCACGTGAGTGTGAGTGTGTGTGTCAGAGGACGGGCCCTTCGCGGTGACACACCAGAGAGCCATTAGACACCACCTGCCTGTGCCTGTCCCGCCCTCAGCGTCCTTCCCCAGGACTGGAGATTTAACCCTCTCCATCAGGAATGATTGGGGAATTTAAAACAGAGAGAAAGGGGGGAGAGGAGGCCCTTCTACTCTGACCTGCATTTCATGTGCACTAGTGAGTTAAATTGTAAATTTGCATCGTAGAGAGACTTCCCAGTTAAAATTCTAATCAAACTTTGATTTCAAAAGTGAATAAACTACAGATCAGTTTTTACCAAATTACCAGATTCCATTCTGTCCCATGTGAAGAATTTTGTGGAAAATTAAAATGCAGTGGGAATTGAAACAATCTGGCAAATGTGCTTAGATGTTCAGCCTGAGGCTTCATTTGAGCATATCATTCATTCTATGCTTTACAAGTGTGTCAAACCAAGATGGAAGTGAAGACTTTGCCCTAAATCCAGAATGACAGAGATGTTGTTGTTAGTGAAATTTTCTCTTTTGTACTGAATTCTTAGAAGTTTGGTTTGTGTTTATTAATTTTCCGGTAATCAGTTGGTTGACCATCTGTTTTTTTGTTTTAATAACTGTATATCCAGAAGTTTGGGAAAGTAAATGCAGATACGAGTTTGTAGCAAATGTTAATGGCTTAAGCAAATCTTTTATAAGTCAGGAAATTCTCTAGCCTTTGGCCTCTTATTTTATTCTGAAGTTTACTAATTTTTTTCTGCCTTGCCTCCCTCTTACGTCCACCCTGCCACCCTGCCACCCTCCACTCACCAAACTGCCACCCACTTCTGGTTTTGAAGGATTTTGAGCACATAGTAAACTAGAATGTTACACATTGAAGGTGTCAGAGGTTGAAAAAGCAACAATTCTGCTTCAAAAGTAAACTCTTCTGGTTTGTTCAAGTCCATTTCAAACAGTGGCTATACTGAGAAGCCACCTTTTTTTTTTTTTTCCAAGGAAGAGAAAAATGTTGGTGGCTAATTATCAGCAGGCGCGTTTTTGTATTGTTATGTAAAACCATTTTGTTATGTGTGCACTAACAATCTGTTTTGCACATGTCATTTGCCTGGGATTCAGGCCAGCTTTTTAATCAACTGGCCAGACATTGGAAACATGAAGACTTGGAAGAGGGGACATAGTTGCAACTTTCTGGCATTTGGGTGCTCACTCTGCCTTTGTTTTCCATCCACAGTGCTTTCCAGGTGGATATAATAATTGACATAAGACCTTCCCGAAAGGAACCTGAGGTGGTCAAAAATCTCATCCTGATCTTGAAGTGCAAAAAGTCTGTCAACTGGGTGATCAAATCTTTCGACATTAAGGGAACCCTGAAAGCTGTCGTAAGTTGGTCGAGCATTTCCTTGTTTGATGAAGGGCAGTAATTTAACCTGAGTGCTGAGTGTGTTATTTTTGTAAAGTTTCTGCCTCTCTGGCATCTCTCTTAACGCTCTCCGTTATTTTTCAGTTTGTAAAACGAGCTCCTCCTTGGCTTCTCTCTATAAGAGCGGTCAGGGTGGTGGTTAAAAACATGGCCTGAGGTCAGTCAGACCCAGATTTAAGCTTAGACTCTGCCATTTACAAACTGAGACCTTGGGCAAGTCCCTTCGCCTGTCTAGACCCCACTTGCCTCATCTGTGAAATTCCTGAAATGTACTGGCGTGCCTTCCCATCTCAGTAAGTGGAAGACCGCGAGCCCGATGAAGCCCTTCCCGGCCGGGAGCCCTGTGCAGGGGCCTGGGTGACGCGGTCCTGCGCGTCAGCTCTCCCCCGGGGCTTAGGTGTTTAGCGGGGGCCTGGGAACTCCGCTGGCTCCAGCTCATTTTTCTTTTTTGAGATAAATACTTGGTATTGCCTTGCCTTTTTGCTTGCTTCTAACTTCTAGGGGTTGTGAGGTGATGCTGGCAAAGTACCCCCCGCCTGTGCCCGAAGCATTGTATTTCATGAAGGAAATACACTTAAGAGGCTTCTCCGGGTGGCGTGAGAGGCAAACAGCAGCTGCTTTCCTGAAAAGTTGAATGTTGAAATTTGGTAAAATAAATCATTTTCAGACACGTTTAGGGAGATAACTGTTTGACAGAGTATTGGAAGTAAAGGAAGAAATCCCCCCCCCCCCATTTTTAAGAAGATAATTATCTCTTTAGCATCTCTTCGGTGGGCTCAAATGTTTTTGTTTACTTCAAACTTTCTGTATTTTTACATTTAAAACATGTTTCTTATAAGCAACATATACTTAGGTTTTATTTTTATTTTATTTTATTTTTTAACTTTTTTATTGATTTATAGTCATTTTACAATGTATCATTTTCCAGTGTAGAGCACAATTCTTCAGTTATGCATGAACATTCGTATATTCATTGTCACTTTTTTTTCTCAGTGCATCTCTTTGGTGGGCTCAAATTTTTGTGCATTGTCTTTTTAAAAACTTGTGGCCAGCTCCTCTGTCAGGACCTGCATCGAGTCAGCGGGAGTGGGTTTTATGTTTCCAGTATGTGGGGAGAGGGACGCCTTCGGCCTGGGTGTTACTCATTCACGGCACCTTCGCGTGATGAAGCAGTAAAAGAGCCTAGGCAGCGTCGGGAGCGAGCACTTGCCAGAGGCAGCAAAGCCGCGAGCTCACACTCCTTAATCTTGAAGGAATTGTTTCTGGCTCCTGTGGGTCTCTTTCTTTTTTTCCCTAACTTTGCGAGGATCCCAGCAAGCCGCCGTGTGTGACGGCGGCCCGTCACTTTGGTGTCGAGCACAAGGCCCAGCAGTGACTCGCCAAAGCCGGAGCTGTGCTGACTGCCTTGCCTGGCGTGGCCTGAGGGGCGTTGGTGACCTGGGGTGTCTGCAACCTTGGCCGCCTGGCACACTAACCAAATGTTTTTAATTTCAGAATAACAAAAACAGGAAAGGGAATCATGCTTTGAAAGGCAAAAACATACGGTACCTTTTAATTCCCTGCTGGAGTTCTTGTGTAAATGTTCTTCTGGCCCTGACCCTCAGTGGTTCTTCCTCCCCCCGAGTGTGTGCGCCCGGCCCCTGGCAGCCCTGGAGTGCACTCTGAACGTCCCCACTTCTCATAGGAATCAGAAAGGCTCGAAATGAGATCGCTCATCCCTGTGCAAGGTCTGTTTATGTTACTCTTCTTGGCTGCACTCCTGCTCCAGGCCGGTTTTGGACAATGCACGACAACATTACTAAACAATTGGGTAATGTTTCATGGTGTTCTTTTTTACTCTCCCAGTCAGTTTCATGCTTGGTGAGTCCTTAACTCCCGCCTCAGATGTGAATTCTGACTGTGCTGGGAGGGAAGGTTACCTGCTAATGAAAAGGTAGAGTGGAAAGAGTCCTGGCTGTGGGGCCGGACAAAGTGGGTTCAGATCCTGTTTCCAATTGCCATTACTCCCAGTAAATACTGAACTCTGAGTGCGTGCCCTTGATGGCTCTCACCTGAGAGTTCTCGTGAGGGTTAGCAGAGGGCATTTATTGGTTCAGCATTTGTTAAGTGCGTCCTGAGTATTTTATCTCAAGCAAGCGGCCGGCACACGGTGAGCTCACGTGAGCCTCGGGCTCCCCTCCTCCGAAAAGGGCTGGCAGTGCCTACCTCCTTATATTCTGGAGGAGAACTACACAAGGGAACACGTGGAAAGCTCTTAGCGCGGCACCGTAAAAGGGGGGTTCATTTTCCTTCTGCAAGCAATTCTGTACATGTTTGTCTGTAGGCACAACTAGCTTCTCTAAACAAAGTGAAAACAGAGACAAACGTCCACTAAAGGGACCGGAAGGGACTTGCTGGGTGAGGTAAAGAGGAGACCCACTGAGCGTGGCTGCGCGTGCGTGTGTTGGGGGTGCGACGTGGGCAGAATGCACCCTCCCAGTGGCAGAATGATCCAGAGGGACACAGAGGGCTGCGCTGTGGCAGGAATGGGACAGCCAGAAGTGTGCACGTCGCCACGCCCAGGTCCAGCTTTGCCTTCAGGGCCCTGTGGACCGTGCATAAGTGCATTTTGGAGGAACCTCCAAATCATGAAAGACTAGATGGAGGAAACTTGTTGGAAATGTCCCACTGGACTGTTTCATACGGCTTCAGGGCTTCAAGTTTGGAAAAAACAGCTTATTCTTAGAAGAGACATTTTTTAATCCCAGTGGGACTCTGCACTGCACTGTCTGCCCAACTCCTCCCCCAGCCCCCGGCCCAGACGCCAGCAGTTCTGACGCAGGTGTGTTTGGTGGAGGGGGGGCGGCGGGGAGGGCACCCAGACTCTACTTAGCTGGGAAAGATGGGTGGTATTTGAGACCCTCTTGAACACAACCACGTGGAGTAGCTGTACCGAGGCCTTGGAAAAGCCTCGGGACTCCCAGAAATACAGGATGAGGATTGCTGGAAACCAGCTTGCCTGCCGCTGTCCCAAACCTTACAGCTTTACAAATGTATTGATGGATTTTTAGCCTTGTAGGTCCCAAAGTATAATCAGTGAGGGCTGTACCGACAGCTCCTAGAGTTACTGTGGGAAGGTGTAACCAAGGCCTTGCATTTTGGCACAGGAAGGACAGGTGGCAGTCACGATGATAGTGTCCTGGAAATGCAGTGTTTTCTCAGCTGTCCAACGACACGAGAGGCTGGGGCAGACGAGGCCAAGCAGTGTTGTTTAGGCCAGGGTTGCCTCTCCAGCCAATCGAAATGACATGCTGCCCTGAAAAGCTGGAGGAGCTGTGCCGGAGAAACTGCTGTGGGCTCAGTGAATACAGAGTTCTAAGAACAAACCGGGTCCTTCTTTCCTTCATTCTAGCTTCCTTCCTTCCTTCCTCCCACCCTCCCCCCCTTCTCCCTTCCTTATCTTCCTGTCCCTAAGGAGTTTTCTCTGAACCCGAGGAAGAAGAGCAGAACCCAAACTTGTGAAACTGAGTTTTTGCAAATGGCTACAGAATTCGGTTAAAGCTCTCAATGGTCCCTTTGTGTGCATTTTTATGACTGGCCAGTCTGGCAGTTTTATCTCAGACATGCACTTTGGGCAGTAGAAGAATATACTGGGTGAGACCCTTTAAGCTTTGAATTGGAAAATGTGTGTCCTCAGCCAATATCCCACAACCAAAGAGGCCAGGAGGACTTCGAGGCTGTGAATCTTCTGTGGCTCTACAGTGGGAAAGGATTAATATTTAGTCATGTTACGAGCAAACAGAATGGGAAACAAATGGGGAATTTAGGGAAAATGCTGCGTGTATGCAGAAGAAAATAATTGGGCATGGAAATTAAAGTGATTTTTATACGGCATGAAATGGCATAATCTGCTTGCTGGAAGGGGCTTCCAGCCTTGTTGGAGCAGTTGTTGAAAACGTGGTGACCTCCCTTTGGGGTCCTCTGCAGCACTCCGCTCCCTCGCATCTGGGAAGATCACTGCCGTAGGAGTCAGAAGGTGACACGGAAATTTACATTCCATGTCCTTGTTACTCAGAGTCCTTTTATGTCCTTTTCTGGAAAGATTTCTGTCATTCAGTTTCAATTTTGTAACTGATTGCCAAGTGAAAGTTAACTTTAAGACTTACTTGTATTGCTGGATAGAGATATTGGTACTTAGAGGGACAGTAACTTAATTAATATTTTAGAACATAAAATCAGCATATTCTATTAATAGAATTGGCAAAGTGTCTACAATGACACTTTGATCACAGTGATTGCTAAATTGATCATAAATTATAAATGAAGTGTAGACTTCTGTTGTTTCACCACATGGAATTCAACAGTTTACAAAGATGGGATGTCTACACAGTGGAGTAACGAGGTGGTGCCTTTTTTCATTTAATTCTCAGGGACGGGAAGTGAAGCATAGGCACTTGGGGACAATGTAATATGCACGTCTTCATGCTTTATATGTAATTTTAAATAAAATAAGGGAGGGTTTGGTACACATATTTGGTATGTGTGTGTTAATAATTTAAACATTAACTCTGCAGTGACATGCTGGCATGCTTATGATAATTAGATTATCAACCAGGACAAAGACCGATTATGTCATTTGTAACAACACCAGCGACCCAAATGGTGTGATCAAACGGCGTGAACAGATGGTTCTCAGTCTGCTGTTAAAGATTTTCACGTCAGTGTTCGTAGCCCAAGGAAAGTAGGGGTCAGAAGGACGAACGGTTCTCTCACACCCAGGATAGAACTCACCTGTTTCAGACACTTAGTTGCTCTTACTTAAGGCACTGCTTAATTTTGTAAACTCGTGGGTGAAATTTTACTATTACTGTCTTCAGGCTCCTAACAGTATTGGCTTTGGGAAAGAAAGCGAAAGATCCATGATAATGACCAAGTCGGTGAGAGACGACATCCCTTCAACCCAGCAGAGTCTGGTCAAGTGGGCTTCGGACAACGGCTACAGCCCCGTGACGTCATACACAGTGGCTCCTGTGGCTAACAGGTTTCATCTGCGTCTGGAAAACAACGGTAAGTAGGTTTTTTTTTTTTAATGAAAATATCCTCCAAATGAAGCTTTCCAACGAGGAGCTCTCATTTCAGCTTAAGTGGTGCCGCTTGTCTGTTGCAAACTTTAACGATTCATTTGACTGCTTTTTACTATGAAGCTTAAAGTTGCCTAGAACTACACTAGATGATTTTGGAGAAACCATCCAGACAGGCTTTTTCAGTAACGTGGAGTTGATCGCGTGCTGGAGAGCTTTGTGGCGGATCGCTTTCACTGTGACTAGCTTAAGGGCGGGCTAGCCTGGGCTCTGCTCTCAGGGGCCCTGGAGCCCACTTGTGGCTGAGATACAGAGGGGCCGGGTCTGCGGGGGAGAAGTCAGTCCTACAAGAAGAATAGTCACGAGGACTCATTCTTGCCCAGAAGGAATGTGGGAGCTATTACCCCACCACGATGGAGGAGAAAGCAGACACTTAACACGTTCCTGAGGCTTTCCAGAGTCTGACAGATGTGGGAGTTAAACCCCAGGTTTTCTGATCCCCAGACCTCTTCCTCACCGTGTGGTACTGCCACTGAGTGCGGTGCCCGCAGAGCGAAGGTTAGGAGTGCCCGCTCAAGCCCCAGCCCTGCCGCTTGTCTGCTGTTGGGAAGTTCCTTAACCTCTGAGCCTCAGGTTTCTCCTCAGTAACATGGGGGCAACGATAGGACCCACTTTGCAGGATTGTTTTGAAGGTTTCTATCAAAGTACAAATTAAAAACCTCCAGGGGGAAGGGTGTAGCTCAGTGGTAGAGTGCGTGCTTAGCGTGCATGAAGTCCTGGGTTCAATCTTCGCACCTCTGTTGATAAAAGCAAGCCTCCAAAGCTCTGACTTCTTTTGGACCCATACAACCGTGCTATCCTTTTCACAAAGATAGTATTCAGTGCTGTGTCTACCGGTCATCTCCACCCCCAGCTCCCACCGAGTTGGACTGACCACAGGCATACATCACTTGGCTTTAGATAGTGGGTGTAGAGGATACTGGGAAAAGTTATTTTTTTTTCCTTTAAATTGTTATACTGAGTATGGATTGTATGGAAATGTGTCTCTCCCGTTGAAGGAATGACCGTGCCTACGCGGCTCTTCCCTTCCTCCATTGGGGTCTAGGATCTGAAAGACCAGGGTGCCGAGATACCTGTTAGAATTTAGCGTTCAAAAAGGAGGTCGCAGAATAATTTTAAAACACATGTTGTTTCAAAAATCTTTAGAGAAACTATTCTAAAGAATCTCTAGATTCAAGGTAAGTATTTCAGTGGCATTTGAATGGAATGATATCGTCCATGTAACTTGTTCAAATCAGATTTTTATAGCTTGAAGTGCCTTAGAAATCAACTAACCCAATGGTTCTTAGTCTTGGCTGCACATTGGGATCACATGGGGAGCTTTAAAACATAACGATTTGTTTGGTACCACCCCAGAGAGTCCAATTTTTCATTGGCCTGGGTGTAGCCTGAGCAGAAGGACTTTTTTTTAAACTCCCAAAGTGATTTGAATGTGCAGCCAAAGCTGAGAGCCTCTGATCTGATCCAACCTCTTAATTTTTAAAATTGGGAGCCTTTAGCACAGAGGAGTAAGCCACCTGCCCAGAGCCGCACAGCCAGTTAGAAAGAACGTGAGGTCTCAAAGGCCAGCTTCCAGACCCCTCGTCTCCCTTACGCACTGTTTGTCAGGAGTGGCTTTGCACGTGACGTTCTGTGCTGGTCCCTCCTGCTCCTGCCTCTGATGCTGATAGGCTGTGGCCTGGCAGCAAACGCTGATGGTGCTCTGCCTTCTTCTGTTACCGCCAGAGGAGATGAGCGATGAGGAAGTCCACACCATCCCTCCTGAGCTACGGATCCTGCTGGACCCTGGCGCCCTGCCGGCCCCGGACAGCCCGCCCCTCCGGGGAGGGGGAGGCCGGAACGGAGGCTTCCCCTTTCCTTTCCCCGATATCGCCAGGAGAGGCCGGCAGGACGGGGGAGAGGACGGGGTCCCTCGGCCAAAGGACCCTGTCATGCCCAGCTTACAGCTGTTTCCTGGTCCCAGAGAGCCCGAGGAAGTGCAGGGGAGCATGGATGTTGCCCTGTCTGTCCAATGTGACAATGAAAAGATGACTGTGGCTGTAGAAAAAGACTCTTTTCAGGTCAGTGCCGTTTCTTAAAGGAGAGAAGCCCCCCCCCCCGCCCCCAGCTTGCGCTTGTCCGCGTGTGCTGGTTCCCTCTAGCTCTCCCACTTTCGAGCTCCTGAGCCTCGACGCTGTTTTCTCGGTTGGATGGGCTCACTTCCCCTTGGCTGGAATTCTCAGCCGGTTCCTGTTGTTCTCAGGGAGGGGGGTTCCAGATCCTTGTGTGTCAATATTTTGCTATTGAATTTCTAAGGCCAACAAGCACAATTCTCGGGCTGTTGAGAGGTGGTAGGCTGGAAGGTGGGGGGGGGGGGCCAAGCCTCCAGCAGCCTTTGCTCGGAAGAGCAGGCGAAGCGTGTCAGCTGTGTGCCATAGAGCTGCCCGGGCCCCTGCATATCTTTTGGTGGTGTTGTTTCAGGCCAGCGGCCACTCTGGGATGGAGCTCACCTTGTTGGATCCTACCTGCAAGGCCAAGGTGAATGGCACCCACTTCATTTTGGAGTCTCCCCTGAACGGCTGCGGGACGTGGCACCGGCGGTCAGCCCCTGACGGCGTGGTTTACTCTAACTCTGTGAGTGTCCTCCGGGGCAGCGCTTTGCCCTTTTCCAGAGCCGTGCCAGGTGTTCCCTTAAAATTAGTCTTCAAATTTCTATGAAAGTGAGGAGGGGCGTGTACCCCAGGCCCGGACAAAGCCAAGTGTGAGTTCTCAACTAAATGGGATGCACTTTGACCCTGAGTTCTCTTGTTTTACTGGGGAGTCTGTGGAAGGAGGGAGGCCCTGTTTTCTTGGCTGGAGCACTTGTGCGGATCCCTCCCGCCATCCTTCCGTCTCCGCGTGACCAAGGGCTCACTGGGGGGTGATGATGACCGTCTCTGGCTGAGCTGCGGGATCCAGTGGCCTGGTCCGCGTGAGGATACAATCCGAGCCTGTGGGCTGTGGGGAGCACCTCTGTACGCCTGAGCTAATCTGGCCTCACATGGGTCTTGGCTAGAAGTGGGAAGACTTCTCCGTCATGAACAAAAGAGCCAGAGAGAGAAATCTGAAAAGGGCCTTTAGGGAGTTGTTCGATCTCCCTCCATCTCCAAGGAGGACCCTAAATTGAAGAAAACTTCTACTTTGAAGTTACCCAGCAGGGGAGCCCACAGACGCCCCGCATGGTGAGCCATTGCGAGAGCTACCCTTCACTTTGCAGGCATCAGTCTTGGCAGCTCGTCTAAATCTTTCCTCTAAAGATTAACCCTGTTCTTGTGGAGATGGACACTAAGCAGGGGGTGTTAAAGGGATCTGAACATGGAATCTCAAAAGGACTTTAAAGTGCTAATTTTGCAATTTGAGTGGTACTTTTGACGGTAGCAAGAGGGCTCAAAATCCCTGTGACCAGCTTTGACATGCCGTGTGTCTGCGCCCGGCGCCTGCCCCAGCTTTGGCGTGGGGTGGGGGGGCTGCGACAGCGCGTTCATTCCACCACCAGTCAACTGATACACTCGCCCCATCCAGAGACGAGCCTGGCACTCTGGTCAGGGTGGCTTGTGTGGGGGCTGACTCCTGTGAGCCAAGTTTGCTGTTCCTCAGATGATCTTAGAATGTTTGAGCTGGAAAGAACCCTAAGATGACCTCACTCAACTTCCTCATTTCACAGGTGAGGAGACTGAACTCCAGGGAGCTGAGAGGCTTGCTTGGATCTAAGGGGCTAGTTAAGAGCAGAGCCAGGACTGAGCCCGGCTTCCGGACCCCTCACCCCTCACCGTCCCCGACACTAGGCTGGAGGAGCTAATTCCCCTGTGTTACTGGAATCATTTATTAACCTTTGACTTCTATGAGCAACGCTCTCCTGTGAATTCCAGCACTGATTTTCTTGCAGTTACCCAGTTTCTCCAGATGGAGTGACTGTCGTATATTATTGGTATACTTGATTTTGGAATTTTAAACTGTATCTAAATTAATGCCAATAAGAGGCCACGGTAATCTGTCTGTTAATTAAACAAAGGGGCATCTGCCTCAGGAGAGAAAGGCCTGTCCCTTCCCCTTGTTTTTTGTTTGCTTGTTTGTTTGTAATTACGGTAGCGACGGCAATAACCTAACGCTTCAGCTGCATCAATACTCTGTCCTGAGAACCCGGCGCAGAACAGAGAGGCCGTTTTCTGTTTTTCACTCCCAGTCTGCTGTCTTCAGTGACTATTTTGAGTGTTCCTTCCACTTACAATTGTTTATAATAATTCTCAGACTTACAGTATATTTTGTTTAGTAACATACTCACGACCTAAGGACACGGAGTGAAAAATCAAACAAACAAACAAAAGCCACAGCTATCCCACATATGCAAAGAAATCAGGATT
Source organism: Camelus ferus (assembly GCF_009834535.1). Classification (NCBI taxonomy): domain Eukaryota; kingdom Metazoa; phylum Chordata; class Mammalia; order Artiodactyla; family Camelidae; genus Camelus; species Camelus ferus. The sequence continues at coordinate 65,070,098 of NC_045704.1, read as the reverse complement.
TTATTTATGGAGCACTGGTCCTGGGGGGGCTTCATCTTTTCTGGAAGTAGCCTAAGAGTAATCATTTCAAGCAGTGTGAAGCTGGATTGTCGGGGCACAGACGGGTTGTCCTTGCCTGCATCCGTGCACCACTCGGAAGATGCCGTGGCGGGTGGAGGAGCGCGGGAGAAGAGAGGAGGAGGGAGTGGCTCAGTAGTAAACGTGAGGTGCTTTGCTTCTAACTCAAACCACACTTTGTCAGATCTTGATGGACACAAGTAACAAACGCTCCTTGGATTAGCCAAACTGTATTTCTTAGAGTTTTCAGGTTCCTAAGGAGAATCCCCCCTCCCTCACAGTACAGGGGGGCCTGTGGACAACTACATCCGACCTCCCCTCAGTGCCTGGTGCTTCCCCACTGTTTGAAGTAATTTATGCTTTTTTCACAAGGGAAAAATGTATATTTTAGTTTAAATCTTTGTTTTGTTGTGTTTTTTTGATAGGGAGGTAATTAGGGTTATTTTAGAATTTTATTTTGTTTAGTGGAGGTGCTGGGGCTTGAACCCAGGACCTTGTGCATGCTGAGCACGTGCTCGACCACTGAGCTGTGCTCCCCCTTTAGTTTAAATCTTAATTTTAATGTGCATTGGGCTTCTTACTTTTCATTTCTTTGAGGATGAAAACCTAAAAAAAACTTGGCATCAGGTCTCCAGTTTGCCTTTGCACTATAGTCACCTGGTTGTTTGTGTGGGGCAGAGACAAATGCATGGGACTCGGGTTTTGCTAACACTGTCCGTGCTTCCCTTGCCTTTCAGATTGTGATGCAGGCCCCAACCCCTGGGGACAGCAGTGGCTGGCCGGAGGGCTATGAAGATCTGGAGTCGGGCGATAATGGGTTTCCGGGAGATGTGGATGAAGGAGAAACTTCCTTCTCCAGCCGACCTGAAGTCGTGGTGGTGGGTGCTGTTCGTAGTCCGCAGGGAGTGTTTCCTTTCTAGCTGGCTTTAGCTGGGGACTGTTGGAAACTAAAATCAGATGTTAAAGGCTAAAGCTCATAAAGCTACAGGCTAAAGCTTCTTTTGACTGTGATTTATCTCCATCTGTTTTTTTCTTTTCTTTTTTTCTTAGTTTAATTGCAGCCTGCAGGCAAGTGAGGAATCCCAATAGCTTCCAGGACCCGCCCACCAGAAATGTCACCTTCAACATGGAGCTGTACAACACTGACCTCTTTCTGGTGCCCTCCCAGGGGGTCTTCTCGGTGGCCGAGAATGGGCACATTTATGTTGAGGTGAGAGCCACACGTCGGCGTGGGCTGGCAGGTCGGCGCTGGGCTGGCAGGTCGGCGCTGGGCTGGCAGGTTAGCGCTGGTGTGTGGTCGCTTGTGGGCAGGAGCTCCCTGGAGCAGACCCTTCCTGCTCTTCCTCGAGGCCTTGACCAGCTCGGCGCCAGAGCTTGACTCTGAAGATGCTTCTGGGTTGATTTCTGATTAAAGAAGGAAATTTCAGGATTCTCTACATTATGCTAAATGGAGAGAGTATTTTATAGATGAATGGATGAATGTTTAAAAAAGAAAAATCAGCAGTGTGAATGCTGATGAAGCCCTGTCCTTGCTTTGTCCTCGGCATTTTTCAAACAGCTGTTCAGTAGTTGCAACATGAGAGTTAACCAAGGAACATTTCAGACCACCTCACGTTATTTTTAAATTGCGCACACTTTTGAGTGAAGCACTGTGTGCCACCATATCTCATGAAAATTTTCTTTCTAATCATTATGTAAAGTCATCTATAAATTTACTAAAACTGTCTCCTACATATGACAGTAGTAATCACACGTAGCACAAATCTGTGGAGTGATTACAACAATATTAGGTCACGGTGGTAATACTGAAATAAGGACAGCTAACATTCATTATGGAGTGAGAAGAATTCTAGTGGGGGAGGGCACAGCTCAGTCGCAGAGCGTGTGCTTAGCATGCCTGAGGTCCCAGGTTCAATTCCCGGTGCCTCCATTAAAAACCTAATTACCTCAGCCCCTCCCCACCAAAAAAGAATTGTAAAAGAGAAAGTTACCTTTCAAAGCAATTCTGTGAGACAGGACTGTTAATATCCCCATTTTATGGATGAGGAAATTGAGGCACAAACTTGTCTAAGGTCACGCAGTTAGGACCTAGTGGAATTGAGTGGGAGTTCACACTTGGGCCCACGCAGTTATCCACTGCGTGCTGCCGTCTATCCCCCAAGTGCCATTTGAAAGGGGAGAAAACGTAACCTCTTAGCAGCGCAGAGATCCAGTTCACAGATTGGACTCCAGAGAAGGTCCCAGGGTGTCTGCTGGCCTGACAGGGAGATGGTCCTCTGTTGAGCTGGTTTCGGTGCTGAGCTGCACGCTGGTGTCCTCCTTCACGGTGGGAAGAGGGAGAAGCTTACGGGGCCAAAATGGGAAACTTCCATATATTAAAAGTGACTTCAGCGCACATAATTCTATTTCAGAAAGACAAATAACTCACATTTGTACTGATTCTGGGACGGAGCCTGCTGGCTCGGGACGTCTTCCTGGATTGTCTCCTGTTTCTGCCTCCCCATTCTGAGAGCTCTTCTCTTTCTTTGGGCCTACCGTCCTTCTCTGCTGGGGAAGATGTACTGTTCTCTACGTGATGTCCCTGATCAGGGCCCTCTCCTCACCCAAGACCATCTCTTTCTTCTTGCTTTTCTGGCTGCACAATCCACGTGTGCGGTTGGTCAGTGACTCCCTGTTGTGCTGTGGGTTTTAGGGGCGCTGCTTAATTGCAGTTTGTTCTTTCCCAGATGTGTGCCTGGCTTTGCCAATTTATGGCTCTGCTGACTTATGCTGACCGGTGGCAATCTTCCTCATGCATCCTGCCCTGAGTGCTTAGCTTTCTTCCCCCATTCCCCCAGTGCTGGCTTACTTGAAATACATTTTCTTTTTCACTCTTATTTTCCCATTTATGTATCATCTATGTTGTTCATAATTCAGTTTAATCAAAGACATTGTCAAGTGATGCACACACACAAAATGAACCAAATCTTTTTGCTGCCATTTTGAGTATCAAGTACATTGAGGAGAATTTGGGGAGGGGGGAAATGTTCTTAACTGTTTTATTTTAAACTTGTTTAAACCACCTAAAATATGAGATAGAATCTGTAAATATTTTGCTAAATAGGAGAGCAGCCATGTTGGCCTCCACTACAGTTAAGAGATTTTTTTTATTTGGGGAAAGTAAGTAAAACTTACTGAATCATTGGCTTCGTCTAAAGAACTGTTTCCAGATTTCTTCTGCTGGCCGTTCTCATCGCTTCCCCTCCCAGAATCTTCTCTTCCTTCTAGAGCGCGGGCTCCTCCTTTCATCCAAGACACTGTCCGTTTTGCCCCCTGGTCTTTGGTCGTCTCTGGGGGACGGCTGGTCACACACTGGGCTGCTTTCCTTTTAGTTCATTTGTCTTGGGGAATTAAAAAAAAAACCACCCCCAGTTTAAATCTAGAATAGTACTGCTACTAGCTGGCACTGATTAACCAGCAGGGAACTGTGTTGTCTGCGTGTGATTCTGACTTTACAGATGGTCACAGTCACTGCATCTGGGAAGTGTTGGTGCCCTCATTCTGCGGGTGAAGAAACTGAGGCTCAGTGTTCACCACGTGTGGGCAGCAGTCCCTAGTTCCCCCCCCTACTCCGTCCCTGGTTCCCCCATCCCTAGTCCCCCCCCCCGGTCCCTAGTTCCCCCCCTTCCCTAGTTCCCCCCTGGTCCCTAGTTCCCCCCAGTCCCTAGTTTCCCCCACTAGTTCCCCCCACTCCCTAGTTACCCCACCCCCCGTCCCTAGTCCCCCCCCGTCCCCCCATCCCTAGTTCCCCCTGGTCCCTAGTTCCCCCCACTCCCTAGTTCCCCCCGCTGGACTCCCCCCACAGCCTGCAGTCCAGCCGCTGCTTGCTTCCAGTCCAGGGCACAGTGAGAGATTTGCTGGCAGTATTTCTTCCTCCTGAACACCTTTTTGGGACCCTTACGCATTCTGCCATTGCGTGCTTTCTTTGACATTAGAGAGAAGGTTTTCATTTCTTCTGTCACACATTTTTGCATTGTGGGTTCTGAGTTCACATTAAAGGGTGCTTTTTTTAAATTGAAGCAGTCACTTTACAGCGTTGGGTCAGTTTCTGGTGCGCAGCATAATAGTTCAGTCGTACATGAGCACATATGTTCATTTTCAGACTCTTTTTCATCATAAGTTACTACAAAGTATTGAATACAGCTCCATGTGCCGTACAGCATAAACTCGTTGTTTATAAAGGACGCTGTCTAATAAATAAGATATTTGCCATTTTTTCAAGATAAAATGTCGAATTTTTCAGAAACACTATAAAAATGATGAAGCGTGACTATTTACAGACTACCTAATACTGCTTCCTGGAAAGACTTCTTACGAGTTCTCAGCCGCACCCTGAGCTGGCTGAACTGACCCTGTGGCCACAGTGAACCAGTGAAGGGGAAACGGACTTGGGATCAGAAGACCTGGCTCAAGCCTTGGTTTCACCCAACGTTTGCTAGATGTGATTTTGAACAAGTCATCTATCCTGTATGTTCCGTTTTCCCTCCCTTTATAAAATGAAGATGAAAATATTTATCTTACAAGATTGTTCTGAGAGATTAAGCTTTAAGGCACAACAGAATGACATTATCATAATCATCTTCACTGTTGAGTGTCTTGTAGGTAACCACATAGAAATCTTTCAAAACAGTGCCGGGACACTAAAAGCCCCAGGCAATGTCGGGGATTTCCCCCGGGTATCTCAGAATGGAAAGTGTGTTTGTATCTTCATGCCTCTTGAAGGGATTCTTGGGCTATTGGCCTGTGGTTAAGGACCAACCTTACTTCTAAAGTGTTTATTTGGATCCTTGGTTTAGTCAAGGAACGAGGCGGTAGAGGGGAGAGGCAGTACACACAGGGATCCATGTGTCGCCAAATGGAGAGTCTAGTCTGTTCGGGGATTCTAGCTGAGTTAGGACAGTTGAGATTTGAATTCTGTTTACACTGGGCCAAACACTACTTCCTGTTTCTAAAGAAAAGAGCCTTAACAAGGTTTGGACATGGCCCATATAAATGTTTTGTAAGAGGGAAGTGTAAATGAGTCGGAAACGTTTCCAGATTAGATTTCCCTTAAAATACCCTTGGGCTTGAAGAGTGAAGGGAGAGTTCTTGGCAAGGTCTGGTTTGGACCTTTGAGAAGCTGGGACACTTTGCCAGGCCGGTGATCGCCACCAGATTGTCCCTGACATCCAGCCCCAGAGGCCAGCTCTGCCTGCTCATCGCGAAGCAGGACTTCAGATGAATCTGCAGTTTCACTGCAATGTTTTAGGCTCACCCTGATTTGCTGCAGTTTAGACGTTTGGTCTTCCCTGCCTGGTTTAAATAGATTCTACCTCTGTTCTTTGTTTTTTGAGTAATTTTTTAAAAGCACTTGCCTTATAAGTGATACACTGATATGACATTAGGCGCTTTGGCGGCTGGTGTGTTGTTTATTTTGGAGAATCTACTTCAGGTACATGATGTACTTTTGTTTAATTTCCCAGAGGACTTATGGGACGTTGAAGAGACTTGTTCATCTTGTGCTAGAATCTTCCAGGCTGGCACTGTAACTAAATAACTCACTGTTATCATCCATATCAAGTTTAAATGGAAAACAACTCTTTCTCCAATGAGTGTTGTTACTTTTGTAATTAGAAAGAAGACTGTATATGTGTGTCACCAAAATACAGTGATGTCTCTCATCAGCAGGGCCGCGTTGGTATGTGACCCAGTGCCTGGAGTGACAGTGAGACGCTAACTTGTGTCTGAATTGACCTCTCTGTTCTGCTGTAGGTGTCTGTGACTAAGGCTGACCAAGAACTGGGATTCGCCATCCAGACGTGCTTTATCTCTCCATATTCGAACCCCGATAGGATGTCTGATTACACTATCATTGAGAACATCTGTCCTAAAGATGAATCCGTGAAATTCTACAATCCCAAGAGAGTGCACTTTCCTATCCCGCATGCCGAGATAGACAAGAAGCGCTTCAGCTTTGTGTTTAAGTCCGTCTTCAACACCTCGCTGCTCTTCCTGCAGTGTGAGCTGACGCTGTGCACCAAGAAGGAAAAGGACCCACAGAGGTTACCTAAGGTGAGCGGGCCTTCCTCCGTTTGTAGGCGAGGCAGCGACCTCCTGGAGAACGCGAATCACAAGTTGTTGCAGGTTGAGGTTTCTGGTTTGGGAACTGCCTCAACTGAAGTAATAAAGTTCGTGTTAGCAGGGACTGTGAGTTTTATGGAGTTGTAGAGAATAAATCCTGACAGTATAATTTTTTTCCATGCACGCTACTCAGTAGGATCTTACGAGGGATAAATCAGGACTGTTTTCCACTGAAGGAGAGTCTGGCTTTATCTTTGCTGTTCGATGGTGAGCAGTGCCAAGTGTGCAGAGAGCTGCGGGGTGAGCTGTGGGTGAGGATTAATTTCTCCAGGTCCCGCTGAGAGTTGTTTTGCAGTTGTTTTCTGACCTTCTCTGGGTGAATTGTAAGGTTGACTTGTCTCATGAGGACTTCTAAGGGAAACTAACACGTATTCTAATTTTTCTTGGTTTCACATCAGTTCGTCGTGTTTGTCTCATGTCACTCCCCACGTTGAACCAGTACATTCTGTTGCCACAACAGAAATCAGAGTCCTTTGACCTTGCTGGCGCGGCTCCGGTAGGGGGACCTGCAGGGCTGATGACCTCATTAGTCTGGCCTCGTCCACAAAGGGCATCTTCTGCCAGAGTTGTTTCTGGCATCTGCCATGATCATGTGTAACTTCGTGTGTGCGTTTGTGTTCAGGTATCTCACGCAGTGCGAGCTGACTGCTCGCCCTGTAGGCACACGCCAGTCCATGTCTGAGAGTCTGGTCATTGAGCCACGTCGTTAATAAGACTGTATGGCTGCGACTCTCTCCCTGATACATGGGTTGTAAGGGATGAGTGTGGAGGTGGAAGGAAAAATTGTATTATCGAATGGATGACTGTTGATCTGAATCCTTTGCACCATCATATTCCTCTGGGCATCCGCTTTTCAGTCGGGCCACAGGAACTTTTATAGTGTACACGGACACACAGTGAGTGGATCAGCCCTTAGGGAGCACGTGTGTGTGAGGGACGCAGAGCGGGTTCTGAATTAGCCTTTGGAAACGTCGGTGCCTGGGCCGCGTGGGCCTCCGCCTTCTGGGCCTGCCGAGCTTGGGGTGGAGCCCACAGGGGCAGCGCGCCATGGGGGATGTCCCGCTGGGCAGTGGGGCCGGAGGGTGATGTTCAGCAGTGCGGGATGTAAAGGAGGAGGCCCGGCAGTTACCAGGGCTCTTACTGCTGGCTGCGGCCGTCACCCCCCGCCCCGTGAGCCTGGCCCGTGGCAGTCCAGCTTGATGGTGTTCACCTGTGAAAATTAGCCCTCATGCTTCCCTTTGACCGTTCAAAGGAGAGCTCTGAGTCCCAGAGGATGACATGGGATGTGACCCTAAACCTCAGTCACTATTTATACCCAAGGCAAGGCAGCGTGGAAAGAGCATGGGGCCAAGAAGGAGGGCCTGCAGCTTACTGACGGGACCTGTGGCAAGCCCCGGCCTCGCCGAAGCCGCGTGGCCTCGTCTGCATGGCTGGCGGGACAGCGCTGCTTCCCCCCTGGGCAGAGGAGCGCGTGAGATGCTGGACGCGATGACGGTCGGCCGTCACAGAGCTGTCACCGCTGCCCCTCTGTTTACTGCTTGTGGCTAACATTTCCACGTTTCTAGTGACTTCTATGTGCTTTCTGTGACAACGCTGCTGTTGAAACTGGGGCCGGAGAGCTCAGTGTTTTGCCCAGGGTCTTGCAGGGATTTTGTGGTAGGATCATAGACTCTTACTTGACTGAAGAACTAATAGGAAGGCAGGGAGGCTTTTCCTAAAATGCAGATCTTTTCAATAATGATTCATCTCCACAGAAAGTCCATTGTCCCCTTTACAAAAGGCCTACTGTAAAGACTTCTCTTGTTTGTTTGTTTGGGGGTTTTTGGCGGGGGCGGGAGGTCGGAGGTAAAGTTGTCATCTTAAAATGTACCTGGCGTTCATGTTACTCGGCATTCATATTTGAAAAAACAGATACGCTGGGCTTGGGCACCCTAGTTCTAAATTTGGAGCCTTAAAATAGCTAAACAGCTGACCTCCTGACCTCCGCACCCGGGCACGACCCCTCAGGACTTCATTTTGGGACATTAAAAGCAGATGACCCTGGAAGGCTTCATTCTGCATGCACCTCCACCAGGATTTAAAAAATCAAACACAGTCAACAACACAATTATATTTTTGGACAACAAATGTAAAACTCTGTCACCTTCATAATGCAATGCATGGAGTTTCCCACAGTCACAAATCACAAACGTGACCATTTATGCGAAGCCAGCTTGGTGAAGGGCCAACAGTCGTCATATAGTTTCTTCATTCTTCAGACTAAATAACACTAAAACCTCCAGTTGTTTTGTGGGAAGCCATCCAGCGATATTTGCATCTCCCAGTGCAGCTGAGAATACACTGGGCCTGCTCTCATATCTCCCAGAGTATTTGTGGTTCTCTGAAAACCGCCCAACTCTCCTGTTTCCCGGGGTGAGCAGCTGTGAGCTGTGTGATTTGGGGCCACAGCACAGCTGTGCGGGCCGGGCTGCTGCCGGCCCTCCGAGTGACCCCGACTGCTTTGCTCTGCCTCTGCAGTGTGTGCTCCCCGATGAAGCCTGCACCTCGCTGGACGCCTCGATGATCTGGGCCATGATGCAGAATAAGAAGACGTTCACCAAGCCCCTGGCTGTGATCCACCACGAAGTACAATTTAAAGGTGCGTTTGGGGGAGGCTTGGCCAGAGAAGAGGGGTGTGAGGGCTGCTCGTGAAGAAGCTCTGATTCTGTAAATCAAAGTCTGGTTTTATTCAAAAGATAAATTAATGGCCAATTAGTCACTTTAGAAAAGGATTCTTTGCCCAAGGAATCTTTTATTTAGTTGGTTCTCCCGATACCCTGCGGTCAATGACACATTTGCGAATGATTTCCTCTTTAAATGTTAGATCAGAATCTAAGGTGTCCCTGTCACAGTGTCGCTCTCCCTTGCATGCAGACCTGCTTCCTCCAGCAGGTAAGAGAGGGTTAGCGTTCCTCCCGGCCTCTGGGGTGGCACACAGTCCACAGCCCATCTTTCCGTGATCTGCCGCTAACAGTTGTGCGGGCTGCAGGCTGTCACAATACCTTGTCAAGATCGCAGATGCCTTTGGGGAGGGTGTTGGCACGTGAACGTCATCTGTCTTAGGTGTCACAGCAGAGAGAAGGTGAGAACCACTGTCCAAACGTACTTTCATAATTCAGCGCTCAGGGTTCTGCGCATGGCCCTGAGCTTCCCAGGCTGGCCGCTGTGGGACTCTGGGGCTCTCCCCCCACGACCTTGGGTTTCATTCCTTTACCTGGAAAAGAAGGCTTGGACCAGATGACTCCCAGAGGCCCTTTCAGCTGTAACACTCAGTTACACTGCGTGAAGCAAAACAATTTTTCATTCATTTCCCAGCCACCCTGAAGTAGGTGTGAAATGTACGTAGTAGATGTTTATTGGTTCCTCAGCAAAGTTCTTGTTGTTGTTGTTGTTGTTTGTTTTACTTTATTAGTTGGTTTCAACCATTTGAAACAGTTATAACAGTCGCAGTCTTTCTGGAAGTGCATTGCCCGAATAGTTTCTTGTTTATTGGGTCCAGGGGAAATAAATAAGAATAAATTAATTATGTTGCAAAGTGTATCACAACTGGGCAACAGCTGGCCTGCTCTGTGCTGTGAAAGCGGCAGTAGCAGTGGCGGCAGCCACCCCAGGCTCCATCTGCCCCTCTCGCCTGCTCTGAGAGGAGTCCTTCTGCGGGCCGTCGGAGGCAGCGGCTTGCTTCTCCCTACACCAGACGATGAGTAGGCACTAATACTGCGGCAGTGTGACTTCCGGTAATTCATTCGTTCTTCTTTTAAGTCTGGTGGTATTTTTCTAAGTAATTCCTCTTGTAAATTAGGTCATTACTTTTATTTAAACTTAGTGTGTAATTAACCTGAAAGTTCAATGTTTTCTTCACATAAAAGTGCAAGAGGAAAGTTTTACCAAATATCAAAGTAGTTGCATGAGATTTGCTAATTGAGACTAGATTTGAGGGGAGAAGCACGTGGTGAGGAAAGTTTATTGCTCAGGGTTGGTGAACAGATTGAGAAGGTTAGGCTGTGGGCCGGCTTCCCTGGGGCCGTATGCAGATGTGCTTCCTAACTTCAGGCTGAATGGGCTGGGCTTTCCGGCAGGTTTTGGCTTCATGAGCGTCTCCTCTCACCTCTGATGCTTGTTTTCCTTTGACTCTAAGAGCTTTCTCCTCAGCGAGGGCCCCTGGAGTCTGCCTTTCCCTCTGCCTCACAGTGAACTGAAATAATCACGTATAAAGGGAATGTGGCTGTTTGATAAGCATTGGTTTATTTGGCAAACAACGGGGCTGTGAATGTTCCTCCTGCCGGACAGCCCTGCATGTCAGTGCGGCAAGACGCAGACACCGTCCTGTCTCTGGCAGAGGGCAGATGGGTCTCTCCCTGGGAATAACTTCTTGGGTAGAAATCTCCCGGCCAGTGGGATGGTTTACGGCGCTCTTACCACCCCGGAGCCCCGGGAGACCCCGCCGCGGTTCGGCTCTCCCAGCCCATTTGCTCCACCTAACTTCCCAGCACTTGGGTTTTCTGGGGCAGCAGGTAGAGCTCTGGCTTCAGCTTCACACCAGCCCGAGCGCTGCTCTGCGGCTGCCACTGCCGAGAGCGCGGGGACATCGCAGGTGGGGTCTCTTCCCTCTGTGGACACGGAGTCGGCCACCAAGAGCAGGTAAACAGCTCCGAGTCCGTCCTCCACGCCACTGTTCTTAACGGAGCTTTGATGAGCCTTGCAGCCCCCCTTTGCACCTGTGGTCCCTCAGTCCCTGGGGACCGGCAGCATTAGGGTCGTTTTGCTGCTGAGACTTTTGATGAAAGGTGACAACGCTGATGCGTTGCTGGTCCAGTGTTCACTGAGGTACCCAGCTCCAGGCACTGTGCTGAACGCTTTACGTGGACGATGGTTTGTAATCCACAGCGCCTCCTATGAGGCAGGTACAGTATGGAGCAAGGGCAAGTAACCTGGCCAAGGTCACACCACGTGTGAATGCGTGATGGGTCTAGGGTTCAAATCCAGGCTCTGCGATCCAGACCCCGTGCCTTATCCTGGCAGAGGGTGCTTCTGGCTTATAATACAACTGCAAGCAACGTGAGCATCTGCCTCTTCACACGCCGTTTCTGCCCCCATCCCCGTCCACACCCTGTCACGTTAGTTTGCACGGTAGCACCCAGATACTCTAATGATTATGAACTGAAAAGAAGATGAAGAACTGTAGGAAAAGTGTCTGTTTCCCCAAAGGATTAAGATGTTGGGAAACATGTAAACTATTAGAGAGAGCATTGAAGTATAGGAGAAGCTCTGAGACGTTGAATTGTAGCTCACAGAAAAAGCCCAGGAAACAGGAATAGTTCGTACACATTACGGTTTATGGCAAAACGATTAAAATAGTTGAGGCGGTGCCATCCTGCCACATTTTGTGAAATATTTTGAAGTATAGGCGTGTTAGTGCTGTTTGCTTTGGATGCCATGACCACTTTTTATAGCATTTGAGAATACTTGGGCTTACATAATAAAAATCATTACACCACGTCAGCGATTTTTTTTTTAATAGTAAAAGGGAAAAGTAATCATTTCTCTGAAATTTAGGGCATATATTTAAAAAAATGGGCACAAAAGAACATCTTCAAATTTGCCATGATTTATACACAATATGTAATTCTTAGCAAGTTACATGTTTAAAATACCGAATTTTCTTCATATTTCCACCACATAACTTTTTTAAAAGTGTAAGTGCGCTCAGGACAGCACCTGGCATATCATGGGCACTCAGTAAATGTTAATTTCCTTTCCTTCCTCTTAACGTCTCAGCCAAGCTGCGTTTTTTTGTGAGGATTAGAGGGGAGTGGAAGGGAAAGTTGTGAACGTCAGTTGGAAATTAATCCAAGATAGGCGTTACTTTTTGGAACACATTTGATTTTTCCAGAACAAAAATACTCTAAGGCACTGGCCAGGTTTTGTCCTCAGGATGAGGCAGAGATGAGGGGAAGCTGAGTAGAAAGATGGTGGAAATGCTTAATTAACTGACCAAGACATTCAGCCTCTACCCGGGGAGGGGGAGGTATCATAGGAAATTGTTTTATTCGATGTGCTTCATGTTTTGAAAAGTTTTCACTTTTGAAAATTTCAAATATAAACCCAGATGGAATAGTCGAATCAACTCCCACAAACCCTTCACCTGGTGGCAACAGTCACCAGCCCACAGCCAGTCTTGTTTTATCACTTCTTGCCCCTGGACTGTTTTGAAGGAAACCCAGACATTTCATTTTATCAATGGCTATTTCCCATATGCACCTCCAAAAATTGAGATCTGTCAAAAGATCTCACGTAGGGAACCCCGAGCCAAGTCATTCAGGAAGACTGCTCTGCAAGCTGCTGGAGGCTGAGTTGTAGGTATGCATGCAGTCATAAGATATACATGATATTTATGGTTATTTATTCCAAAAAAGTGTTCATTGAATGCCTACTATGTGCTTGGCATACAGGAAACAAATCTTCCTGTCTCTGAGGCATTAACAATCTAATGCGGCTTCACAGCCTCGGCACCACGAGTGTCTTGGGCGGGTAGCTCTGCCGCGGAGGTCTGTCCCGTGAATGGTAGGGTGTTGAGCAGCACTCCCTCCTCTACCCGCTAGACGCCCGTAGCAGACCCTTCCACCACCAGCTGTCACAATCAAAAATGTCTCCAGCCATTTCCAAACATCCTCTGAGGGAGGAGGGTGGGCAAAAATCGCCCCAAGGTGAGAACCCCTGGTCTAGCAGAAGGATGTAGGTAAGTGAACAGACAATTGCAATGAATGCCATCAAGACTGAAGGAACCCAGGGAAGAGATTCATGTTCAGTGCAGTAAAGTTATTGAAAACGGTATCTTAAATCCCCTGCCTGAGCTTTTTCATCTCCCCACCCTTCCCTCTTTGCCAGATACCAAGAGGTGTGGGTGCCAGTTAGACCCCTCGTTTCCCTGTGGGCCTGCCCGGTCTTTGTCGTGTTCAGGAGAGCTGAACGGAAAGCCGGAGGCCAGAAGCTGCGGGCAGCCGCTCAGGCGCGACCCCGGAAATGCCCCTCTCATGAAAGCCATGCCTAGCAATCCCGAGGAGGGCAGCCCTGGCTCTCGTGGCAGGCCGAGGTCTGCTCGGAGTGCGGAAAATACCTGACGCACAACGTTGGTTGTAGCTTGTTCTTTCTGTAAAGGGGTCTTTGCGGTTAAAATTCTCTTTGCAGCAGTAGCTGGGATCCCTCTCTTGCAAACTTACCCTTAAACCAAAAGTAAATACTGTGAGGTCCACCCTCGTCCTTCGCCATGCCAGCTCGGTGACGGGGCTCTGGCGTGCTCCGACTGTCTCAGTTACACGCGGGCTGCTGGGAGTTCTGGAAGGAGCACGTTAGAGGAGAAAGTCCTGTACCTCGGTTCTGAGCTTGTGTTTGTCGTCATCCATGCACAGCAGCCCCGGAGGAGCCTCGCTCTGGGGACGTGAGCGGCAGCTGTGTCTGCTCAGCTCTCTTTGTGAGAAGGCCCTGTGTGGGGCGGGGCAAGAGGGTGAGGTCACAACGTAAATCCAGTAAGGATTTTAAAACAATGCCGTCCATCACACAGGCCTCGCTGTGAAACCTGCATTCTCCCAGGTGAGGTCTCCTTGGGGGAGAGTCTATTTAAGACCTCCTGGGGGTCCTGAGGGACAGAGTGTGACCACGGGTGGTTGACTGGATGCAACTCTTCCCAGGAGTGTGTGTGTTTCTCGCGTGACGGACGCTGCAGAGACCTTTACATGCCTTTGGGCTCAGCTCAGCGTATCAGACCATGACTTCTTGAAAACAGGAGAATTTTGTGGTTAGATACCCCTGCTTGATAGGACTCCTGGGAGTTTAAAATGAGCAAATGTGTAAGTGAAAGCTGGTTGTCGACTGTAAAACACTACACAAATGTACAAATGTCAGGCATTGCTGTTGTTGCCGTATTGAGGCCAGGAAGGCCGAGGGGGCCAGACTCCCAGGCAGCGGTCTCTTACGTGTGTTGTGTAGCTGGTGTGTGTTCTGCGTACTGAAATAGGCTTTCTTAAAGACATGCAATTGTTTTAATTTTCTTACTACTATTATTTACATATGCCTTTCACATATATCCTACCCCCAGGGCCATGGTGTCGCACAACTCCAGGGGGCGCCATGCAGCTGTGGTGGCTTTGATTTCTCCAGTAGCATTCCTTCCCCTGGAGCTAGACCATGACGCCTCATGCTGCAACCTGCTGAGATGGTCAATCCTGAGAATTTACAGTCCTAGCTAGCATCTTTATTTTTATCAATGCTGCCTGTCTTGGTCAACTTTTCACAGGTTCTTTTTGCTTCGTTACGTGTCCCGGCACAAGGCGTGTGCGCCTTCTTTACTGATGGAAGTGGAGGTGAAAGGGGCACTAAACGCACCGTTGAGCTTTGAAGAGCAGGGCAGAGCCCATGCCGGGACCCAGCGCGCTTCTTCTCAAGGGCCTAGGTGGTGGATGCTCTCAGTTCGCGGCTCGTGGAGCCCCTGCGTTGGCTGCGGCAGCAGGGGAGCAGCCGTGGACAGTATGCGCCTGAGTGAGCCTGGTTATGTCCAAGTAGAACCTTATTTAGGGAATAGATTTGAATTTTATATAATTTTCACATCTCATAAAATATTATTTTGATTTTTGTAATGACTTAAAAATATAAAACGAATCCTTAGTTCACTTGTGTAAGATTAAGCGGGGGCCGTGACGGCCCCCCCCCCCCCCCGCTCTGTGACACGTCTGTCTGCGTGCAGGTGGCTTCCTGGTCAGGTCTTCCCCGGCTGAGGACACTCGCTAGCTAGCCGTTCAGCCTGCTGGGCGGAGTCTGGAATCCTGGCTCAGCCCCTGCCCTGACGCCTTCCAGCCGTGGCCTTGGGCTAGTCACACGACTCCAGTCCCAGGCTGCTCGTTTGTGACAGAGTGACAAGAACTCTTTTCCTGCCTCCCTCATGGGGCTGATTGAAACCTCAGCTGAGATCAGACCGCGCAGCGCTTTCTGAGCAGGAAAGCACTAACTATACAGAGATGTCAAAGCACGCACGCGCCTTCACACAGTCTTACTCCAACTTTCCTCTCTTGCCTCCATTTTCAAAATGTCCACCAGCGTTCTAGCCATCCCTCAGCCAGAAAGTCTGGTAGGGCTGTTCCAAGCCCGGCTGAGCCCTGAGGACACACAGATGAGTAAGAACTAGTCTCTGCCCTCATGAACTACGGGGAGCCCAGCGCGGGTGAAGCGGCCCGTTAGGAGGAGGCTGCGGAGCTGGGCGGACCAGGGAGGCAGAACTCGGTGTGCCATGCTGGAGAGTTTGGACTTTTTCCCTGTAAATGAAGAGAAGTCACTGAGTGGTTTAATCAGGGCAGAAGCATCATCAGCTCTGGGCTCTGGAAGTGTCGCTCACCCCCGTGACCCGTACAGGGAGAGAAATATTTGGGGAGGGCAGTAGTGGAGACAAGGAGACCCGTTAGAACAGTTCGTGCAGGTGCGCGATGGGGAGGAGCTACACTGTGGGATGGATGGAAGGATGAAGATGCTTTTACACTTTCGTACATTAAATTAAAAGACTTTTTTGAAAGTGGAGTAATACTGAATACAATGGAGAAATACGGTATTCACAGCTATTGGATCCTTCTGTAAATAGATGTAAAGGTGCTCACACACATGAATTATCAGACTCAAATTCCTTAAGTTTAGGAGTTTGCCTTCAATTTTCCTTCAAATTGAAGAAACTGGACAGTTGGTCATAAACATGAGTACAGCGCTTAACGTTTCTGAGTAATCTGCGTCTCTAAAGCGGGTAACTGACGGAGCTCTTGCAAAGTAAGTGTCAGACAGGAGACGGTCAGCCTCTGCGGAGGGTCTGACGACCTTTTGCTTAGAATTCGGTCTGTAGAATGCATCGTGATTTATGTTTTTGTTTCAGAAACAGGTCCAAGCGTTAAGGAACCGAATCCAATTTCTCCACGTAAGTCTTTATGCAACTGTTTCGAAATAAAGCCTCCTGGGCTTTTATAAGAATGAGTTGGTTATGGAACATTTGCCAGACTTTGAGTTTTGATAAGGAGACTTCTGCTCTCATTCTCCCTCACCCCTTTTTTCTCATACTTTCTTTTTCCTTTCCTCTGTCCTGCCTTCATTCTCCTTTTTTTTTTCTTTGCTTTTCTGTTCTTTCTTTCTTTTATTGAAGTATAGTTGATTTACAATGTGTTAGTTTTAGGTGTACAGCAAAGTGATTCAATTATACACATATGCATATATTCTTTTTCAGAATCTTTTCTGTTACAGGTTGTTACAAGATATTAAATGTAGTTCCCTGAGCTATAAAGTAGGTCCTTGTTGTTTATCTGTTGTATATGTAGTAGTTTACAGTGTATATATGTTAATCCCAAACTCCCAATTTATCCCTCCCCACCACCCATTTCCCCTTTGGTAAGTTTGCTTTCTATGTCTATGAGTCTGTTTCTGGTTTGTAATAAGTTCATTTGTATCATTTTTTTTAGATTCCATATGTAAGTTTTATCATAATGATGTTTGTCTTTCTCTATGACTTAATTCACTTCATATGATCATCTCTAGGTCCATCCATGTTGTTGCAGATGACAGTATTTCATTGTTTTGTGGCTGAGTAATATTCCACTGTATATATACCACATCTTCTTTTTCCCATTCTCCCTTCTTTTTCCCTAACTTTGCCATTTTAAAATATGAATTTAGTGACCCATTGGTGTGTATATGATCTTAATGGGAAGGGAGTAACTTTCTTAGTTTTAGAGAGAGATGTTGCATACTTACATTGCTTGTGATCTGAAGGTATTAGCATGCAGCTGTGAGAGCGGCTTGCCTTATGTGTCAGCAGTATCTGCCTGCTCAGAGGAGTTAGTGCTGAAGGAGCTAGTTGCTGTACCTTTAAGACAAGCTCTGGGCCCAGGATGTTGGGAGACGGTTTGTAAGAAAAAGAGAAGGAGACCGGCTGCTACAAAGCAACGCGTTGGGAATCCTCTGGGCCCACTTCATTGCTTGGTACAGAAGAAAGCTCACCCCAGAAGTACTGAGGTGGCTCCCCAGGGCCACGACGGGCACCGAGGCTGCACCCAGAGCACTTCCAGTACTGTTGCCGTGTGAGGAGTCTGCTTTTTCCTTTCCTCGACTTTCCAGACTAGCCTCCACAGCTGGGCCCATGGCATACACACAGCAGTCGGTCCGGAGGGTCCTTCGTGCCAAGGGCTGTGTGAACTGCCCTAGTAGGGGTGTTGCTTTAACGGTGTCCTGGAGCAGTGTCATGAACCCAGAGAGGGGCCCATACAGACACGCTCTCCCGTACCCACCTGGTCTGATTCTCACGAGTGACACCTCCGTCTTTAGAATTTTAGAATATTTCCACTACAGACTTTGAATCATGCCCCACGTTTGCATCTGGAGGCGCGACAGGATGAGCCATCTTCTCATCTGTGTCCTACAGATTAAATAAGGCTGGTGGCTTGCGCGGTCTTAACCCCGTGGAGTCCCTCCCGGCGCCTGCTCCTTCTAGGCGGTCCCCACCCCTTTTACAAGCTCCTTTTGTTTACTGCCCCCCACCTTCAGCCAGTGACGTAGCGCTGTCCCATTTTTTAGAAGTTAAATGAACACCAAAGGGCCCGTGACTGGAGGAGTGGGGACCAGAACTTGGGAACTTGGGTCCTTCAGAACCCTCTCCACCATGCCGTACCTCTCCTGAGCCCTGGCGAGGGGTGGGGCTGTCAAGGGTCACATTTGTCTGCAGGTGTATCTGTTGCAGTGACGCAAGTTGAAAGACAGTGTCTGAACTTACACCGAGCTTGGCCGGAGTCGCTGCCGGCAGGAGGGGAGCGTAGGAACAGCACGGACAGAGTCGGGAGACCCCACAGCTGCAGTTTATACCACAAAGGGAGGCCTTAGAAATTTTACTCCACCGAAAACCTCTCTCCCTTGGACACTGATTTTTACTTTTTATAAATGATTCTCTTAAAGGAAGAGGGTAGTTCTCTTAAATGAAAGGAAATATTCTATTTCTGTGGCCTGGAATTAATTTCAAATATAAAAATCTTTGCCAAACGGAGGAACAATTGGTTCTATTTATGTTTTGCTGACCATAAAACTGACATCACTCTCCACTAAGAAGCATTTCTGTTCCCCTCGTAGGAAAGATCATGGTTGGAAAAGTGTGGAAAAGTATGTTGTGTTAAATGGCACAGCAGATTGTTGAGAAGGAGGGCTTGATGTGAGGGGGGCAGGGACACGGCGCCCACGGGGCACTTTATCCTTGCTCTGTTTTCTCTTTCTCGCCACCTTTCTCCTCGTTACCTTTCTTGCTTGTACATGTTCGTGAAAGCACGTTTGTGTTTGAAGTATGTTTTGTATGTGGTGTCTCATTGTTGGAAGCATCCAGTGAATGAGAAGCAATAAGTCAGATTTTGATCATGGAAGTACACCCTGTTTTCCCAAGCGCCTTCGTCTTTGAATTTTCAAGCCACTTTATCATTCACATAGTAGGTCCTCAGATGGAGACAATGAGCCACAGACTTAGGGTCTCACAGAGTTGACAAATCTGATATTTTAGTAAGTTTTTTGCTCAAATAAGTTGCAAGCAGAGGATATCTTGGAAATCCGAGAATTTCACTTTTCTTTTGAGAAAATATTTGCAAGTTACAAGCACAGCGTGTGTGGGTGGAGCCCCCCTCATCTTAGCCTCGGGTTTCATTCGTCATTGCTCAGCCTGTCTGACGACACTTGTGAAACGTTATAAAACTGCAGCATACGACGCAGACTAATTCAGAGCATGCACTGGTTTCTCTTCATTTTAGCGATTTTCCACGGCCTGGACACCCTAACCGTGATGGGCATTGCGTTCGCGGCCTTTGTGATCGGAGCGCTGCTGACGGGGGCCTTGTGGTGCATCTATTCTCACACAGGTCAGTGGGACTGCTGAGTGCCGGCTGGCACAGCCCACGTGCCTGCCACGCTGTGGGCGCCCGGGGTTTCGCTCGTGGGTGGCTGGGCGTGTTAACGAGCGAGAAGAGGAACGTTCATTCCCACTGCTTTCACGTTTACGTATTTGGCATAAATGGGTTTTGCAAAAATACAGTTTGCTTTAAGCAGATTTAGAAAAGGGATGTTTAAACTATTTATGTTAATTGCAACTGAGATGTTGCTGAAGTTTAGCTTCAAATAAAGCTATTTTGTGGTTAGGGTTTGATTGAAGAAAGTTAATGTAAACAAACCGGAAACATAAACCGTTTCCCCAAAGCTGAAGACTTCAGAGCAGACGTATAAATGGGCAGGAAGTAAAAAATGAAGCCAAGATTTTATTACCACATCTGCCAAGGTGCCGAGCACTGTCCACCAGAGGCCCCAGCCAATGGCTTAAACCGGAATTTCTCAACCTTACTTAAACCCATACCATGTCCTCTCTTATAAACATAAAATTCTCATGTCTTTCCAGAAAGTTATTTAAATTTGAAAATATATCTTCCTGAATTGTAAACAGATTAAAAAATGATGAAACAAAGCACTTTGTTTTCAAGTTACGCTCTTCTACACCTAAAAATTCTCATCTGCCTTTCTCCATAACCCCTTCCCCTCGGTACCAAGGTTGAAACATTCTGGCCTGAACAGAGAGCCTGTTCTGACCCCAGCACGGAACGCAGGCCAGGCTGGGGCGTCTGTGGTGCAGGGGAAGAAACGCGCGGTCTGCCTTCTGCTGCTGCTTTCTTAGATTCCTTGCAATTACTGGACGGAAATCCATGCCTTCTGAGGCCTGTCTAGCAAGCTAGTTGGTATTGTCTGTTCTTGGACGCTTGTGACCCTCAGTAAACTGCTGGTGTGATCAGTCAGAGGCTAGGAGCAGGCCCAGACTGTCTGCAATTTTGGAATTGTGTTGTTCTCCATTGAACCAACGCCTGCCACGATGTTTGGCCTGGCCTCGGCCTGTCCAGGGAGCCAGGCTGAAACACTGACTGCTTTAAAGGGAAGAGAAGCACTGAAGGGCATTTTGAGAAGTCACATCTTAATCCTTGTCAGACTCTTCACTCCAAATACTGCATTCTGAGTAAAATACTGAGTTATTTTAGATTATGGCAGGAGAGAGGAATGAACCCTGTGGTGCCGAGCACAAGGAGGTCACTCAACCCAAAGCAGAAGCTGAGGAGAGCTCAGGAGTGAGGCTTTGAGTCCTCAGCTGTTGTTCCCAGTCAGCAACCTTTGAGTAGAGGCCCGGTGACCCCTAAACAGCACAGGTTTGAGCTGTGTGGGGCCACTTACACATGGATGTTTTGCAGTAGTAAATGCTACAGCACCACACGGTCCGTGGTCGGCTGAATCCACGACGCAGAGGAGCCGTGGGTGCAGAGGGCTGGCTGTCAGTTACATGCAGGTTA
This sequence comes from Camelus ferus, assembly GCF_009834535.1. Taxonomy (NCBI): domain Eukaryota; kingdom Metazoa; phylum Chordata; class Mammalia; order Artiodactyla; family Camelidae; genus Camelus; species Camelus ferus. The sequence goes on along the minus strand of NC_045704.1, from coordinate 65,049,471 downwards.
ACCCCGCATTGTTCAGGGTTAACTGTATATTTCATGTGCAAGAGGAACTAAGTCTCTTAGGTGTAATGACTCTGGGGACATACGCACGCCTGCAAATCAGCTTAGGACTGTCCTTTTTCATGGACAGCTCTACCAGCACCAGAAGGGACAGTGTTTAGCAGAGGAGCACCTTAGAGGAAGTAACTTTGTCACAGGAACTCTGACACATTCAAATCTCAGACTCACAGTTCTTTGCAATTTTTCCCAACCTCCTGCGTGGCCATGAGGTTCTAGGGCTGTTGACGGCTTATGCCGAATAATAGGAATGAACTTGAAAGTACTCCAAGAAGACTCTGTAGCCCTGAGGAATTTCTCCAGGGTGGTCACCGCAGACTTACCACGCCCCTGCTGAGCCGTGACCGGCCTTGGTCACAGAGCTGCACCCTCCAACCCTGAAAGCTACCCTCAGGCCAGCAGGGCCCGGAAGCCAGGTGGAGGCAGAAGAGGGCAATCAAACAGCACTTGCTCCTGGAACACGCCCCATGGAACTCCCTCCGGTAACCCCAGACTCTTGTCCGCAGCCAGGATCGCAGCCTGGGGGAAAGCAAAGCCTGGTTTTATGGCACCTGCTGCTGCTCATTAAATTCCGAGGAGTGTTGTTACTGCTCCCTTCTCCCCCAAATCAGAGACTTAAGGAGTTTTTAAAGTTTTGTTAATACGGAAATAGATTTCTAAGTAGATTGAAAAAAAAAAAACACACACCCTTTCCTGTGATGGGTTCCAACAAGGTAAATTTTGCTGATTCAGAAGCTAAAAGCTAAAAACCACTGTCATTTGGGCTCCAAACCTGTTAGCATCACATATGATACAGCTTCAGATGGCTTATTAAAAGCTGTAGATTCTGGTTCATTTTAAAGATTGCTCATAAGGAATACCAGTGTCATGCAAGCAAGAAAAAGGCTCACATTGGGACCAAACGACAGTGTCCTATCCAGAAACCCCTCAGTGGCTTACCTGGGCCAGCTGGCAAGTCTCCATAAAAAGAGAGCACAGTGCAGCGGCGCTGTGGAGAGCGTCTGTGCAGACACTGACCCGGTCCATCCAGCTTCCACGTGATCGACGCTGTGGGAAGCAGACCCTGTACGACCTGTCTGGGGGTTCAGGCAGCACCTGCCTCTATGTCAAAAACAGCCCTTAACTTGGGCGCCTTCCCTTTGTGCTTCCCATTCCATCTGCAGCACCGAGGGCAGAGCCGAGCCACGAGGTTGAATTGCAGGTGTCTGCTCACACACCTAGACTGTCGGTTAGTCCAGAAAAGCTGGGGCCCCACCTTGTCGCGTGACAGCTTTGCGCACAGTAAGGGGTGCTTCCTTTAGGCCATATTCTCCTCGTTGGAAAAACTCCACTCCTGAAACTTACGTTGTCCACAAAGGTGGTGCAGAGAGGAGGGGCAGCCAGGTGGGGGTGGGCCCGGGTGGAGCCGTGGAAGCGCCACGATCCCGGGGCCTGGTTCAGGGCCCCCGACCTCCGGTCGGTCGTGAAGGTCCTGAAAGTCATATGCCGTGAGTAGCATATGTACGTTTTCATTTGAGGAGAGGAGCAAAAGCATTTATTTTTATTTTTCAGTAAAACTTTGTAGCTTTATCACAACATGCGCATAGTTGGAAGGCTGAAGTGGTTCTGCAGTACTTGTTCTGAGAAACGCGAGTGCCCTCCCGCCCACTCCCTTTCCTTACCCCCGAGAGCATCATTTTTGACTCTTGGCTGATTCTCTGGGACGTTAACCTCTGAATAACCTGAATATATTGCTACCTCTTGACTTACCAGTTTTAAGCCTCTTCTGTCAGCCTCTCACTGTGGACAATGAAAATTTAATTCTCTTTCACCCTGTTCCCCAATTATACATTCATGCCCTCTTGTCTCCCCTATCCCCACCATCCTCTGCACAGAATTATACTGAAATTTTGGTAGATCAGCATTTACTGTTTACACTATTATGACTCCTTAAATACCAACCACACTTTAGCCATGTGGTGTAATAGTAGTATTTCTCCGCGTGACTTTTAGTTTTTGCTAGAATCCGTAACTGTCTCTCCCCCCCGCCCCCGCGTTACCTTGGTTTCCTGTGTACTTACCACTGACCCTCCTGCTGGCTCTGCCATTGTCCCGGTCTCCTCTGCACATGTTCAGACATCAGGTGTTCTCCTGACTGTTTCCTTCAGGACTTTAGATGTGTCCCCTGTCTTTCTCCTTCCTGATTTAAAGGGAACATAAGAGGTGCATGTTCTCCACACCTTGCATGTCTGAAACTGTCCTCATTTTGTACAAACACTTGGTAGATAGTTTGGCAAGGTATAGAATTTTAGGTTATAAATAATTTTTCTTCAGAATTTTGATACCACCTCTCATTGCCTTTTAGCTCAGAAGATTGCTTTTGGGAAGTTCAGAGCTATTCAGATTCCTGACCTGTTCTTTTTCCCCCTTTCTGGAAGAAATTTTAAATGATGGTGCTTGAGTCAGGTGTGTTTCCATGCATCATGCTGGGCGTTCATTGAGCCCTCTCAGTCTAGAAACTCGTGTCCATCATTGTTGAAATTTTCTTAGAATTATTTATTTTTTTTCTCACCCCTGATTTTATTTGAAAGCTGGACATTTTGAATGGTCCTCTAATTTTCCTTTTCTGTTTTCCACCTTTTTCCTTTCTTTATTTTCCAGGAGATGTATTCATCTTTATCTTTCAGTTTCTTACTGCGTTTTTAATACTGCCTTCAAATTTTTTAATTCCAAGAAGTTTTTCCTATGAATTAAAAACATACATCCTACTCTTGTCTCATGGGTGCAGTATCTCTCTGAGAATGTTAATACAGAATTATTTAAGAACAGAGAAGGTCTGAGCTCGTGGTGGGACAGGCTGGTTGTGAGCTCTCCCCCAGCAACCTGGCTGGGCCTTTACTGGGGGACTCCTGATCCCACGTCTTTGGATCTTTCCTCTTGAGCTCATGAAGTTTCCCGTGAAGCAGGTTTTCCTCTGTCCTTCCTGGAGGCTGTAGGTCTGGCTGTCCGCACTCTGGGGGTCATATCCTTCAGCAGGTAGACGTTAGTGTGACCCTTCCCTGCCACCATGGTTCCCCACCTTCAGTCCTGCCAGGTGTTGGTTATTCCTGGAACCCTAGTTTCATCCTCTTTGGAGAGTCTTCGTCCCTGCACCGTGAGGTAAAGGAAGGGATTTTGAAAAATGTTAGCGCTTATATGGAAGTTCAGCCAATCCCACTGCCAACAGCCCCACATTCACCCTCTCTCCTGGGGGACCTGATGCCACCGTTTCCTGAGTTCTTAGGGCTTCCGTGTTACTACCTGGCTTTTTCTCAGCTTTTCCTACAGTTGGCTTAGGTACCTGTTCTCTTGAATCCGCTGAGTCAGTTTCTGCCTGCCCATTTCGTCACCAGCTTCCAGTACCGTAGTGCTGTCATCTTGCCTCCAGTCTGCTTCCTCCTTCTTTTACAGATCTGTAAATTGTCATTTTGGTAAGATTTTCTTCTAGGCCTATGAATTGGTTGTAATTTTGTACCAGTTAATGTCTCAAATCTTGATATCCTAATTGTAATTATTTCACAAGCTCACTCCTGTGAGAAGAGTGAACTAAACTACCTTTTGAGAAGGTTTTAATCACTTTTGATCAATTTCAAAAACTTTCCTCCCCATTCTCCAAGCCAAAAGACCTTCTACTTGCAGGCAAAACTGTGCAGAATGGGTGGGTTAGAAGTCATTATAATTGATCTTTACTTTACTTTACTTTAATTTGCCTTTGTGGTCCCTCAGCAGGATGCAAAATCTGACGATAGGAGGAGGAGAAAGAGGGAAAGCGTGGGAGGGAGGCCACCTTCTGCATGTCATCTGTACAACCCTCTGGCACCGGCTGTCATCAGAAATTGCATTCGAAGGTCCAGTTTCTACAACTGCTAATCGTGTTACCCGGGCCAGGTATATTTACCACATTTCCCTTAGGTAGACAAAGAGATGGTCTCTACTTCACAGGGTTATTGGGGGTGAGTACTTAAACAGGAAATGCATATGAAAAGCTTTCTGAACTCCAGAATCCTACAAAAATGTAAGGTTTCTCAGATGTGTAGACAGAAAAAAAAAAAAAATCCAAGAGCAGAAGGAACATGTTTCCCAGAGCGACAGAAACCGCCGCAGTGCTGTGTCAGCGGTGCCTGTCCCAGCCGCCGTCCTCGGCTGATCCCGCCACATGTTCTTACAGCAGGAGTCAGGCCCATTCCCAGGTCCACCTGAGTCGGGCAAGAGCTTGTAATTAGAAGCATCTCTAGAGGCTTCCAACGTTTTTAGAAATCTGAAGTTTCTCCAAGCCCTCAAGTCTAGTCCAGGCGAAGACAGAAACAGCAAGAAAGCAGGCTAAGGTAGAACCAAAGCAGGAGGCAGGCGGCTACGTCCCGGGGATCAGACAGGTGCAGCCACAGCGGATGGGAACCCTGGGACGGCTGCAGAGAAGGTGGGAGCTGCTCCTCTCACCCAGGTGCTCGGGTTAAGTCAAAATAAGATGCCCACAGAGAGCCAAAGTGCAGGTGTCCACAGGCTGGCTATATTGCAGCAGTATAGAAAGAACATGGCAGGCAGGATATTTTGAAAGATTTTGATTCCTGCCTTGGGACATTCCTGCCTTTTGCCAAACGTGTAACATCTGATTCACCCCCTCCTGCAGAGTATTGCCTACAAAAGGAAAGTCTTCTTTCTTGAAACGTGAGGAGGGGCAATTTTTGAAAATGATGAACAGTGATTGAAAGCTTCTCTAAAGAAAGGTGGTGTGGTTCACTCTCCTTATGGGAGTGAGCTTGTGAAATAGTCACAATTAGGGGATCAAGAAATTGAGACAATAATTGGTACAAAATTGCAACCAACACATAGGCCTAGAGGAAGAGACCTCTGTTTTCTTTCTAGCATCAAGTAACATTAAGTCTAAATCACCCCCAGGCATGTGGTTTTCAGCCCAATGCTTAAATGTCTCCCAGGAAAGAAATTCCATAAGTTCCCGCTCTAACTAACCAGTCCCCATAATCAGCAAGTTCTTTTCTCTGTGACCGAGATCTCCATCTAAACTTATTTCCTCTTGTTCTGCCCTCAAGGGAGATAAAGAACACCTGTCTGCTGCTCTGTGTAATAATCCTCTGTGGGCACTGTTTGCAAACAGTCTGCTTTGGGCTCAATGATCGAGATTCCTCTCACCGTCTTTAAAATTCTTGTTTTTTCCCCATAGAGCCTCTTCGTGTTATCCACATCTTTCTTAGATAAAGTTTCTTCCCCAGGCCCTGCGGCGCTGAAGGACTCAGAGGTACGAGTCAGGTTGTAAGGCAGACTTCCCCAGAGGTGGCAGGGAGCCGGACCTGGAGCACTCCAGGCCAAGCTAAGCAAAGGAGGCAGGTTGTCCCTTACGACACACACGTTTCTGTTCCTGAAAGCAGTGTCTGGCAGCACCGAGGCCCTGCCACAGGCTCCCGGGTGAGCTGAGGGATGCGTCCTTGTCCTAGCACCCCTCCTCCCAGGTACCCCATGTACCAGATGCCCGTTTCCACTATCCACCCCCTCCTCCCCAGATATCTCCCCCTCAGTGGTTTGAGATGGTAGGAGCGAAGCACGAGGACTGAACACGTTTCTTCTCGCGGCCAAGTTTGATGTTTATGGGCAGCGAGGCTTCGCTGAACCCCTCACACTCGCTAAGTGAGGTCCTCCCTGACCACCTTCTCCAGAGGTAGGCTGGTTGTGTTTGTCACCCCACGGGTATTTTAGAGAAAGTCAGTGCTCCAAGAAATCGGAGGCCACTGTGATAGAGAACAGGAGCCAAGGAGCCCGATCTCAGAAAACCCAAGAGACAACATTGCTCTTCAAGCAGAAGCACCTGCACACGAAGCCTGCTTTCTCACGGCGAATTCTCCTGTAGCGCCACCTGCACCTGACAGGGAGAAAGCTCCCCTCAGCTTCTCAGAAGGTGGGACTTCTTGACGTTTGCTCGTCCTGGGGGAGCTCACGTCTCTCGCGTGAGAACAGCCTCAGAGGCGGGAGAGAGCGTTGTCTATGGGAGGTATTTTCAACACTTCTAAGGAGGATCTTTGAGAATCCATCGGCTCAAAGTCGCTAGATCATTAGGTTAAGCTTGCTTGTCCACTGTGCTGAAGGGTGTCCTGCAGTCGTGAGCACAGGGAACTTTGTTTTGTTTTGCTTGGGGTTTCATTTTGGACAGTGTTTGGCATTAGCTGTAGAAGAGTTTTCAAAACTCTGGAAGTTGAAAGACCTTTTTAATGGGCAGCGACTAAAATAAACTGACATGGCAACAAATTATATTTGGCAAATAGACATCGGAAAGCAAATATTCAGACTTCCTGGGCAGGGAGGAGCGCTGGCACTTTTCCTGAATGTGAATAATTGGCACATGTCAAATTGTGGAGGAGACAGACTGGCTCACCGTCAATTCGTGAGCCACAGCCATCCTGCCCGGCTGCTCCCAGGCCGAACAGACGGCGCCCAGGTGAGCTGGGCTGGGGGGTGGGTGCTGCCTGGCCTCGTGCTTTTCTGACGTAGCCTCTATTTAAATGGGGAAATATTTTTAAAATGTGCTTTACACAGCACGCAGCCGCATTAGCCCTGCTAATTGATACCATGAGAATCCAGCTGGGTGTGGAGCAACATGGGGGCTGCCAGGGGGCTGGGTTTTTCAAGTATATCACGAGTTGTTCTAGTGTCTGGAGATTTGGGGGGTTTTCTGCTTTGGGCTTCAAGTTCTCACTCTGGGGAAAGTGGGTTTCTGGCAGAAAGTCTCTGTCACTGAGGCAGACTTCCCCACCTTTCGTTACTGCACACACGGAGGGTGGAGGGCAGTGCTGGGAAGGGTCCGAAAGATAAGTTGCTGAGAAAAGAAGAGCGAAGTGCAGTTTCTCGGCCTCTGGGGAATGTTGACCTGCTCTCCCCTCTCCTCCCGCTGACCCCAGATGAACAGATAATCAGACGAAATGCAGCAGGGGCCAGATATGCAGCAGGAAGGCCCCGAGGCTGAGGCAGGAGCGTGTGCTGTAGCCAGTGCTGGAGGAGAGGGGTGACGGGAAGGCGGTGGCCAGGCCCAGAGGCCTGGGCCGCTCCGATGTTGTGCAGACCTGCTGCGCTGGCAGAGGCTTTAGAGGGGCCCCAAAGGGGAGGGGGAGGCCTGGGCTGAGTTCCTGTCCTGGGAGGGCAGGGCCTCTGCTGGTGTGTTTTGTTTTCACGAAGAGGCCAGAGTGCTGCTTATCTCCGGCTGATAGCTGTGTATCTCAGCCTGACAGGAAGGAGGAGGCTCATTCACAAACAGACCTGGCCCTCTGGGGCTTCCCACACCGGGGCGGGGAGACTGCTGGCCAGAAGTTCATGAAGTTTATCCTTTGACTTTTCAAAGAAAATGCAGTGTTTGTCATCAGAGAGCCTTGATCGTTTTTCCCTACCGGGAGCCATTTTTTGAGGGCTGCTCTGAGGCCAGTTTCGTTGAAGACAAGACAGCGCTAGAGCCTTCTGCAGCGCTAAATGCAGACCATGTGTGCGGCCCAAGGTTCCCTCCCGTCCGCAGCACTGTGCGTTTGGCCCGAGGAGTGCAGTGCAGTGGGGTGTGCCATGGAAAGTGGGGTGCTTCATGTGGTGGGAGATACTCAGGCTGCAGCCTGCAGTGAACCTCAGGATGGGGGGGTGTTCCCTGGCACCTAAAGGCCCCCATGTGCTAACAGCTAGACCCCAAAGGAGCCCTGTCTCTCAGGTGGGCTGTGTGGTTGGCGCACGTGACACTCCGCTGTGGTTCGGGGAAATCCAGGCGCCACCACCTCCATTTTGACAAAATGCATTCAGGAAAAGGCCTCCAGACTGCTGCGATTCTCTTACTACAACCTGGAAGTCCCGCCCTCCAAACCCAACGACCCCTTTATGGGGGAGATGTTCCCTGAATACAGGTGCTTGTCGGCTGAATCGCACAGCACAGACGACGGCAGCTTCTTCAAAGGCTGTAGGCGCTGAGATCCTGGGGCTTTGTCCTCAGCTCTCTGGGGTCTTGTCCCCTGTAACTGCCTCTCAGCTTAAAAACGGTTCTCTTTTCCCCACGCAAGCAGCTTTAAAAGCAAAACACCGACAAACAGAGGAGTTTTAGGGTGGAAGGCCTTCTGGTCTAGTTGCTTCTGCCCACGGTTGAGAACACCAGATGAGATGGTCTTTTCAGGAGTGCACGCGGGTAACGTGCGTCTTTCTTCACCCCTGTCTTCATTCACTGCAGGAGAGACGGCAGGCAGGCAGCAGGTCCCCACCTCCCCGCCAGCCTCGGAAAACAGCAGCGCGGCCCACAGCATCGGCAGCACGCAGAGCACGCCCTGCTCCAGCAGCAGCACCGCCTAGCCTGGCCCTGGCCTGTGCCCTGGGTCCAGCCCGCAGGCTCCAAAGGCTTAATTGTGGTTCCCTTGGAAAGAGAGTGAATTTCAACATACAGATCACCTGTTGTGTTCACCACCCCCCACCCAGGGCCAATATAAATGTGGGCCCTGGGCTTCTGCAACACACTAGAATTCATCTGAGAAAGCTAAGGTGGTGGCCTTCTCCACCCGCCCCTCACAGGCTTGGGGGTTTTCAATGTGAAACACATGCCAGTTTTTAAGATGCTGCTTTGTCCAGGTAAGAATGTCCATTGTTTGGGGCCCTGCATGTTACCCGGACTCTAGGAGCTGGTGAAGGCAAGTAGCCAGATAGGAGAACCCATGAGGCCTTGCGGCCAGAGATCCTTTTACAATTGGACCAAGACGTAAAACAAAAGAGATGCTTCAGGACTTCCTCAGTGTGCTCCCCCATGTCTGCCTTGCACCTTCTGGATGCACACTTCTGGCCTTGCTGCCACGCCTTGTGAGGAGTGATGTGTGGGCTGGACAGGTCCTGCCCTCAGCGGCTGCATCCTGACACACGTCAAGGCAACATTCCTTTCTTATTCCCTGGGGCCAAAACCAGTGCTGGCTTCCTCATCAGCCTCCTCCTTCTCCCCACCAACAGCAAAAATGTCTTAATGCAAGTTTTGTATTTCTCTATAGGCATATAGAAATTGAAAATGACCAAAACCTGGGACTGCAGATTTGTGCCCATTTATGACATTGTATTCTGATAAATTAATGTATAAGTTGGGGCAAAATCCAGTTGTAAAGTTGAGGAGGAATTTGCACAGCAATGTACGTGCCAGTACAAGTATATGAAATGTCATTTGGCACATTCTCTGAAGAAGAGACAATTTGTTTCCGTTTTAAAAACGTCCTGTGCCTTCAAGGTTGGAACTTACTCTTAAATCTATTTGGGAGAATTAGCGTTTCCATGCCAAACCTGACAACCTTTTTAATAGACCCTTTTCTAAGAACCAAGCTCCTGTAAGATGAGGATGTATGGCAGACCCTTTCGGGTTCCGGCTGGTTATCTGAACAGCATCACCGGTTCTGCCAAGAAGGCGCTGCGGTGACGGGAGGGGCGCTCACTTAGGTTGCTTTATGTCTCTTGCCTTGAATGTATCCCAGAAACTCAAAGAGGGATTTGAGGTGAATTTTATTAAAATCGAATAATATGATGCCACTTTGCAGCTAAAATAAGCTCAACTGATACCTGTATGTTAAAAAAGAACACAGAGGGAAGTTCCATGTCGGATTATTTACTACTGAGGAGAGCTTCATTGCAAATAAATATTATTCTTTTCCCAGAATTCCCTCCAAACAACTCTACAAATAGAACAGGCAAAATTCCTAAGCAAATCTCACTGCCCTTAAACTAAGGAAGCTGTACTTAGTTCTCTGTGAATGGAGCCTTAAGTAGGAAATGTTGGTGATGCCCAAGACTTAAAGACAACAAGCAGGTGGAGGTGGACGATCATTGGTGCCTCATCACAGAGTCATGCTGTAGTTGATTTGACAGTTACAGATATTCAATCAGGATAATTTTAACCAGAACAAATCAAGGGCTAGGATTTCCAGGCTATCTACATTGATAATTTTGCAGATTTCCACATACAAGTGAAGATACAAGATTAGGAAAAAATTTCCCTTCAGTTAACTTTTTTTCAACATAAAGGTATCAGAATGGAGGACCTAGATTACGCTACCTGTGTTTGAAAATAATGCGCTTTGCCTAACCTTCAGCAGAATGTATTGTTTTAGCATATTCTATGTATAAGAAAGTTTAAAGATGTCTTCAAAGAAGACTAGAGTCTTTAAGTCACTTATAGCTATATTTTACTACAAAAATCTGTGTATAAAGATATATTTAAGTGTTTTAGATAAATTTAAGTTACTCCATATGAAATGTTTAATTACAGTTACTGTGAACTCTTTTGATCAGTTCTTTGTGTTAAAAATAAAAAACCCTTTCCATCCTATTAAAAAGAAAATTAGCTATTAAGAGGTATTAAAAGATCCAACTCTTAGATGGACAGGGTTAAGACCTTTGGTAATATATTTAAATATATGTTTTTGAGAGAGATGCTACATTGCCAATGATTTTATAAATAATTTAAAATTAACTTACAAATTTATAGATGCAAACCAAAAGATTTTAAAAGAGAGAGAAGAAGATAATCAATTTTTGTTTGTTTGGGTTTTATTATCCAGAAGTATTTACTCAGATCAAGAAATCCATGTTGATGAAACCTGATTCCATGTTAATTGGAGAGTGAATGTCATTAAATAGTCCTGAAATGTCTCTAAAAAATGAACATTAAAAAAAGGGTGTTTTCCCCCTTGCTTTCTGTTATAGCATTTCCAGTGGCTTCATACTTCACGGTTTGAATACACAGTATACGCTCTACTTTATCACACATCCTGCAAGTTGCTTTAAAATTGTTCTATTCCAGTTAAATCCTCTCTCTGCAGAGCCCTTTGTCACTTCTGCAGGCTGCACCCTTAATTTGCAGAGGCCATGTTGTTTGTTTGTTTGATGCTAAAGATACTGTTGAGATGCTCTAAACGCCAAGGCAGATCGTGTGTGGTTCTCCTGTAGCTCTTTGCCGTGTGGTGTTTACCAGCTGTTACTCTTATGTGTTAAAAGTCAGATTCCTTCTGTCTAAGCTGTTTCTATAGCATTTTCTAAACAAAACAAACACAAAAAAAAGGCCTTTTCTTTGTCTGTAGTGAGATGGTGAACCCGTTCCCTGTGTGTGTTCCGCAGTGGGCGTGACTGCGAGCGTGTGTGGGGGCGCGCGCACGCGCGCCGGCCTTTGTGCACTGTAACTACCTCATGGTTTGAGTGGTGGCTGCACTGCTGTTGTGTGAACAGAGCACATTTGTTGGGTGAATCGCGTGTGTGGTTTCTCCCTGTTTGTTCTAGCTGGGGGCTGTTCATGAAACTGACAGATGTTTTTCTAAAAAGGATTATTATCAGTTTCCAAATGCAATACTTCTCTCTTCTGGTTTTTCCTGAATGAGCCTGATTGCGTTGCTGTTTGCATCGTCTACGAGGGTAAAAGGAGTGCCCTTAGAATCGCTGTGGCCAGTCTGAACACCCCTGTTGTACTCTTTTCTCTGTTCAGTGTGTCGGCAATTTTGTGAATATGCTTAGATGTATACTTTTGATAACCACAGTTTTAAGTCCTTTATCTGTGCATAATAAAAAGATATATATCAAGTATTACTATGTGTCTTGTTTGGTCATTATTAAGCTCTACCCTCAGGCTGATAGAACCTATGTTTGTGCCTTTCTCCTGAATTTACCGTCCACTACAGCGGTGTTGACAGGGAAGGGGGGCTAAGCGAATACCCTAGGCCTGCAGGGCAGAGAGAAGGGCTGGGCAGCCCGGAGGGACAGGGCAGCGGCTGCCACTCTTGGAAAATGTGGCAGGAGACCTGGCATCCATCTGGGGCCATCTGTCAGTCTCCTAGAGGCGAGGAAAGAGGACATAGCATGCTTTTCGGAACTACTGTTTCCATCCTCCCCAACCACCTCAGCGCTGCCCCAGCCTCCTCTGTCAGTGCGGCGTCACCAGCATCCAGCTGCCCAAGCCAGAAACCTGGAAATCTCTCTGGACTCCTTTTTGGCTCCCACACCCCCAAACTCATAAATCCAAGTCTATTCTACCTTTGGAATATCTTTCTCCAAACCACGGACTGACGTTTACTCTTTGTGCTGTTACCCAGAATCCAAGCCCGTGATCCCTTAAACTGAATCACTGCACGAGACTAATGTGACTTCCCAGCTTGCTGCCCTCCCAGTCCCTCTCCGCCACGCAGCTGGAGGAGTCCAAAAAAGACGCAAGTCCTGTCACTTCCCAACTTCAGGCCTGTAGGTAGTTCCTCTATTTGCCTTCAGAATAAAGTTCAACCTCCTAAGCATGATTCAAAGAGAGCAATCTGCCCACCTTCCCAGCGGCTTCTCCAGACTCTCTGGAGCTCGTGTTCTACGGGGCATATCCCCCCACCAGGCACGTTTATATTATGAAAACAATAGTTTCCTTTTACTATCAAAGATGAAATTATAACATTGAATATGTTTACAAACCGCACTCTCATAGCCTTCTCTTTCCCTTTTGAAAATTAGTGGCTTAGATGATGAGAAACAGACACAAAAAGGTACCAAGGCCGGGGGCCCGCACCTCGCACCTCGCACAGGCAGGTGTCCGCACAGCAGGAGCGGCTTGAGGCGTTCAAGCAGCATCTCGCTCCAGTGACGTCAGAGTCCTCGTTGCAGATGAGAGTCCAGCTAGCTTTTAGTCCCAAAGACTGCCTTGGAGCCAGCTCCTCTCCCAGGGGACAGAGGGAGATTTGACAGGCCAACCAGTTTTTCTGCTGTTAAATTCCCTTTGTGTCTACTGGAGTAGAAATCCAGGTCACCTGCAAGTAGACTTCAAAAAGTCTGTGAACTGCCTGAAATTGCATTTAATTTCTGCATTGAAGTGACTGGACTTTTTTTGTTGTTTTGAGTTTCTTCATTCGAAGAGTCCATAGCCCTTTTGTAGGTACGAACCTCATTATACGTTTGCACACGCAATTAATACAGACATATAACATGAATGCAAACAACAGACAAGCGTAGCAGTGAAAAACCCCTGTAACCGTTGAAGTAAAGAAAATAATATTGACTTAGTGAATGTGTTCCCAGATGTTCCCTTATGTTCACATCGACACGTACACGTCACTACAATAAATGAGATGCATTATCACATTTGTGACTTGCTTTTTCCACATGGCATATCTCTCCATCAGGCTTCAGAAGATGAGTGCTGATCATCATTTTTGCACTAGACTTTCCTCAAATTGCCAGAGTAAGACATGGCCACTGTAGGAGGTGAAATAAAAGAGGTACTTGTTACTGCCCGCTCTCCTCCAGTCACTTCCCTGGAGGACGATGTTGACAGCCTGTTCTCTAACTCACGCATGTTGATGCATGCTCACAAAGAGGGTTTCTTTTGTTTTACGCTGTATACATACTCCAAAACTTGCCTTTTTTCTTAACATGGACCTCCCTTTAGTTAGTAAATATGAAACAAATTCATGCTTTTTAATGGCTATGGAATATTTCGTACGATGAATTCAGCCAGTTCACTGCTGATGAACATTTATAAGTGTGTTCTTTTCAGGGTTTTGTCAAGATACTCCTGCTGCAGTTTACATCCTTGGGTGTGTCCTGGCATTCAAGTACTTTAAAGCCAAAAAAAAAAAAAAAGTGATAGAATCACAAAGAGAAATTGACAGATTCACCATCATAATAGGAGACTGTAACGTATCACTCTCAGGAGTGGGTAAATCAAAAAGATCTGCATATGGAAGATTTGAACAATGCAGTTATGCTTGATCTACTGGGTAGACGTAGAATCTGTAACCCCAAATTTGAGAACTTTGTCTTATATTGAATATTTATACAAATTGACCACTACTAGCCCATAATGGAATTCGCAGCAAATATCACAAAACTTAATCATACTGGGCAAGTTCTTTAACCAAATCCAAGTAATTTACAAATCAATAAGAAAACAATAATAAATATATTTGGAATTTTAAAAACACTCATGATTCAAAGGAGTACTCATAATAGAAATTAGAAAATATATAAACTTGAAGAATAAAAATACTAAGTTCATATATGCAGCTAAAGTAGTAATTTATGAGAAATTTTTAAGTAAAATGCTTACACTGGGAAACAATGGAAGGTTGAAAGTGAAGAGTATCCAATATAGCAAATTGGGAAACATGCCAAAAACTAAATTATTATTTTAAAAGACTACTAGAAATAGACAAAAATTAAGTGAAAATAAATGCATGCATTAGGAATAAAAAAGGACAAATCAATAGATAAGACAGATTTTAATAAATAAGGGATCACCATAAATAATTTTCTTCTAATAAATTTGAAAACTTAGACAATGTGGGAAATGTAGAAGTTAGGGTCCTGTTGGGTAAACAGAATCCACACTGGGTATTTAAACAGAAAGAAATTTAAATCAGAAATTGGTTAAGCAGATGTTGGTTGGCTAAAAAGGTGAAGAGAGGACACTGAGGTACCTCAGAGCTAATAAATAAAGGAAAAATTGCATCCCTGGGGCTGAGGACTGTTAGAAGGCAAAACTAGGCATGGTTTGCAGAGTCCCAGCACCCACGGTGTCAGGCGGATGGAGGAAGACAGGTTAAGGTCTGGGAGACGAGAGCTTACTAGTAAATGGCACAGATGATTTCCTGGAAAAAATAGAATTTTCCAAAACCAATTTAAGAAGCAACAGAAAATTAAAACTGTATCTTCAACCATCAGGGGTTTAAAATGTACTCACAACAAAACAGAACATAAAATTAAAAAAAAAAAAAGCTGCTAAACCCAGATGGTTTTATAGGTAAGTTCTACCAAGTAGCTAAAGAAGTGATAATGGATGATGCCACGGTCATGGTGTGTCTTTTATTCTGGGGATGGCAGGTCAAAGGGGATGTGTTTTTACTACCAATACCTATTTACCACGTTACTTTTTCTAAAGGTTGTCACAAACCACATGGCCACAAGCCTTCCCACCAGCACTGGGCATGCTGAAACAGAGCCTGGGCTCCCAGACCGCACAGGTTCGAGTCTCGGCTCTGCCATTTGCTAGCTGAGTCATTTCCTTAATTTAAACAAATCTACTTCTTAGCATTGTCACGAATATTGAATGAGATCATCCACATAAAGTGTTTAGCATATACTGGTCCACTTAATAAATACCATCTGCTAGTATTGTTACCAGCATTACATGTTTTAAATGTTGCAGATCTGATGGTTGAAAAATTGTATCTTCTTATTTGAATTTTATTATCTCATAACCAAGCAGGTTTAAGTTGCTATAAATCATTGGCCTTTTCCAGGTTCTTCTGTACATTTCCATTTCCTTTGTCCACTTTTCTATTGGGTTGTATTTTTCTTAATAATTTCCATAGTTATGACATTATATGTCATATGTCCTGTACAGCAAATATTTTTTTCTAATCCATTTCATTCATTTTGGTTATAATGGATATCGCCAAGATAAGATGTTTAATTTTTATGTTGTTGAACATGTCTACCTTTTCCTCTTGGGTTCTGGGTTTCCTGTCTTTCTTGAGGTCTCTCTAGAATACACTAATAGTTTTATTAATTTATCTTTCAAATTTAGATCTTCAGCTCCCATTTCCTGACGGTTTGCGGGTGGTTTGCAGGCGGGCGTCAATGCTTGTTTCCTTCAGGTGATTATTCAGTTTTACCTGAAGCACTTATTTTAAAATGCAACCATTTCCCACGGAATTAAGGTTCTGAAAAAGAATGGTGAGGGGGGTCTGGCCTCAGCAGATACTAAGATTTAGCATAAAATCTTATAATAAAAACAGGGTGATATTCACATAGGAATAGTTAAGCAGATTTCTCAAAGAGATAAAAGCATTCAGAAATAAGCCTAATTCATTGAGACCTTAACATATAACAACTAGTCACAGTTTCCTTTTGATTCTTAAAGGATTCCATGACCCCAGAATGGTTATAAATCCATGACCCAAAATATGGGAGATAGGTTGTCCCATTTTCACTGGAAAAAAAAAGAAACAGATCTGATTTTCCCCCCTGTTATTTAAAAACATTTAGAGAAAGTGTCTGAAAAACAAAAACTCAATTAATGTTAGGTCCACCCCCAACTTTCTTTGGGGCCGGTGCTGCCACCCCAGCAGATCTGGAGGGCAGAGCATCAAGCCAAAGAGGGTTGTTCCAGATCCTTGAGGTGTCATGGAGTTTGTTTTGTTAGGTTTTGGACTTGCTTGGGTCCTCTCACGCCTTCCTTCTTTCCTATTTTTCCTTTTTGGAATGAGAATTGTGGGGGAGGAAAAAAATTCTTCCCTCTCCCCTTCTGAGTTCTTAGCTGAGACGTTTGTAATAAAAGACATATTAACAAGAGAAAAATAAACAGCAGCTTATTAGCATGTATGCCTCATACACACGAGGGAGACCCAGGGACCGATGAGGGCAGCAGGAGGCGGCGTGGCGCTCAGGGCTGGATGCCGTTTCCGGGAAAGAGGAGGAGGGGATGTAGGCCTTTCAGGGGAGCGTAAGTGATTTTTAGGAAGGGTGAAAGGAGAGAAGGTGTGAGAGGTTGTGACATGTTCGGGTTTGGTACTGATGTCTGTTCCCGTCTCCTGTGGTGAGTCAGTCTCCTCTGGGTGACAAAGTCAGTCTTCTCCTGGGAGAAGCTTCCTGACAGTTGAGTTCCTTTTGGAGGATGTGCCTTCAGGCAGCTAAGGGGGAGTGCAGCTCAAAATAATCAATACACCAAGCCTGCACGGGGTGGGGCGGCGTGACTCCTGCGGTCCTCCCATCACCCCTTGGGGCGGCGTGCTCTGCTAACCTTCAGGATGGCTGTCCCACGCCTGCCTCACTGCTGTGACTTGGAAGCATGTGTCCTGCTTGGCTTTGTGGTTTCAGGGCTGGAGAGGACGTTGCCTCAGAACGAATTGTACCCACCTCGATTCTCACTGATATCAGATGATGTTTAGATGAGACTTTGGACTTTAAAGGTGACCCTGGAATGAGTTCAGACTCTGGGGGCTGCTGGAATGAGCAGAACATATTTGGCACGTGAGAAGGACATGCCGTGGGGCGAGGGCCGAGTGAAATGCTGCGAACTGAATGTTCGGGTCCCCTCACAGTGTGTATGTTGAAGCCCTAATCCCCAGGTGACGCCGTTTGGAAAAGAGGCCTTTGGGGGATACTTCGGTCACAAGGATGGAGCCCCCACGATGGCATTGGTGCCCACGTGGGAAGAGACAGGAGCTAGCTCGCGTCCTCTCGCTGCCATGTGAGGATACAGGGTGAAGACAGCCATCTGCCAGCCAGGAAGCAGCTCCCACCAGACACAGCTCTGCCAGTGCCTAGATCTCGGACGTCCAGCCTCCAGAGCCGTGAGAGATCAACGCCTGTGTTTAAGCCCCGCGGCTGCGGTGGCTGTCGCCGCAGCCCAGCTGACTAAGATCGGAATCGGTGATTTGCATGATGACTTACTGCTGCTCCTGCTCTTCCTTCTCCCACGTGCATGTTTCTAGAAAAATTAATAATAGCTAGCCAAACATCATTTATGAAGTGTTGGTTTCCTCCTGCCACTTGTGAGCGTTACAGTTTTGCCAAGGGAAGAAAAATTACCAGATGCCATTTTCAAGGAAAATGTACAGATCTTTTTTGTGTCAAAGCTGCCAGCCTACAGCATCGCTGCTCCCTAGCATAGTGTGTTTGGAAATGGGTGCGTGGCTGCTTTATAGATGTCACTGATAATCTACAGGTTGAGTTTTTGCATATTTTCTGTCTCTGTGTCTAAATTTCAATCTTAACTTTTTCAGAGGAAATGAACACTGCACTTTATGTAGATTTTGTTTCCCACTAAAAATAAAGGTCATATGACATCACCTCCTCTTCTTTTGAAGGTCACAGCTGGAATTGATTCTTAATGACCTTCTCCATTTATTGCTTCTGAAATTTCATTAAAAAATAAAATAAAATAAACTTTCAAAGTAGAACTACATGACTGAAGTGAACTCTACTTTGACTTAAAGAGAAATGAGGGTTGCAAGTGCACACACACACACACACACACACACACACTACCTCCCAACCATTTTCCTCTTTTTTTTCCTAACAAACATGTTCTCAATAGTTTTTTTCAGCTCAGAAGCCCCAGAAGTGAGGGTCCTTTTACAGACCACAGCATCATCTGTACAAGAAGGATGGACAAGGAGAACAAGAATTTCTCAGCTTTAAAACCCAACTGGGCTCCCTCCACTTGACCAACCCAAGATTCAGAGCTGAAAGTCCTCACAAGTAACTTGGGTGGAGCTGCTCCTGCCGCTCTGTTACTCGTCCCAGTTCACAAACTGCGTATGACATAGTTCCTGCAAAGAACACAGTGCACTTAACAAGAGTGTTGAAATAATACTGAATTTTAAAAGGGGAAAAAACACATGGATTTTGTTTGATGGAGGGAAAGGGTAGGAAGAGAAAAAAACAGGACTGTTGGTGTTAAACCTCAACCCAGATAGTAACAATCGACCCCCAAAGTGGAAATCAGAGCTTCAGATCTCTTCTCTATCAGAAACACAAGCTTCTGGGGCCCCTAGGCTTTCAAGGCAGGTCCTGAGTCTGCAGAGGAGCTCCTCCAGTGAGGAGTCCAGCTATCAAATTCTGTCCTGAAGCGCAGTGGAGAGGCCAAAACCAGCAGCTTCCTAGCCTGTCAGTCAGCCTTAGAATGAGAAGCACCTGTCGGAGTGTCCGGCCTGGGTTCCGGGGAAATCCACCATTCTTCACCATGTCTGCACAGTTTGCAGTTTACAAGTACATTCCAACAGAAGGTAATTCAGTTATTGTGCCAGCAAAGGAAAAAGCGACAAATCTTTAACCCAGCCAGACAGCCTCCATTTTGACTGGCTGATTTTTCCCCTTTGGTATATTTCTCAGAATCCCAACGTGTATGATAGAAACTCTTTAGTTACTGACAGAAACAGTCACAGGAAGTGTAGGAAGCAGTTAAGAGAAGCATGTAGTGGAAATGGAGGATTTGGTTTCAAGTCACTTCATGCCTGTGGCTCTGAGCTGAGTTGCAGTGGAGAAAAACCAGAAGCAAGTATTAGGAGAGAGGACCCCCACCTCCCGTCCTGTGCCCCGTGCCTGCTCCAGTCCCGCCTGTCCATCCGCACTGCCTCTCACCATCCCTCAGATCCTAACATCCCTCGTGGGCCTGCTGGTGCACAGCCTTCTCCATGGCCCTGTGGGACCTGCCCCGTCTGCGAGTCGTTTTCTCTCTGAGCTATGGCGGCCCCGTCACACTACCCCTTGCTCAAGCCAGCGAGCTTGTCTTCTCCCACCCTCACAGCAGATCTGTCTGCAGCAAGTCCTACTGACTTTATTTCCAAAACACGTTCTGCTGCTCCCGGCCACACCACCTCAGCCTCGTCTAAGTCGTCCTGGTCTCTAACACCAACCAGCGCAGATCAGACTTCTGTGTCCCTCCTGTCTCACTGCGCTTTGCTCCCCACTTGGCTGCTAGCCAGAGCGCTCTCTTCCAAACGTGCTAGATCTGGTCAATCCCCCGTTTAAAGCTCTCCCCATCACAGTTAGAACAAATTCCAAAGTTTTCCTATCACACTTAGGAAAAGCTCCAAATTCCTATATCTTTTCTTAACTCAACTGGTAGGTTTTCTTGTTTATTCATTTTTGTCTTTAACTTTTTTTAAAAGTTTTGAATAAAAATATAATTTACCCCGTTTGAAAATGTGAATGAGAGGAGAAAGTGCGTGTTCGCAAGTCCTGCCCCCACTCCTGGCTTTGCCCGCCCTGCTCCCCTCGTGGGTGACCACCTTTACAGCCGCGCCCTATTCCTTAGAGTAAATGCAAGCAGACAAGAATCACTTCTTGTTTTCTCCGTTTTTGCTCGCTGATGGCACGCTGTACACGCTCTGAACGTTGCTTTTCTCACCTGATATGTTTTGTTTCCGTATCAGAATATAAGACGGTTCCTCGTCCTCTTTTTTTTAATAGCTGTGTAGGGTTCTACCATGGGAATATGCCATAATCTATTCAACGTGCCTCTCTCAATGCATGCTTGGGTTCTTTCTCTCTCTCACTGTTACAAACAAGCTGCAATAAGTAGCCTTGTAAGTAAGTTTTTTTGGCTTGTGTGCAGACAAATCTCAAGGATAAAGTCTCAGACGTAGGATTACCAGGCCAAAGATTAAATGCGTTTATATTTCTAATAAATATTTCCAAACTGTGTTCTATTGAAGTTGCACCATTTAACACATCTGTCAACAATGCCTGTTTTCGTCTAGCTGCACCAGTCGAGTACATTATCCAACTGCCAATCTGATGGATAAAAAAATGGTATCTCAATGGAATTTTAATTTGCATTTTTCTTATGATGAAGGAAATTGTGCATCTTTTTCCATGTATGTGGATCATTTATTGCTGTCTTTCTGTGAACTATCTGTTCTGTCGTTTTCCTGTTTTTCTATTGGGATGTCCTTTACCTTCTCGATTTCTAAGAATTCTTTCTACGTTAGGGAGATTAGTCCTGTAGCTGCGATTATCTTGGCATTTAAAGATCTGACTCTTCCTTATTTCTGACCTTAGCTAATGGAAACCTCCTGCCCACCTGTTAGGCTCTGACCAAGATGATCTGTGATCTGTTTCTTGCCTGTGGGCCTTTAAATTTGCATCCCTCTGCCTGGATTGTTGTTCCCCAGATCGTCACTCAGCTGGCTCCTCCTTCTTATTCAGACCCCAGCTTAAGCATCGCCTGGGAAACGCCTCTCTGGCTCACCCTGTGTACCCTAGAGCCCTGCTCTGCCCCATTACACCATTCGGGTTAAATTCTTTGTAAAGCACTTAATTTCTAACTAACATTTTTTCTTGCTTTAGGTTATTGTCGGTCTCTTCCTGTCCGGAATGGGAAACAGGTCTGTCTTGCTCATCACACTATCCCCAGAGCTTAAAACAGGGCCTGGCACATAGCAGGCACATCGCACAGGTGCTGTGACTCATGAAGCCTTTCGTCCTCTCTCCAGGTGTCTTCACGTGCCCTGGCAGTGTGCCGCATTCCCTAGAAAGAAGACTGAAAGGAACTTTTTTTTTCTGAGCCACCAGTATGTGCCACACACGGCCAGGCTGTGCTACGCAGTTCATGCCTTCCTCTGGTCACTCTGGGCCGGTCAGCATTATGTTCACTTTTATCAATAAAGCTGTGACTCTAATAAGCCCCAGGAGAAGGTGCCGGAGAACATGTGGTCTATGCGTGTGAACCCAGACGCAGCCCGCTGCTTTCAAAGCCGCTCTCTTCTTGCTGTAACATATCTAGGATACGATTATAATTCTTGAATTTCTGTACGGCACCTACTTGTTACTGGCACATTTACATGCTCAATAAACCAGAGAGTCCTAATAGGGCAGAGCCCGACAGGGCCTTAATGGTCACCTAGACATAACCAAGAGCTGCCATAGTTTGCAGCTGGCCCAGGACGCAGCTCTGCAGCCGCTGAGTCTTCACCACTCGCCTCCTCCTCGCCCCCTGTTCTCCCGCCAAGCTCCTTCCCACCACAGGGCCTTAGCACTTCCTCTGCCCTCTGCCTGCAATTATTTCCTTCCAGACACTCACATGGCCAACTCTTTGTCATCATTCAGGACTCAGGGCACAGGAGCCTTCTCTGACCACACATGCCAAACCAGGCACCTCTCTCACCCCTGTTACTCTCTATCCTGTACTGCTTTTACTTTCTTCTGAGCACGCCTCTCAAGCTGGAATCCGTAATTAGCTGTTTTCTTGCTTGTTGCCTGTCTTTCACGCAACGGATCTCCTTGAGAAGCGGGCCTTGTGCAGTTTGTTCATGGCTGTATGGCCAGTGTCTAGAAGAGCAGATCTGTAACAAATTCTATGAAATTTAAAAACTAACAGGATGGTTCTAGAAACAGCATGGAAAGAGCACAGGCCTAGGAAGCTAAGCCGGCTCAGCGATGACCCAGCTGCTGTATCAGCGCGTCACCGTGCTTTGGTTTTCTCGTCTCTCAAGTGAGGAAATGGGTGTCCTGTGGCCCCTTGCAGTATAATGAATCTGTGACGTTTTAAATTATTCATGTGAATCAAGCATGATGTGCAAGGAGATGAAGTTTCAGCATAAACGTTTTTTCCTAATTTTTTTTCCATTTGGGATACAAATCCTAAAAAGTATCATACTTTTCAGCTTTTAAACAAAATAACCAGAACATCATTTACCTTCTTATTGAATCAAAGTTCTCACTCCTAAAAGCAAGCACTGTACCATGTCGCAAGGAAAACGCCGGGAGGGTCAGCTCCTGTCAGCTGGTACTTCTCATCGCGGTTCGCATTCTCCTGCGACTTCAGACGTCTGGCCACCGTTGGCTGGACGCTGGACATGATGAAGGCCGTGTTGCTGAACTCCGGATTTCACTGTCTTCTTTAATCGGCGGTTGAGTTTCGTTCTGGCCGGAAAGTAATTTACTCGTGGATCAACTTGGTCTTTTCAAGACTCGTGCTGAAGCCTTGTCAGGCTGGGTCTAGAGCACGCCTTCTCTGAAGTCTGACTCACTGTGACCTGACCTTCCCGGGCCTCCACGGACTCTAACGCCTCCCGGTCCTGTCTGAGTTCCTGAGGCGGTTTAGTCCACAGCGCCCAGTCCGTCCTCTGGTGGTTGTACTTGGCCCAGCCTCGTGGAGTCTCTCCCCGCGTAAACGCAGCTTAACATTCAGCCGCCCCCTAAGCGGATGTCCAGAGTCCTTCCTCCGTGAGCTCCCTCCTCCCCGGTCCTTGCCCCACGAAGTCCATCTGCCTCTGCAGCCCTGGGCTCTGACCCCGTCGTGCCAGCGCAGCGAGAGGCCGCTCTGCGTGGGTGCCGCTCCCCGCACCCCCAGGGTAAAGGGCTTGCGGGCAGAAAGCGAGGGCCGCGGAGGGATTTGTCGCTTTTGCTCCCCTGCTCTTGAGGGTCCTGTCTAGTGTCTGCGAACAATTATCTTGTATGCTTTTGCTAGTTTGAGAATTGTTTCCAGTGGGAGACTAGTCTGGTATCACAAGGGCTAGAGGTGGAATGCACCTTCTCCAGGGCTTTTAAGGTGCGTAAAAGCCATTTGCCCTCAGAGAAAATGACCCCAGGGTGCTACGTATTCTTGTATTTTTCCTGGGCACAAATATGGTGGTTTATAAAGTTCAAAGAAACTCAAAAGATACAAACTGACGCAGTAACTAGATACACCCCTGGTGCAAATCGCTGGATTGCAGGGAATCGGGATTAAATAAATTAATGACCAACGGTACAGGCCCAGTGATTGACACATAAGTAAGTATTTGATAAATGTAGTCTTTTTCCTTTTTTTCTAGGGGAGATGTTTGAAGTCAAGTCCTATTTTAAAGTCATTTGGTGAACTAGTTATTTAAAGGATTCCTGTGGTGAGTCCTTCTCCAAAGGAAAGGATCCTTTTGTGAAATGCATAAACTCCTCCTAATCTTTTTGTAAATACAGATTTTATGTATCTGGTTGGCCTAATGTGTGCTGCGAGGCATTTGTTTGCTAAGGCCAAGTGTGGGTGCGGATGTGGACGTGTGTTTGGGAAACGGGTAAGAAAGAAGAGGTCTGTGCCGTGTCGTAAACCCTGCTGGTCTGGGTAGAAGCCATGAGGTTTTAGAAGTGAATTTTGCGTGAGATGATTAGACCACAACAGATCCAGGGTGGAAATCCCTGCGCAAAAGAGGCAGCGATGGCCCGTTTCTGCAGCTACCTGCTGCCCCTTGGGTTCTCATGGAACGCTTTCCAAGAACCCGGCGGGAGGCTTGCCGGGTCCTGTCTCGTCCACGGCAGCCCGCCCACCAGCCACGGCGGCCCCGCCCACCACCCACCGCGGCCCGCCCACCAGCCACAGCGGCCCGCCCACCCCTCTAGACACTTGTGTGGCTGGTGCCTCCTGAGCGCTCCCGGCTGTCGGGTTCTGGTCCGTGTGCGGGAGACTCAGCAGCGAACAGCAGACCTGCTTTCGGAGAGCTCACATTTTAGGGGGGAGGCTGTTAAATATACAGAAAGACAGAGCAATGTAAGAGGGTTGGGGATAGGCTAGATGGTGAGGAATGCCCTTTTGATATTGGGAGGGGACACCAAAAACAGCACACCTGAGCGGAGACCAAAAGAAAGAAGGGGAGAGGCCATTAAATACCTAGGAGGGAACGAAGCAGGCGAAGGTCCGGGTGGGAGCAGCGCCGCGGCGCGGGGGGCGGGGTGGAATGACGCAGGGCTGAGGGCTGAGGCTGCCAGGGGAGGCGAGGGACGAGGAGACAGGTCGGAGCTCACCGGTCAGGTAGTCTTGGAGGCCGTGGCAAGGACTCCGGGTTTTATTCTGGATGAGACAGCAAACCACTGGACAGTGAACTGCGAGAGGCTGCGATCTCACTTTTTGTTTTTTCTCTCACATTTTTAGAGGATCAGTCTGGCTGTGGAGGCGAGACGGGGAGCGGACCAGTGAAGCTGCTCTTGCAGTAGTCCTGGAGGAGGGCGGACTGGGCCAGGCCAGGACGGCAGCAGCGAAGCCGGCAAGAAAGGGTCATCTTCTGCATACATTTCAAAGGAAAAGCTGACAGTGTGTGCTAAGGGGCTGGATGTGGGGTGTGAGAGGACGCAAAGCCAGGGGTGACACCCGAGCAGCTGAAGGAGCAGCAGGGCCATTTCTCGGTGGGACTGAGTGGAGTGGGGGGGGGGGTTGAGGTTGGGAAAGAAGGTCCAGAATTCTCTGTTCTGAAGGTTCACTGCTAGGTATCCAGGTGAAGGTGCTGAAAAGGCAATGAAATACTCAGGCTTGGAGCTGTGGGGAGCATTTTGACCTGGAGATACAAATCTAATCGTCAGCACAGAAGACGGTGCTTAAAGCCGCAGCACGGTGAGCTGTTGGTGGTTAGGGCCAGGACGGGGGTGCCACAGAGCGGACTGGGGTGGAGCCGTTACTGCAGGGGCGCCAACACTGGTGTTACCGATCGTCTCTGGGCCCCAGGCGCTTCCTCTGCAGAGCAGAGATCACCCCTCTCAGCTCTGGTCGCTGTGACGGTTAAGTGAGGTCAAGTCCTGGCCTGGCCGCACGAGCCCACAGAGGGACAGGAGACGGCTTTTCTCCTTTTCCCAGTGGCTTCTTCCCCATGTCTGCTGCACGGAACATCACGGATCCGGACGGAATCACTGCTCAAGCTGCTCTGAGATGGTGAGGATGCGTCGTGGCCCTGGGAGCCTGCTGTGTTGCCAGCTCGTAGGGCCACCCAGAGCCCGAGGTCACACGGCCGACAGCAGATTTGCCCTAAAGGTCTGAGAGGCTGGTACCCGTGCAGGATGGCTGAAGAGGCGTGAGGCAGGGCGGAAACAGGTTAAGGAGGACCCCTGGGGAGAACGAGGGGGGTCCTGGCATTGCCTTCAGAGCCAGATGCCCATCCCCCGGTTGCCGGGCCACTGTGCTCTCAGCTGACGCCCCCTGAGGGTGTCTCCCCTAGCCAAAAGCCACCTGCCCGACACCGTGCCCTGCACTGGTTGCAGCCTGCATTCAAAGGTTGGAGGAGGTGGAGTGTAGAGTCCTGGCCCCTGGCTTCCAGACAGGACACCTTTGATGGGCGCATGGGTGTGGCTCCCTACGGGACAGCTGCAGTGTTTGTCACAACCACATGGCAGCTCAGCTCCTCCCGCTGCTCCCCCTGGCCTCCGCCCCTCCTCACAGGTGTCTGGCCCTTAGTCAACTCCCTGCCTGCAAACCTCAGAGTGTGTCATCTGTCCCTCAGCACACCTGAGCCTTGACGGATGGGCCAGGCAGGAGCCTTGGGAAGCCGGCTGTACAGTGGGGTTTGGAGCTGAGCCGTTCCCAGGCAGGCTGGCTGTGAGGACCCCGTCCCTCGTGGTGGGCGGAGCCTCCCAGCCCCTGGCAGCGTGGAGCAGCCAACTGTTAAAACCAGGACCAAGAGTCAGGTGGTAACGTGCCCCAGCTGGGGGACTGCTGGGCTGCTGAGAGAGGAGAGGGACGTGTGCACACCTCGGGGACGGGGGGCGAGACGGTCCTGCAGGCCCTGGGACAAGGGGAGGGCCCGGGCAGGATGTGAGGCTAGATGAGAGAAAGTGTATTAGTTATCTGTTGTTGCATGGGAATCCACCACAGACGTAGTGGCTTAGAACAACACACATGTATTTTCCTCACAGTCTACAGACACAGATGAGGAATTCCAGTACAGCTTAGCGGGCTCCCCTGCAAGGCTGCAATCGAGGTATCAGCCAGGGCTGAGGTTTTACCTGCAAGGAGCTACATCCAAGGTCACGTGGTTGTTAGCAGGCTTCGGCTCCTTCCAGACTGTCTTCATGAGGGCCTCAGGCTCTGGCTGGCTGTCTGCCTTGGTTCCCAGCCGGGGCCCTCTCCTTAGTACAGCTCGTTACACGGCAGCTTGCTTCTTCAAAACCAGTGGTGCGGAGAGTCTCCCAGCAAGGCAGGTGTGTAACATAATCACACACATCTCAGCACACGTCTGGGTCACACCTGAGGGGAAGGGTTGCACAAGTGTGTGAACAGAAGAGGCCAGATCGTGGGGGTCACCAGGAGTCTCTTGGCACAGGGTTTATTGATGTGGGAGCGCTCTCCTGCGATACAGGGCCAGGCATCCTGGCAAGGGCCCTGCGAAATAGTGCTAATGTGCTGCTAGGGGACAGCAACGGCCCACACTAAGTGAAGTAGAAATGTCACACTGCTGTGGCAGATGGCGCAAGAAGGGACCAGAAAGTTCAGAGCAGAGGGCGGGCAGGAGGGGTTACTCTATATAAGACTGGGAAACCCAACAGCTCTTTCCGTCAGGAGGGCCCAGAGGACACTGTGTTTGCTAACGTGATGTCATGCACGAAGGAGAGCGACACTGAGTGTCCGCTCCAGAGGCTGCGGCTGGACGAGGGGCAGAGCAGGCAGAGGCGGGGAGAGGCAGGCGGAGTCTGGACCAGATCTGCGGACAGGTTGAATGTGGGGTGGGAAAATCAGATGAGAAAGGGTTTGGGGGCCAGGCAACAGAAGAACAGAGGAACATTTACCGAGCTGAAGAGAACTATGAGGAGAACAGCTTTGTAGACGTTAAAAAGCAAAATTCAGCTGAGGAAACCTGAAGGATCTAATTGGCGTCATTCAGTGATTCGTAAGTCGGGAAATATGCAACCCGCCAGGCAGAGCACCTCTGAGGGGCAGCACGAAATGAAAGGCTTTTGCAGGCAGAAGGGAGCAGGAGCGAGGAAGCTATTCCAGGCAAAACCGCAGGTGGGTCACCGCAAGGTTACCTCCCTCCGGGCCGGCGGGGTCCAGCGGGCAGGTGGCCTAGCTAGTGCGGCCGGCGGTTCCTGATGGGCTGGCTTAGGGCTCCATCTTTGGGGGAGCCGAGGCCGTCACTAAGGCTCAGTTTGGTGATGTGGGGCTTAGCGTACGTAACCCTGGTTTGAGTCTGTAGTCTGGCTTTCAACGTGGGGAAATCGAGAACTCCGCTAAGAGTGGGCTGTCTGTTAGACAGTCAGACAGAGCCGTGAGTGGGCAGTGAAACAGAAGCGAGTCTGGAGTTTAGAAGGCGTCTAAGCAGGAGATACAAGCACAGGAGCGATGTGGATGTTCAGGCGTCCGTGGGACGGGGTGACATCACCTGGGGAGGATGTGTAGATATGAAGGGGTCAGGGAAGTTGAGCCCCAGAGCATTCCAACGTTAGGAGACTGAGGAGATGAGAAAGCCAGGGTCCTTCACAGGAATAACGGGGGTGGGGGAGAGGCCTGCGAGGAGCACAGGAGGGACCAGGCTGTGAGAAGGAGAGCTGGGTGGGAGCACCGCTGAGGCCGTGAGCTCCAGGTCTGAAGGCTGTGGAGAAGAGCGGGCCGGTGCTCTGAGGGCCAGGCCGGGCGGGGCCGGCAGCCCAGGAGAAGCCGAGCGCTCAGGTGCAGCCGGGGTTCCGACCTAACGAGCTCTGAAGGGAGAGCTCGGAGAAGAGAGGGGGATGGAGGGATTTTGTTGATGGTGGATAGAGAGATCCTCTTCTCTCCCCCTGCTCCCTCCCCAGGCCACCAGAGAGCTTCCAGTAATTTCCAGACCACTGCTTTCCTACCTCTGGCCCCATCTTTCCAAGAGAACACCCGAGTCAGACTTTGATAAAGACGGTTGTGCTCAGAAGCTCTGAAGACCCGAGAGACTCAGACGAGGGGGCTGAGGGAAGGAGAGGATTTTAAAGGGGGTTAAGTCCTAATAAACAGCTGGGGTGGGAAGGACGTGGGGATGTGCTGGGGGTGGGCTCCAGAAAGAAGAGGAGTGGGGGAGCCGGTAGAGAGAAGGTCTAGGCTGAGTTAGAGTCCCGTGGGGCTGGAGGGGACCGGCGCTGAGAAAGGGGGCCATGAGAAGTCCTGTGGGGACCATGAATTGGACTCGCTTGAAGGTCAAGATGCATGGAACAAGGGAAGGTCGTTTTCAATAAATTCTTCATTAAACTGTGCTTCCTCGAGGCAGCAGTGCTCTGGGCTGGGGCCATCGGTACTGACCAGGGCAGAGTGTCAGGTAGATGAAGGTGCCGCAGGAGTCACGCCAAGGCTCTGGTCCCTAGGAGAGGCCAGGACTAGGCAGCGGGTCTTAGAGAACACTGCCACGAAAGACGCACCCAAGCCGGCTTATCCATTCCTTCGTCCACCCACGCACTCGGCCGATCAGGGCCTGGAACGTCAGCTCCCGGAGGCAGGGTCTCCGCCTCATCTCCTCTGACATCTCGGCACCCGGATCAGGGCTCATTCATCCCTCCTGCAGGTGTGCCTTGCCTGCCCGCACATGGCAGCCCCTGCGCCTCGTGTGCATCTCGCTGGTGCACGAGGTGGGCGTCTTCCTGTGCTGCCTTTATGCTCTGACTAATCACAAATGAACAGACACATCTCTAATTACAAGCTGTGTTTGTGTCAAACGCTGTAAAGGAAATGCACATGTAGGTGGGATAAAGAGAAGGAGCGTCTTGAATTAGACTTCTGAAGTAGGAGAAACATCACCGCTCATGGTGGTGAGAGAAGGAATATTTATTTTCTAAGCAAAGACAACAGCAAGTGTGAACGACGTTATGGACGAGAAATACAGGCAGACCTCGTTCTACTGCGTTTGGCCTTGTTGCGCTTCACAGATAGTGCATTTTTCACAAATTGAAGGTTTGTGGCAACGCTGCATCAAGCAAATCCATCGGTGTCATTTTTCCAGCAGCATTTGTTCATTTTGTGTCTCTGTGTCACATTTTGGTAATTCTTGCAATATTTCAGACTTTTTCATTATTATTATACTTGTTATGGTGACCTGTGATCAGTGGTCTTTGGTGTCACTATCGTAACTGTCTTTCGGCACAATCAGCCGTGCCCGTATGAGACAGTGAACTTAACTGATGAATGTGTGTGTGTTCTGATTGCTCCACTGAATGGCCTTTCCCCTCATTCTCTCCCCCAATCCCTCTCCCCACCTCGGGCCCCCCTACTCCCCGAGATACAATATTGAGATTAGGCCATTAATAACTGTACGGTGACCTCTAAGTGTTCAAGGGGAAAGTTGCCCGTCTCTCACTTTAAACCAAAAGCTGGAGAAGGTTAAGCTTAGAGAGGAAGGCGTGTCCCGGGAAGACCGGCCAAAGCTAGGCCTCCTGCCCCAGTTAGCCAGGCTGTGAGCGCAAAGGGAAAGTTCCTGAAGGAAATTAGAGTGCTACTCCAGTGAACACACGGATGGCAACAAAGTGAAACAGCCTTGCCGCTGATAATGGGGGAAAGTTTGAGGGGTCTGGATGGAAAATCACACCAGCCACAAGGTTCCCTTAAACCAAAGCCTAACCCAGAGCAGGGCCCTGACTCTCCTCAGCTCTGTGAAGGCTGAGGGGGAGGAAGCTGCAAAGAAAAGTCTGAAGCTGACAGAGGCCGACTTATGAGGTTTAAGGAAAGCAGCCGTTTCCAAAACACGGAAGCGCAGCTGAAGCAGCAGGTGCCAACGCAGAAGCTGCAGCCAGTTCTCCAGGAGATCCAGCCCAGATGGCAAGGAAGGTGCTGCACTGAACAACAGGTTTCCAACGTGGACGAAACAGCCTTCTATTGGGAAAGGTGCCACCAGGACTTTCACAGCTAGAGGAGGAGCCAGTGCCTGGCCGCGAAGCTCGCAGGACAGGCGGACCCCCGTCAGGGGCTCGCGCCACCGGCGCCTTGACGCGGGAGCCGCCGTTCGCTTAGCGCTCGGAAAGCCTAGGCCCGTGAGAACCGGGCCCAGCCCGCTCTGCCTGTGCCCTGGAGGGGGAACAGCTCAGCCCGGACGGCAGCACACTCCCTCACCGCGTGGCTGACTGGCTATTTTAAGACCACCTCTGAGACCTACTGCTCAGCAAAGACTCCTTTCCAAACACGACCCCTCAGTGACAGTGCACCTGGTCACGCAAGAGCTCTGCTGGAGGTGGACCGCGACACATCTGTTGTCTTCGCGCCTGCCCGCACAACACCCCCACTGCAGCCTGTGGGCCAAGGAGTACCTTCCACCCTCAAGTCTTATTCTTTAAGAAATACATTTTGTAAGTCTGCAGCTGCCATAGATAGTCGCTCCGCTGATGGATCTGGGCAGAGTCAACTGAAAACCACCTAGAAAGTAACCACCATTGCAGATGTCGTTAAGAACATTCATGATTCATAGGAAGGGGTCAAAATACCAACATTCACAGGAGTTTGAAAGAAGTTGATTCCAACGCTCATGGATGACTTGGAGCGGTTCAAGACGCCAGTGGAGGAAATAATTGCAGATGTGGTGGAAACAGCAAGAAAACGGGAATTAAACGTGGAGCCTGAATATACGACAGAAAAGCTGTCACCTCACGGTCAAACTCGAGTGGACGAGGAGCTGCCTCTTACAGACGAGTGAAGAAAGTGGCTTCTTGAGATGGAAACTTCTCCTGGGAAGACCCTGTGAAGACTGTTGGAATGAAAGCAGAAGATTTAGAATGTGACAGAACTGAGCTGATAAAGCGGTGGCAGGGTTTGAGAGGATTGATTCCAATTTTGGAAGTTTTATTGTGAGTAAAATGCTGTCAAACAGCATTGCATGCTACAGAGACATTGTTTATGAAAGGAAGAGTCAATCTACGTGGCAAACTTCACTGTTTCATTTTAGGAAATTTCCGCAGTCGCCCCAGCCTTCAGCAACCACCCCCTGATCAGTCAGCAGACAGTGACATCAAGGCAAGACCTCCACCAGCAAAATGTCAGGACTCCCTGAGGGCTCAGATGATGGTTAGCATTTTTTAACAACAAAGTATTTTTTAATTAAGGCGTGTACATGGTTTTTTAGGCATAATGCTGCTGTGCACTTAATAGGCTAATAGTATAGTATAGACGTAACTTTTATATGCAGTAGGAAACCAAAAGATTCACCTGGCTCACACTGTTGTGATGTTTGCTCTATTGCCCTGTCTGGAACTGAACCCACAATATCTCAGAGGCACGCCTATGCGTTTATACTTTTTAATGAGAATATTGTGCCCAGTCACTTGACTGAAGGCTCAGTTCCTGTTGACCCTCTCTGGTTTCCCAACAGTTAAAATTTGCAAATAACATTACTTCTTCCAATCCTTTCCAACCTGAAGGACACAGCATGGCCCCTCATTGTTCTGACTGCATTTCTTTGGCAACACAGGGGGCAAACATCTTTCCAGGTGTCTACTGAGCGTTTGTTTTCCTTTCGTGGACTGCCAGCTCATATGCCCTGCCAGTTTTTCTATTTGGGATTTGTCATGTTTTTATTGATCCGTTAAAAAATATTTTAAATTCATTTCCATTTCAGAAATAAATATTTTTGCATTACTTCTGCCAAGAAAGAAAGAGTCAGCAAATGTCATATGTCAGTGTTAGGGTGTGAGCAGCCTGGAAAGGCTGAGAATCACTGCTGGAGGCGACGTGCCTGCAAACTGACTTTTTGTTCCCTTGGTCCTTAAACTCCAGTGGGGGGGAGGGAGGTGACCAACAAAATGAGGGCCAGGATGAGGCATGTGCTATTGCCATGGAGCAGCGCCCGCCGGCCGGCTCCCACCCCCGCGGCCTCCCCACCCCTCCCTTCACCCCGGGCGGTCTCCCTGCCAGGTTTGAAGGGATTATCTGGGATCAATATTTGAAATACTTGTATTTTTTTCTAACTGGAGTTAAGTTTATAAGCTTTTTTTTATTTAACCACCAAACACCAGCAATACAAATCTGGACGGGAGCCCGTCTGACTTGGAGCCAGCACACTTCCCCGTCGCCAGGAGCCCGCCCTTCTCCTTGCTTCTCCCCCGGAGTGACTGACATTTCCTTTCGAAAGCTGATCCCCCGACTTCTCAGACTCTTCATCCCAGTCATTCAGACCCCAAACGATTCCCAGAGATCCTGGCCATCCCAGCCTGATACCTGAGCTGTAACTGGGCCATGGCCTGGGCTCCAGTCTCTCCCTGGTGGGGGCGGGGGGAGGGCGGTTAACTGCCGACTCTGCAAACGCAAAAGGAGGCTGTGGTCAGCGGGGGTGGGGGGTGGGGGGAACGGGGGCATCTGACAAGTCCGAAGGCTGGCCCCCTGCACAGGGCTGTGGGGAGAGCCCCGTTCACACTAACCCCTAAGGACTGGAAGAAGTCCGTGCACTTACTCCACTCATCGTCATCATCATTTGCTTTTACTAATATGATATATTTGTCAGTCATCAAACGTGCATCGAGCATCAGCCGTGTAGCAGGCCCTGTCCTAGGCTCTGGTGAACAAGGCTAAATGGACTGTGGTGAAATTTACTGCCCAGGAGGAAAGACAGACATGGAATAAATCATTCCACATCCCAAACTCAGTCATTACAAGTGTGAAAACTCTGCTTAGTCAAGCAGGGACAGTTTCCTGGCCCAGTTTACAAGCTCCTTTCTGAGCCCTTTGAAAGGATTCAGGCGGACAGCGAGGACACTGCCCCAGGGAGTTTTGACTGCAGGCCTTTTCTGCCTCCCTTGTTCAGGGATGGGCCGCCCTGAGAACACAGACGGTGCTGACGTGAGTGAGGAGACCTCACGGGAGGGCGCGGGCAGAAGCTGGGCGACACCGCCGCTGCTCCCCCCCCCCCCCCCCCCCCGCCACTTGGGAAACTCGTCTGGAGGCCCAGCCTCGCAGCGCTCAGGACCACTCAGGGCACTTTGGGACTGGTCCGAGACGCGGCGGGATCATCCCTGCCGGCCTTGGAAGCCAGCTCTGAGTCAGCTCTCACTGACCCGCGCACTCAGGCCTCCTCCCCTCGTCTCCCTGCTCTTTCTTGCTCAGAACTCATGTTCCAGATGGACTCAGCTGGCAAGTGTTTGAGACGTTTCTCAGCATCCTGTGATGTGTTCCTGGGCCTCTGGGCCCTGTGCGCGGTGAGTCACCGGCTCTGACTTGACCCCTGCTGCATACGGGCCCTTTCTTCCCGGGTCCATAACCAGAGCCCCCGTGTTCCCGCAGCAAGGCCAGGCAGGGACAGCCCTGCTGTGAGGAGCGGCTGGTCGACCCTGCCCTCCAAGGAGTCTTTTCTTCCCCTTTCCCCTCCACATGGATTCTTTCTCAGATTTCATTTCTCCAAGGCTGGGGATGAAAGCAGCATCCCGCGGGGTCTTCCCTCCCCCAGCCCCCCCCCCCAACTCCTGTTACATCTGGGCCGCGGGACTGAACACAGCTGGTTATTCTGCCAAAGCAGGAATGCTGCTGTCTCATCCCAAAGGGCAGATTCCCTTTTTAGCAACTTGGGGGAGGAGGTGAGTCGGTGAGATGGGGACATGGGATGGGAGAGAGCCTTTGTCTTGTGGTTAAGAGACCGCCGGGCTTCCAATCCTGGCAGTGTCACTGCTGAGCTGAGTGGCTTTGAAAAACTTTCTGTGCTTCAGTTTCCTCATCTATAAAATATAAAAAGCCCCCAACTCATAAGCTTATTATGAAGACAAAATGAGTTAAAATGTGTGCAGATCTTTTTAAATCCCAGAAGTGTGTATCAGGAGTGGACTTCTTGCTGACATTACAGACCCTTAGGGAGCTTCCTTTCTGCAGTTGTTTGCACCTGCAGGGGCTGGTAACGATGATCTTGTGTGTGGCCTCCCCTTCCTGCCTTTCCTGGTTAGTACCCAGGATGGCTATCTAGCATTGCTTCTTCCATTTCTGTCGGCCCAGGTCAGCCGCACGTGGCTGGATGGCTTCCTTCGCTCTAGTATCTCTGGGCTCTGCTTCACCAAGCTTTGGGTGAGGGGTGGACGAGAGAAACCCATTCATGACTGAGCAAGTCTTTCATCCCCAGGCCTGAGCACTCGCCTTCTCCATGGCTGAACCCCAGGGAGAGCCCATATGAATCATCCATACATCAATCCATTTATTTACTCTTATTTCACACACATTCTTGGGCACCTACTAACTGTTAGACAGTGTGAGAGATACTAGGTCCAAAAAGATGAAAGAAGAGTCCCTGTGCTCAAGGAGCTCAAAGTCACGCGCAGCTGCAGCCCTGGGCTATGAGGTGCTGTGAGGAAGGTGGTGCGGGGAGCCTTGGGTGCACCAGGGAGGTAGCTGACCTGACGCCAGGCGTGGGGGTTGATGGCGTTCTGTGCCGGGTTCTGGGACACTAGGAGAATCTGGCCAAGTGAAATGAAGGGGAGGATGTTCCTGGCCAAGGGAGCAGCAGGTGCAAATGCCTGGAGGAGAAGGAGAGTGGACTCGGGGCTGCGTGTGGATTCACTGGTGGGGGCTCCCCTCCAGCCTCACCTCTGATGCTTGAGATCTGTCCCATTTACCCCGTGCTTTCCTGATTGTTTGTTTGGGGGGTTTTTGTTTGCTTGCTTTTTTGTTTTTGTTTTTTGGGGGGGGGAGATGATTAGGTTTATTTATTTATTTTTAATGAAGGCACTGGGAATTGAATCCAGGACCTCGTGCACACTGGGCATGCACTCCACCACTGAGCTCTACCCTCCCCTACTTCTTAATATTCTATCTCAAATGGTGCTCAAAAAACAGAGTCAATTTTCGTAATTTTCCCTTGACCTGTATGAGGCTGGGAGATTCATCATATGGTCCACAGTGTTATGACTATGTCTTCACACTTCTGTTAAATACAATAGATTGAACACAGGTGTTTATCCCAGATACCTTGTTAAAATATCACTGAAAGGAGAGGAGAGGAGAGAAAAATAGGTGTAAACTCACAAAGCCAGAGAGAGGAGACAACAGTAAATGAGAAATGCCAGCAGATGTTTGGAATGTGACAATCAGATAAACGAGCCAGGGAGCCACGGGTGTGCTGGGCGGAGCTCCCTGTGAAGCAGACCCTGAGGCGGAGACCCGCTGCAGGAGGCCGGCGGGGCAGAGCTTGGGGGGCCGCCGGCGGGGCAGTGAAGGGCGCAGGCCGGCAGAGGGGGTGGGCCGGGGTGCAGTCACGGCCGCCTCGACTGGCCTCGCGGGAGGCCGTTTGGAGTGGTCCTGAACTGGTGCGAGGGGCTCGGGCCTTTGTCCCCACCGCTGGCCGGTCGCTGGACTCTCCCAGAAGGAGATAACTTTGAGTGAGGCAGCTTCCTCCATCCAGGGCTGATTCCTGGGAAGAAACTCAGCTGGAAGCTGGAAGCAAATATGTCCAGGCTCTAGGAAAGGAGAGTCTCCATCAAAATGGGAGCATCGAGGTGGTGCACCCCAACACTCACTACAAAGAGATTCAAAGGCGAGGCAGGCCCTTCAGGCCGCGAAGCCCTGGAAAGGCCCAGCACCGGCAGTGCGGGCGCCTCCGAGGGCGAGGGGGCACGCCTCTGAAGGGCTATGTGAGGACCCCGCCCGCCCGGCAGGGGACTGAATATTTACTGTGGGGGGGCTTTAACCAGGGAGGTCCCAGACCCCGAGACACGGGACATGGCAGGGCTGCGCAGGGGAACCACCTGAAAATGAAAGATTTGAAAGGAGTCTTTGGAAAACGGGGAATTCTGCTTTCTGAATTGTGGGAACGTGAGGAGGCAGGCTGGCAGGGGCCAGGCAGGGGTCTAGACAGGAGATTCGCCTCTAGGGAGACGGGCCAGCCTGGAGAAAAGACCTGCCATCCTGAGGTTTGGGGGTTCTTGAATGAACAAGCCAGCCAGTCACCCCACCGCCCTGATGAAGACGATCAGGGGCAAACCTTACCCACAGGCATGTGGCTTCTAGTCAGGTTTCAGACGTGGTTGGAGTCCGGGACGCTACTCATGTACTGAGGGAAGAGCTCACCATGAAAGACAGTTGCACAAACAGACAGATGGCAAAAAGAACTCACAGGAGGCAGAGACGATGCAGGAAGCTAAATAAAACTGAAAACAAAACAATAAAACCCTTTAATGTCCTCAAAGAGATAACAGACAATGTCATGTTACTGAAACAAGAACTGGATGCTATAAAAAGGAACAACGGCAGCATAAGAAAGCTTACTGCTCATCCACGTGAGCCCAGTCAGCGGTAAAAAGAGGGCAGAGTGAGGGGGGACTCTGCTCCACAGTGTCATTCAGGGCTCAGCTGCCAGACACTGTGCCGTCTTTACCACCTGTCACCCCAGGGAGAGGAACGAGGATCTCGCTGAGGGTTTTGTGAATCAGGTCTGTAGGTGGCAAGCGTGACATCCCCCCTCTGCCATCAGCTAAGACCGACACAGCTTAGCTTTGTGCTCAGGAAGAAGGATCTGCTTGGGGGAAAACCCTATGGTGTCTGCACAAGGAGGGGTGGAAGGTAAAGTCAGGGAGTTCTCACGGCAGGCCTGGGAGTCAGCTAGTCCGGACGGAGGCCGGCAGCGGGAGGCTCCGGGAGCGAACGTCTCCAGGAGAACATGGAACTGAAAGAATATCAGATGTTTAACTGAAAAAGAAAGCTGACTTCATGGGGGCGTTATAATGTTCTTGTGAGGGTAGGAAGAAATTATGATGGTGAAAAATGAGCAGATGATAAAACGGAGGAAGTGGTTCCCTACAGAAAAAACAAACAGTGAAAGAAAGAAGTGGAATCGCATTTTTGGTTCAATCACTAAGTAGTAAAAAGACTGCAAAGCAGGTCTTTTGGAAGAATGAAGGAGGGCGAGGGGTGATGAGAAGCAACAGTGCTGAACTGCCGTCTTCTGTGTAGAAAGTCCGCAGACAACACAGAAACGTCAGGCAGAAGTGGAGACCATGCAAAGGAGCAGGAAACACTTCAGAGGAAGATAAAGGAGAGGGGGAGGGGTTAGTGGGCCTTCGTGGTGGTTGTTTATAAGCCTTGCAATATTTTTGACTTTTAAAACCGTACATATATATACGTAACTTCATAAATAATAATGACATAAAAAGTCCATAGACAGGCCAAGCTTCAGGCACGACTGAGCTCGGAAACTCATACAAAGTTATCGGGACTTGATTTCTTGGCTTTGTTCACTCTGTATTGGCTTCATTTTTAGTTGGGCCCTGGGGCACAGGACCTCCTGGCCCATGTTTTTCTTAATTTCTTTCTTTCTTTCTTCCTTTCTGTCTAAAAAAATATAAATTGTGGTTGCAGAACACATGAGGTTTGCCGTCCTAACCACGTTTAAGAGCACAGCGCAGCGGTGGCGGGTATTTCCGCATCGTTGGGCAGCACGTCTCCAGAATGTGTACATCTTGCAAGATGAAATCTTTGTGTCCAGTAAACAACTCTTCCTTCCCCCTCCCCCGCCTCCTGGCAACCACCCTTCTACTTTCTGCTGTTTTCTTATAGCTCTTAGTGAAAGCAGAAAGAAAGCTCACTTTCCTGATAATTCTGACAAAAGTCCCAGGACTGTTCCACTGGAGTGACCAGGAATTGGCCGGTATCCCCAAAACAAACGCCTGAGAGTCAGGGCGGAGTGGTTGCCCGAGGAGCGAGGACAGAAGGGGCCGGGACTCCAGGCCAACAAACTGAGTCCAGCACAGGGAGCAGTGGGAGGGCCAGGCCTGCGAGAGCAGGTGCCACCCTGCTCAGACCCCGCCTGACGTAGGGCTGACTTCTACCTCCATGCTCGTCCTGGCCGGCGAGATTGTCTCAGCTCGGCACTGCACTTGCGACTCTTCTAAACCTCTTCGGTATAAACTTTCTTTTTAAGGGTTACTGTTTGGATAAGTAGAAAATTGTGATTATTAGGAACTTTAACCTTCTTTGGAAATGTTCATTAGTTGTTTGTATCTTTTCTTATGAATTGTCTGTTCATGCTCTTTGCTCATCCATGTTTATTAATAAATACATTTGTCAGGCTTCCCAATTCTAACACAGGTGCAAAAGCATGTTTAAAAAACATTTCATAGAACCTTGTACAAGGCTTTGGAAATCGCCTAGAGGTGTGACTCTCACTGCGCAAAAAGAAAAGTAAGGCGTGGCGAAGGGGAGTGCAGCTGGCCCTGGCGCCCTGCGGGTGAGGGACGAAGGAGCAGAACCCCGGGCCACCCTCCACCTGTCAGATTGTGCAGCCTCCTCAGTTACCCTGAAATCTAGTTCCCCCCAAAGTCACGTTTCCTGCCCAATCACCACATTCAGAGATTGCAGGCAGCCACCTTTATCTTCCCACAGCTGCAGCATTTTCAAAAGACGAGGGATAAATGAGGAGATGTCTCAGCTGACCTGAGGCCTCTTGTGATTTCGTGCTGTGATCAGGCCTTCCCCTCAGTCAGTACCTCCAGGTCTCCGCGCTGGCTAGCCCAGTATTGGACCGTGTTTTGCCATTTAAATCATGCAAGTTACAATTTAAAAAAATAAATACATAAATAGAAAAGATTAGTCTTGTAGCCCTGTCAAAGAACGAGAAAGAAATGCTGATTTTTTTTTTTTTTTTTTTTTGCAGGCGGAAGGAATGAAAAGGGCAGAGCAACCACTGCGCTGTTGGCCCCAGTGCCCTTCTGCTTCGCAGTCCTGGATTCTCATGAAGCTTAACCACAAAAGAGATCGAAAACACCCTGGTTGGAATGGAGCATTCAGGGCTCCTCCCGCAGTTCTCACTTAGCATTAGTGATACAGTGGTTGTGTGGGTCACAGCAGATGTAATTTGCAGAAGGATAACTGGAGGGTTTAGAGTTTCAGTATGTAAACTGAACCCTAAGGAACATGAGGCAATGGGCAGGGTTTTCTCTCGCCGAGGAAGTCTCTTGGTCCAGAGTAAACTTTAAGCAATTGTGTTTTGTTGACTCTAAGTTTCAAGACTAATCAAGTATCTACTGTAGTTTGGAAGGCTCCCTGCTGAACTCTATTTTTATCTGTTAATTTCGTGTTTCCGTCTTCCTTGGCAGTGGGCACCATTTAGGTGATAGTAGGTTAGATAGTCGCCTCAGTGAGGCAGGAGGAGAGTAGAAGGATTCTGTTAAGTAGATAATAGAGAGGTTTAGAATTGTTGAGTGATGAGATTAGAGCTCCAGGTGGGCAGGTCTTCGGGGTAAAAGCAGGAGGGCAGGGTTGGAGCTATACCAACAGGCAGAGCACTTAGTACGTACCAGACATTGTGGGGAACCTTTCAAGTACTAACTCATTTCATGCTCATAAGGATCCATGAGGCGGGCATATCACAGATGAAGAGACTGAGGTTCAGAGTAGTCAAGTTAATTGCCCGAAGACACACAGCTAGACTTCTTGGGGGCAGAGCAATCACTCTGACTCCAGGACCTTGCACTCTTAGTCTGTCTCTTTAAAAGCTCCACGATTGCTCTGGAGTTTGTATTCCCTGCTCCTGAAAGAGTGCTTAGCAAATAGGAGGTGCCCCCAACATATTAGTCAGCTGAATGTGTACATTCTCCATGCTGCCTTGGCCTGGGTCAAGGTCAGTGTGCTCCACCAGTCAGGGAGACCTGGAAGCTGCATTTAGATGGCCTTTCAAACTTCTCCAAACTTTCTGTTCAAACTTAGAACTTCCTGGATAATTGTCACATTAATGCACCCTCTTTATTGTAGCAGAATGAAAATACATATTTAAAAGTGGTGATTATCATGGTTATCACAGAGTTATTTTTAAAAGTGAAAAAAAAGGTAATTACTGAATGTCCGATGGCAGGGAACTGGTTAAATAAATCATGGAACGCAATGACGGAATACTTAACAGCTGTTAAAAATCAAGTTATGGACTACCCCATGGCATAAAGCACATTCTTAATACATCATTCAGGGGGAAAACAGGTTGCAAAATGCTACATAGAGCATTAGCTCAGTAATGCACATGTATTCATGCAGAGAGAAAAGTCTGGAGAAAAATATCCTAACGTGTTAATAGCAGTTATTTCTGTGCAGCAAGAGGGTGGGCAGTTTTAATTTTCTTCTTTATGATGTTTAAAATTTTGCTTTCAAATTTTCTACAATAACTATTAACTTTACATTCTGAAAAAAGCAATAATGTGATTTTTAAAAAAGCAGTTATAGTAAAATTTGGATCCTTGTTTTAAAAATAAGATATGAACTTGTAATCTAGTGAAAGACAGCATAGTGTAGCTGGTGAGAACGTGGACAGTGGAGCCAGACCGCCGGTGTCCAAGTCCCAGCCCCACCGTTTACAAGCGTGACCTTGGCTAAATGCCTTACCTGTGATTCAGTTGTACGTATGCAAAACGGAGGAATAATCACTTCCTCCCTCAAAGAGTTGTTATGAGGATTAAATGGATTACTCTATCTAAAGCAGTTACAACAGCCCGTATAAATTTATTATTATTTTATCATTAAAAAATCTCTCAAATTCCCTCATCCCATCCCTAAAATGCACAGGCAAGGGCACGCCTGGGGCCGGCAGGCAGAGCTGCTCATCTGAGCCTCTGGTTCAAACGCGTGAGGAGGATGTGCCAGGAGGACCCCAGGAGGAGGTCCCGCTGGGCCTCCCAGGGCTCAGTGTCACCATGAAAATAAGCGGATTTTGCAAACACTCTGATTTATTATGTCCTCACTTACTAGCCAAATTAGCCAAAATATAGTTACAACCAGGAAAAAAGTGAAAATAGAGTTGAAAAAATTCTTCCTATTTTAACCCTCAAATCAGCGTCTACCCTGACCCCCAAACGTAAGCCGCCTTGTGAACTTCACGCCTCATCCTTCATTCTCCTCACACCCTCCCCTCGGCCAGAGCCCCACTCTGCTCCCAGGCCTGGCTTTAGTGACTGAGCCCCACACGGGGGAGGCTGAACTCCACGGCAGCCCGCGCCGGCCCTGACCTCTCGGCCCGCCGAGGTCCTGGGAAAGGGAGCCGGACCTGACCCCGGCAGGAGCGGGGAGTGGCAGTGAGATGCCCCCCCAGGACCCGCTCCCAGGCTGGCCTTATCCTGCCGTGGGGGCTGGGATTTCCTGCCCGGAAGCACAGGCCTGGACACAATGGGATTTATCAGTCACCATCGGGGGATCAGGACCACAGTAGGAGCCCTCCACTTAGCGGTGGGGTTTCCAGGCCCTTCCTGTGTGAATCTTTACTTCCGTGGAAGCTCTTGTTTGGGCCTTTTCCAAGAGGGAAGCCCCTCCCCCGGCTTCCCACCCTCTGCAGCTTTGGGTCGGCTACCTCTCCCTTCCCATCCTTTGGGTCCTCCTTTGGGCTGAAGTCAACTTAGGTTGGGAATGACCAGAGCCTAGGTAAGGAAAATGTTTCCTACTCTTTCTAGATCTGTTTTGCTTTTTTAAATTATAGATGAAATTGCTGTATTAACTTAATTGTCTTCCATGATGATAATAATAATTCCATCAACTGAAAAAATTAATAAATTATACCTGTGTTGAGGTTTACCTTCTTAATCTAAGAGCTTGTTTGACTTATTGAACAATACTCAGCATAGGGTCTGTCTATGCTGAGGAGCAATTTTTTAGGTTTTTTTTTTTTAAACCCAGTAGTTTACTTACAAGCAAACATTTTAAAGGAAACATAATACAAATCATGTTGCAAGTCTTAATAGTATGAACAGCGGGTTTGCTTTAAAAATTCATGTTGCAAAATAACAGCTACCATTCACTGGACGCTTACTCGATTGCTCATGCTAGCTCACTGCGGCCTCAGCCTCGGGACCGCCTATCCTGTGAATGCAAAACTGATCCTGGGGGAGGCTGAATAACCCTGAGATCACAGGGATGAAACTGTCAGAGCTGAGCTTTGAACTCAGCCTGTGTGATCACGAAGCTTGTGCTTTTAAGCCTGCATTCGCCTGCTGCCTCCCAGTGCTGAGACCACGCACGTCCACCAGCCATCACGAACGTTGTTGCAGCACGTGGGTGCGGCTTTAGGGCTGAAGGCTCGGCTTGCCTCATCCACACAACCCCGGCCACGGCTCCTCCAAACTCACCTCGCCCACAGGAGTTTAGCACCTGTAAACCCGAAAAGATGAAAAGATGATGGTATTTGTTCCCACAGACCCCCCCTTCATTATTCACAAGATAACTAAGCCACAAAGAAAGTGCCAACAAGCTAAACAAAGGCACGATCTTTCTGTGTCCGTCAGTGCATGTAGCAATGTATATGTACATCATAGAATAGCAAGTATTTTCCAAACGACTCTTGGGATGTTTCCATCTTTCTAGACTTTCTGTCCTCGTCTGCCTGTAGGGTAATTGAGTATTGCCAACTCCTGTTCCCAAGTTGGATGTGGGAAAAGAGAAAGCAAACGAAGAGAAAGAAAGGAGGAGGAAAGAAGAGGAAGAAACATTCATCCACTTGGAGATGGAGGTGTGGGAGGAACCCACCCAGGGCTGAAGGCCCGCTCTCCCCTCCCTCCAGCCCCGGGGCTCCGAGCAGCCATCGCTCTGCCCTCTCCCGCCAGAGGGTGAGCTGCTGCGGGCAGTGAGCCCCACACAAGGGCGGAGGGGCAGCCGGGCCTGGGGGACCCCCAGCGGGAGGCCTGCTCTGACTCAGAGGGGAGTGGGCCAGACCTCGCCTCCCTGTTTACGCTTGGATTCCATGGGGACCCGTTGTGCAGTGACTCAGATCAGCTCTCATTGCCTCGTGAAGCCCAAGGGATGGATGTCAGTGCCTGTTCTTGGTTAACACCCCAACAGTCAGTTTAATGTATTTAACTTTTGTGACATCCGGCCAGCCGCCTGAGGGTGGGGCTCTGAGCTCATGATGACACATGTGCCTGCAGCCCCATGGGTCCCTGTAGCTGCTGTGGCCTCCACGGGACCTCGGGTCACATGCAGGGCCACCATCCCAGAATGTGGTCCAGGGGAGACCCCCAGAGGGAGGGCAGCGGGCATCCCCAGGGAAGGATGGTGCTGGACAGTCCGGGGAGCCATCCCGCCCTGCCCCTGAGGCTAGGTGACCTCATGCAGCGGGGTGCCTCTGTGACCTCTGCAGACAAAAGTAACTGTGGGTCCCTTTGGGGTGCTATGAAAACCATGTGCCTTGGGGTGGAGGTTTCCCAAATGTATTGACCAAGGGCCCCGAGATTTCCTGGAGAGTCCTGAGTTTTGGTCAGGGAGCTTCTTCCCATATCCCAGATAGTCTGCTCAGGGTTTTGTGAAGTTCGTGGCCTGGAAGCCCTGGGGTGACTCTCTGTATGTTGGGAGAGCACTGCCTTCCGGCACCTCCTTGGAGGACTTGTGACTGGACAAGGGAAAAGTCCAGCGCTGGGCCCCAGTGCTGCTTCATCCGAGTAAACGGCTTCCATTCACCACGACGAGGACATTCGGCTCTCTCAGTGGGGACCGCTCCATCAGCCGGATGCAGAAAAGTTGCCTGCCCAGTGGTATCGACGCGCTCAGGTCTGAGGCCCGAGGTGGCGGGTGCGGGGGGAGGTCTGAGGAAGGGCTGCGCCCACAGTTACTGGGGCCGCCACCAGCCCTGCTTTCCTCCTGGGTTCTGAGCACGCCTGCTCCCCGGCGCCCCCTGGGAGGCAGCCCGAACCAGCTTCCCCTGCCAGGGATGAGGGCCGGGGCAGCCCCCCCCACCCCCCGGCTCGGCTGGCTCAGCCCAGCCGGCCATCTCCAAGTCCAGCACACACGCTGTTCAGCGCCAGGCCAAGCTCTCGTGGCTGAGAGGACAGAGCCCTCTGCCCACCCCCCAGCCCCCGCGGCCTCCTGGCTGAAACGCCCGCTCGCACCAGACGCGGGTGAACCATGT
Source organism: Camelus ferus (assembly GCF_009834535.1). Taxonomy (NCBI): domain Eukaryota; kingdom Metazoa; phylum Chordata; class Mammalia; order Artiodactyla; family Camelidae; genus Camelus; species Camelus ferus. The sequence goes on along the minus strand of NC_045704.1, from coordinate 65,005,423 downwards.
TCTTCCCAACAATTAGCTTCATGAGCCCTCTGGCTCCTTGTTTCAGGTTCTCAATTCAGTGAAGTTCCAGATTTGATTGAAAATGAAACAGGAGAAAGTGGTTTGTAAGACAAGAGAGATTTGTTCCTCCTTCTCCAGGATGAAGGATGATTGTAAGGACAGAGCCTGGTCGCTAAGGATTCTGGTTTAAGTAATACGTACTTTGGGAAATCATACTCTTTTCAAGGGGCTTTTCCACTGCATGGAGGAAAGTGTCATAGCTTCACTTGGGAAATAGAGGCATTGAAAATCAGAGAGGTCAAGTCATTTCACAGCTTCAAACAGGAGATGAAGACTGGACCCGAAGTTCCTTTAAGCTGGTAATTCTGTTCTATCGTGTTCCTCAAGGAGGAGGTCTGGGGACCCAAGGGCTCTTCAGTTCGTAAAGTGTGTGTCCCAGACCATCAATACGAAGTTGGTGGCAGCCTGTAAGGAAAGCTGTACGAACGCACCCGGACCCACACTTCCAGGAAGCTCTTCTGTGCAATTGGAGTGGTGCAAAGACACAGTTAATGACGTTGTTTATAATATGGAAAAATTAGACATAGCCTGAATATTGAACAATTGGGAACACATGATTGTATTCATTGTGTACCATTGAAAACGATGTTGTGGAAGAGGCTTGTCAAAGAAACCATGCATCGCTGAATGAGTAGGCAGAGTCGGTTTGCTCTTTGCCTAGCTCCTTGAGGTGTGAAGTCAGGCTGTTCATTCGAGACATCTTCCTTCCCTTTAATGTAGGCATTTATTGCTGTTGACTTCCTGCTCAGAGCTGCTGCATCCCACAAGCTTTGGCATGTTGTCTTCCCATTTTCATCTCTCTCAAGATGTTTTTTAAATTTCTTTCTTGATTTCTTCTTTGACCCACTGGTTGTTTAGAAATGTGTTGTTTAATTTTCAAGTAGTTATGACTTTTCCAATTTTCTCTTGTTATTGATTTCTAGTTTCATACCATTGTGGTATGATTTGGTATGATTTCAATCTTCTTAAATTGGCTAAGACTTGTTTTATGCCCTAACGTATGATTTATCCTGGAGAATATTTCATGTGTGCTTAAAAAGAATGTATTTGATGGAATGTTCCTCGTGTCTGTTAGGTTCATTTGGTCTAAAGTATAGCTCAAGTCCAACATTTCCTTGTTGATCTTCTGTCTGGATGCTCTGTCCATTGTTGACTGTAGGAACCGAAGTCCCCTACTAGTGCTATGTTGTCTATTTCTCGCCCCGTTTTGTTAATATTTGCTTTACATATTTAGGTGTTCTGATGTTGGGTGTATATATATTTACAATGGTTATGTCTTCTTGGTGGATTGACCCCTTTATTATTATATAGTGATTTTCTTGGTCTTGTTTGACAGTTTCCAACTTAAAGTCTTTCTTGTCTGATGTAAGTATAGCCACCCTTGCTCTCTTTTGGTTACCATTTGCATGGAGTATCTTTTATCATCTCTATATGTTCAGTCTATGTATGTCCTTAAAGCTGAAGTGAGTCTTTCATGGGCAGCATATTGCTGAATTTTGTCTTTTCATCCATTCAGCTACTCTATGTCTTTGTAGAATTTAACCCACTTACATTTACAGTAATTATTGATAGGTAAGGATTTACTGTTGCCATTTTGTTATTTGTTTTCTGGCTGTTCTATAGTTCTTGTGTTCCCTTCTCTCTTGCTGTCTTCCTTTGTGATTTGATGGATTTTTGTAGTGGTTTGCATTGATTCCTTTCTCCCTCTTCTTCTAAGCTTGAGCATTTCTTTAAAAGAAGTTTTAAAGTTACCAATTTAATCTCTTTACTTGTTATAGGTCTTTTGAGATTTTATACTTCTTGAGTCAGTTTCTGCAGTCTGTGTCTTTCTAGGAATTTGTCCACTTCATCTAAGTTGTCTGATTTGTTGACACACAGTTGTTCACGGTACTCCCTTACAATCCTTTTTGTTTCTCTAAGATCAGTCGTGATGTCCCCTCTTTCATTCCTGACTGTAGCTGCAGCTGCATTTCAGTGCAAAGATAGTGTATAACCATGGGGACAAAACATTGCTATTCAAGAAAACAAGTGTCTTTGTAAGATTTCAAAAGGAACAACGTAAACGAAGGACTCAAGAACAGTACCATAATGAAGGTTTGTTTCAGCAGTGCTGGAAGACAATTCCTAAAAATTATCTTATATACCTGGAAAATTAGAGACAACATCTCTGTGTTTTGGGATTGCCACCGTTGGAGTCTCACGCATTAGCAGAAAAGGCATGTCTCAGCACACAGGGCGGCTGAGAGTTATCTAATATCATATGGCTATATTTTATGAGCAGAAATAATTTGAAAAGGAGATTAAAGTTGTTGTAAACTTCAACACCCTTATTCATCCACATGATAAAATCATAAAGGGCAGATTTCATTAACTATTTATTGCTTTCTTAAATTGTTTTCAGAAAGGCAGTTTAGAAGAAGAAAGAGAAAATCGTCAGGCTTCCCAGTTCCCACAAACCATGCAGCACAAGCAAGTCTGCTGTCGTTAAATGCTCAGCTGGGAGGTGAACAAGCCATTATTTGGAAATGAGCTAGAATGTTTAGGAGAATGGTAATGCAGGTCTAAGGATTTTCACTGATTGGGGAATATTCCAGTACATTCAGACTATAACCAGTTGAGGTTGAATGTATTTCCTATTTTTCTTATAATTGTACAAATTAAAATTATCTGTTTCTTTCAAACATGGTAAAATCGGGTCCTAAATCAGACACCTAAGTCTGAGCTCTGCCATAATACTAAAATCAAATGTTTGTTCACAATGGCAGGAATTTGTGTTGTCTTATTTCCTAGTCGGGTTCCGAGCATCGTGCTTTGGACCATGCCTGCCCCCGACGCATAGTTGCAGAGTAAACGGTTAGTGAGAGCTGCCTGTCACTAAGGTTCCAGTGTGAATAATAACCATGGAAACCTCCTTTCTGTTGAAGAGGTATCATAGTTCAAAGGCAAAACAGCCTCTCCCAGCAGCTTCCCAAATGCAGCTGCTCAAATCCCCTGAAGGACTGGTCCTCCGAGTGATGAGGCACCCAGTTCAAGGTTCCAAAAACCCAGCCTGTTGGAAATTTCAGAGTCTTAAAACAATCACGTTAAAAGCACTGTTGTTGTAAGGATTTTCTTTGATTTAAATGCTGTTTCTTTTGGAAAGGGCTTGTTATTTTTCTAAGCAAGTTAGGTCACTGAACTGGGCGAACCAGGAAAAGGGAAGAGTAAAGAAGACATGTTGAAAACAGAAACTACGGTCACATTTTTGTATGTGTCTTGACTGAGTTTCTGTTGCCTTACATTTAATTTTACCAATAAATGCCCTTTGTTAAAAACAGATTGAAAATTCAATTAGGTATCAAGAAATCTAATGAGGCATTTAGTCATACCTTCCTCATGGGGTCACTGTGAGGAGTAAACGCCCAAATGAGCGTAGAGGACCTGAAATAGACAAGACGGTCGCTCAGCGCAGGCTGCTCAGTGCTCTTGTGCGGGCAGAGCCCATCCTCACTGGGCATTTTGATATTTTATTCATCGTAGCTTTTCTAGAAGTTATTTTACTCCTTTAAAACATTGCATCAGGATATTATTTATCTTGATTACTAAGTGGGCTCTCCCTAAATTTTGTGCTTGACCCAAGTGCTTCATTTGCCACACCTTCATCCTGACTCTGTGACCCAGGGATGATTTACTCAGTGTGTGCCCTGCCTGGTTCCCTTCTGCAGAAAACTGCTCCGCTCTTGCCCTTGTGGAGCAGTGTCATTGGAGTCATTTTGTGTCAATGGCTACAGTCCTCCCCAGTCACTATTGATCGGACTGGGCTGGTCGCCTAACCCAAAGACTTCCAACCCGTGGACAGTCCAGCTGAACGGCTAGGCTTGAAATGATGAGATAAAGTCAATCAGATTCCTTTGGGAGGGAAAAGATCTAATTATCTTAAAATACAGAAACTCAGTAAAAGTACGTGTAAGTGAAATGAAACGATTTCTGGGATTTGCTTTAAAACATTCTGATGAAAAAGGAGAGACAGACAGAAATTTAGCAAAATGGTGATAATTGAAAGCTGGATGATGGGTTTGGGGGGTGTCACTCTCTAGTCTCTCTCTCTTCTCATCTATTTAAGGTATAGCTGTTATAAAACTAAGCCAATGAATAGTGAAGGCAAAAGTCAAACGTGTGTATCAGGAGTTGCCATTAGGTAGGGTCCCAGGTGGCCATGATAAGCCATAGGCACCCCCAAATTATAGGGATTTGAAAGTACGGGTAAGAAGAGGAAGCTGGTGAGCTTAGGGAGGAGAGTGGGGTGGCCATCCAGAGGAGGCAGGTGCCCTGCCCGAGGAGCGTGGTCCCTGCTCCCTGCAGATGTCCAGCTCCTGGCTCCTTCCCCCACGGGGGCCAGCCGTACTACAGCTTCTGCCCTCGAGTTCCTGTGCCATCACTGACCTCTTCTTGCTTCATGTTTAATCTGTAAAAATTGATTCCCCCTTTTTTGAACTGACTTGAGTCAAAGCCTCTGTTCCTTCACAACAAAACGAATCCTCAAACAAATGCTCATTTGTACCTGTTACAGTCAGAGTCTGCCCAAGTGGGGCGGCCCTGCCAGTCCTGGGGTCAAACGGGGGCCGGCTTCTCGTGGAGGGGGAGTGGGAGAGACCCTTGTGGGAACCAGGGCATCAGGTGAGCAAAGCCAAGCCCATCCGCCCTCCAGGTACAGGCAGGCCGGGAGCGGATTCAAGGCATTTCCTTAAGAGATCTTGCCAGGGAACAGGCAGAGCTAACAGGGGACTTGCGTGCGTTTCCTGGGGACCTCGCTGGTCTGAGAAGTAAGCGTGGCCACTGAACAGTCAGGTCGACAGGCAGGCTGGATGCCAGGCCGGCGTTCTCGCCTGAAATGTCTTGCATTCTGAGCGCCACCAGTGCTAGGTGATCCCCCAAGCGGATAAAGACGGAGGTTTGGGGGAGCCCTCCAATTTACCGGGAACAATCTAGTGTTTCCAGTCAGGATGCAGTCCAGGAAAGAAGCCAGAAAAGGACTCCAGAGGGGAGGGGAGTGTCAGAAACTAGTTACCGGAGGGAGGCGGAGCAGAGGCGAACCGGGCCGAACCTGGTGCTCGCGGCGGCACGCTCCTCGGGGGTGTAGGCGCCCCGGGGCCGCCGCCTCTGCAGCCTCGCTGTGGGAGACCTGCTAGGCCAGGAGCCGGGCGTCTAATCCAGGGGAACGTGAACTGGGAGAGAAAACGCACTCGCCCTTCAGAGCGGAGAGGAAGGAGGACGGCCCACCTGGCCCCTTTCAGGGGAGTGAGGTGGCGCCGCGCACTCCTGGGGGACGGAAGGCCTCCTGCTCACGAGCGAGCGAGGAGGAGCTGCGGCAAAGGCGCGTACAGAGCCTGGAAGCTCAAGAGGAAAATAGCGACCATCCCGGCCCCGCGTGCGGAAGGAGTCGCCCAAACGATGTGATGTTTCCCCAAGTTTCTTTCTGTGCAGTCACTGGGTTGAGATGATGTCCGCTGATTTCTAAGTGCCGATTTACACAGGAATATTCACAAACCATGTCATTTAAGAAGAGGCACTTACTGATATATAATGTCTATCCCTCGATGATTTATTGCCTTTCTTCATTAAAAAAAAAAAATTCCAGTGAGTTAGGTCATTTAACGTGCAGCTTAAAGATGCATTAACATCGTTTCTCAAGTTCTTCAGCAATGAGAAAGTTCATTATGTCATCTTGCGCAATACTGCTTTTGTGAGCAGGGAGAGAAAAGACCTTTTGTTTAGTCATTTTCTTGGCACAGGGTCCTCATTATGTAATAAGCTTATCCATTGTTAGAAAAATCTGGACAAGAACAGCACCAGTTATTGTTATACGCGATCATCAAATAAGGCCAGAGATTCCATACGAAATGTAGGTTAAAGGATATGGCTCAAGAAATGTGCTTCTTGGTACCGAGAGCGCAGTGGGGACAGCGGAGGAGCAGTGAAGGGAACACTTCAGGGCGGAGGCACTTAGGATGCTTTTTTATCTCTGAGTGGCAGAAAAATCTGGCTCACTTGTATTAAATAACAAACACATCTAGCATGACCCTGCCGGCCCTGATTAGCAGTGTCAGCAGGGACCCCTGCTCTTTTCACCCTCCAGCGCTGCCCTCCTGCCTGCGCTGGGGTGGTCCTCACAGTCCTCAGGCCAGCTCCTCTCCAGGCAAGGAGCTGACCACTGCAGTTACCAGACACGGCATCTCCTGACACCGCAATGACCAGGAAAGGCGAACCTGTCTTCTATGAGCTGTCTCCTTTGAAGTCTGCACCTGCAGCCTTCTGCCATGTCTTATTGGCCAGGATTATGTCAAACGTCCACACTGAAACCGACAGTAGACTGGAGGTAGCCCGATCACAGTCCACACCCTGTGTCTGGCTCTGAGGCTAGCTTTCTCTGAAGCTTGTGCTTCTGTAAGGAGATGGGTATGAACAAAACCGGGGGGACACTGGAAAGTGAAGGAAAGAAGTTGGGTAGCAACCAACAGTGTCTCTCACAGGAGCTAAGTGGTCTATGAGCTACAGAGTCCCAGACAACACACACAGTCCACTGAATTCCTAAGTGTGGGTCCCAGCTGTGTAAGGGGAAACCCTGCTCCTTTGTGCATCTGCTGTTAATTAAAAAAATTTTTTTTAATTGAAGTAGAGTCAGTTATGATGAGACAATCTCTGGTGTACAGCACACTGTCCCAGTCATGCATATACATACATGTATTTGTTTTCATATTCTTTTTCATTAAAGGTTATTATAAGGTATTAAATACAGTTCACTGTGCTATACAGAAGAAGTTTGTCAAAGGCTGTTAATTTTAATTATTTTATCAGTTGGTCAGTGTATGTCTTCAAATAATGTCCAAGCAGAGACCATGGGCTGATCTATTTTCTGAGTTCTTGGCTCTCTGAGTGTATCTTTCTGTTGGCTTTATTCATCCATAACAACATGGTTAGACATAAAATGCATGGATTACAATCCTTTTCCATCACAAGTTTGTACATAGGGTCACATGGCTTTCTGACAGTTAGCCTTGCAAAGGAGTCAGAGATTAGACTAGTTTCTGCTCCTTTGTAAATAAATTCTTATTTTTTTTTAACCTGAGTGCCTGAAAGATTCTTTTCTTTATTCTCTTAATTCAAAAATGTGCTCAGGATGCATCTAGATATGAGTCACTTATCTTTCTCTTTACCTAGAACATAATGAGTCTTGTCAGTCCACATGCTCAACTATTTCTCATAACAAGAAACCAGTTTTCAATTAAGTCTCTGATTTGTCTCAGCTTCCTTTGTTCTTCTTCTATCATGTTGGTTTTTGAATCATGTTTTCTGTCCTTCGTGTCTACCATCTTCTCACCCATCATTTTAATTTCCTCGTTCTTTTCCTCTAGATTGTGGAAGGGTATCTCAGGTGTGACCTCCAGAACATGGGGTTGGTGGAAGCTCCTCACTCGTCCCAGTGTGTGCTTTCACGCTCCATTACTCACCATGAAACTGACTGTATTTTCTGATTTTGTTCCTGTTCTTATTTACCCACCCCATCCCCTATTGCTGCTCATCACACTCTTGTCTTTCCACCCCATCCTTTCCTCTCCTTGTGACTCTCTGCACGTCTTTCCTAGAAGCCATGTCTTCTTGCCTCTTTCTGAGGACGTCACACAGTTTTCTAAAAATGTTTTCTGGTTCCCCTGCAGGAGGTCATTTTCAGATGAAGCACCTTCATCTGGTCTTCTGTGTAATTGTTTTTCATGTTTCCAGTGACAGCTTTTCTTTTTCTGATTACTCATATTTTGAAATGAAAAGAGAGTCAGTTTCAGATTCACCCACAGACACGATGTTTAGATTTTATTTGGTTCTACTGATTGGACACGGGTAATGATGGAATCTTCTCAGATCTGTGGGTTGATGAGAACCGGTTTCTGCCCAGTTCTGATAATCTAGCCAGCGTTCCCATGGTGCAGCTCTGCTGTGCCGAGTTTTCACCTCCACGTCTGGGTGGTTGGCACCTTTCTCTCTGTGTGCCTTCCGGGACACTTCTTTACAGCACCAGGTACGGCATTTTATTTCATTATTATTCCTTTGAAAATGCAACAAATCCAACACCCCCAGTCTCATACACTTCCCAGAACTAGTCTCTGAATGAATGTTGAAAGATGGAGATTGCAAAAAATGTTTATTTCCACTCAGAATGTCACCCCCACGTGGTAAGGGAGAGCTACCAGGCTCCCTGTGACGTAGACCCCAGGTTTCTGAGTTGGGGGAGGAGCAGCCAGGAGGAACAAAACCTCATCCTGCCTTTTTTTTTAATTGAAGTACAGTTAATTTACCATGTTGTGTTAGTTTCTGGTGTGCAGCATAGTGATTCAGTTATACACATATGTCTTCGTTTTCATCTTCAAGATATTGAATCTAGTTCCCTGTGCTATGCAGTAGGGCTTCACTGTTCATCTGTTATGGTGAGAGATCCCCTGTTTCTTGGGGGAAAGGCCAGACTGACAGCCAGCTGCTTTTCTGCGCTCATTTAAAACTTTTAAGTGTAAATTCTCTCTAGACTTTGGCAAGAGGCTTTCTGTTGGTCTCAGCCTTTGGTGGTAAATGGGGTTTTATCTCTCCGTGGCTTTGTAGGTACGTTAGAAGAAATCTCAGGCAAGTTTCCAGCAGGGCAGCTAGTTTGGAGCTGTTTACTATCAGAAGTTAAAAGCAATTGTTTTAGTTGACCCGAACTGGATATGAGCCAATAACATACTTGACTGCTTAAAAAAAAAAAAAAGATTTTTTTTTAGAACGCTATCTTGAAATACAGATCAACGTTGGCAGTATTCTCACTGCACACCACCTTGTTTAACTTGCATCAGGGAACTTTGGGTCCACTTAAGGCCCCTATTATTGATAAAATCTCAGAAGGCTTTTTGGTAAATAAGAGCGAGTTCAACGGTAAATAACTAAGATGCTAAAATCTGGGTGTCATGTTGAGGGAGTAGAGCTAGTTAACCTTGAAAAAGAGAGAAGGTGGACGGGGAGGGGTGGGGGGGCTGAAGACTGCGCGGAGTGTCTCCCTGGTGGTCACGTGGGAAAGGGATCATATTTATTCTGATTTGCCCCAAAATGCAGAACAAGGGTCGCTTGGAGGAAGCGACAAAAAGGTGGATCTGGCTTGACACGAGGTTGACTGGTGGTAGAGGGGACACCTGGCAGGGAAGGCAGGGACCGCCTGGCTGTTTCCGGAAGATCCTGGCTGATCACTGTCAAGGAGGCCATGGGGGAAAGCCCGCTGTTGGAGGGAGTCGGCGATCCTGTGACCCGTGTTTTAATGATCTTGGTTTTGTGGTTTTGCCCTTGCAGTTTTGGCCTTTTAGGACGGGACTGTGAGACCTCAGCTCCTCCGAATATCGGGCTCCGTCCAGACTGACGAGGACCAGGAGAGGCGAGCTCTGTTCCCCTCTGCTCTGCGGGTGCCCCGCATGTGCAGCAGCCCCAGACCCGCTTCTGTCCGCAACAGAGGGGCGTGGGAGCAAACAGGAGGTTTCCACGTCACCTCATGCCATCCTCACCACAGCCCCGGGGGCGCTTCCCCGACAAGCAACCGGAGACCAAGAGGGCTGGAGCACTGGCCAAGAACTGGAGGACGTTCACTCGTGGAGCCGGTGGGGCCTCGCTTCCTGACGTAGGAGGGTCTCGGACAGCAGTGGGTCGAAATGAGCGCCTGGAGCCTCAGGTGAGGCTGCCTCTGCTTCATTTGCATTTCCCGATGCTGCATTTAGTCACCTTTCACAGGGTTGGTACATGGCATGCGGCTTTTGTTTTGCCTCTTGGGGGTGGCTAGTGGGGGGCAGACGGACAGGGGGATAGAGCCCCCCACCGCACCCCCAGGCACTCCTTGGCATCACGTGAGACGAGTCAAGATTTGAACCCTGGCTTGATTCCAAAGCTCAGGCTGACCGCATGGTGAGCAGAAAACCTCTTTAAATGCTACTGGGGATTTGCTTTGTTTTGTTTGTGTACTTCATTTTAAACTAATGTAACTAAATAAGGCAGGAAAAGCAGACGGCCTGATTTGGTCTATGTTCCTGAAGGCTCCCCACATACAAGAACGCCGGCCTGAAGGCTGCCTGCCTCGCTCCTGCTCCGCGGCTCCAGCCCCTCGCGGGCCCCTCCTCTGACCCGCAGGTGCCACCCCTCGTGGCAACGGCACGGGCAGGAGGAGGCTCCCCACCTGCTGCTTCCCTGGCAGGATGCTGCAGTCAGTCTGGGTCAAGGCTGGAACTCTTTTTACCCCTTTCCTCCGACAAACAAAAATCCCTCCCCTGTTTGTCCTGTTGTGCTTGCAGTCCCAGATGTGTCAGGAGTTGGTTCTCGTAAAGCGGTGGAGGCCCCCCCCCCCCCCGCATTGCATAATGGCAGGGCTCACGTCACTTTTCCACTGCTTTTGGACGGTGCAGCGTGGTCCTTTGGGGATGTTCTGAAGTTCAGGCTCCCTCGGAGCCGGGAGAGGAAAGCCCCACAGCAAAACAAGCGGAAGGAGAGGGAGCACCGGCCACGTGGTCTTGGGCCTTTGAAATGCCTGCCCGCGTCTGCATTTCGTTTCTGCAAGGCTGTGAGCGGGCTTCGTGCTCGGGCTGGTGCCTTCGCCCTCGTTATCAGCCCCCCTCTCCTGTCGGGGGGGCGTTCAGCACTGCTGAGCCCCTGTTCTGCCCCAGGCTGCTCCCCCAGTTTCTGCGACACTTACTGCGGGACCCCTGCTCCTGCTCCTCTCGTGGCCCCGCTTCTCCCCTTGGCTGAACATTCTGCTTCTCCCTCCCCTCGGCCCTGTCGTCACCTGCAGCTTGCTCTTCCTCAAGAGTCCTTGTTGTGGGCCAGACTTCAGTAACAAGTAGTTCCAAAAATTATAGTGGCCTAATCACAAAAGAAGGCTATTTTTCATGTGTGAGTCCACCCTGGCTTTTCCTGTTGGCAGGTGGATTTCCCCTCCCCAGGGGCCCAGGGAGAGGGTCTTCCATCCCCTGGCTCCACCGCCCGCCACAGTGTGCCCTCAGCCGGCCAGGCACAAGGCAGGGAGGGAACGAGGACGCACGTCCGCTGTAAGGCCTGGGCCTGGAAGCGACACACCGGAGGAGGCAGCTAGTCCTGTGGCCTCTTCTCAGGTTAGGGGGGCTGGAAATACAGTTCATGGCTGGGAAGCCCCTTCTCCAGCAGCAGCTCTCTGCTGCGCTAGGGGAAGTGGCTTCGGGAGTACAACTGTCATCTCTGCCAAGGCTCTCGTGTTTCCTCCAAGACTCTCGCCGCCCTTGTGAACTCACCCGCTTCTGTAGTTTCCACCTTTATCTCAGCATCTCTGTTCCGGGATCGAGCTCACATAGATGTCTGGTCTTGAATCTCCTCCTAAGCTGCAGCCTCCCTCCCCTAAACCTGACATCCTTCTCCATCCAGAGCTGGCTCTCGTTCTGTGCCTCCCCAGTGGATCTGCCGCTGGGTCAGCATTCTTCTGGCATCAGCTAAAACTCTTGCCTTTGCTCCGGGCCCCACGTCCAGTGCACCGCTGAGGCCTCACTGATCTGTCCCTTTCCCTAACGCCAGTCTCTCCCTCCTTTCTGATTGATTTAGAATGTTCTTGAGGGGCTAATTTTTCTAAAACACTTTTACTACGTCACTGCCAAGAAATTTCCCTTAAGAACCTCTGATTCCTTGTTGCCACTTTAGAAATGCGAACAGTTTTAAATAGTAACGGCCTGTAAATAAGACAGCCTGTTAGGCAGAACTGTTACTTGTTAATCCAAAGGGCAAGCCGAGTCCAGTCTGACGAGGCATAGCAAGCAACAGGTGAGGAAGCGAGAAACCCTAGTTCTGGCTCACCTCCCCCCCAACCAGACCCTCAGCCTCGGCTGCTTGCTCTGTGAAGCTAAGAAGCTGGGGTCCTTCCTGTCTGAGGTCTGTGGGCTGGGATCGAGTCTCTCTTTGGGTTCCTCCCAGTGCTGGGATGGATGATTTTAAAAATGCCAGCTCCCCTGGCTGCGTCTTAAGACCCTCCATCGTTTGACCCCACCTTCTCTCTCCGACCCTCACTGTCCTCGGCGCTTCCTCTGCTCCGTCAGGCTGTTTTCTCTTACCGTCCCAGACGGGCTGAGGGCAGTTCCACTTTGTGCCACGCTGCTCCCTGGCCAGAGTGCCCTTCCCGGCCCCTCTGCGCCTCTAAGTCCCACCCATTCTCCAGGCACCGTCAGAAGCCCACTGGGCCACCTTGGAGGATTTGAGGCATTTAGAAGGTCATTGCCACCCCCGGCTCTGCCACGTGGGAGCGCGGTGATCTCAGTAACACACGTACATTTTGCTTTGTACGATGCCCTCACGACACAATTTGTCCTGTAATGGCTTCCTGCGTTAGTTGTGTGTCCCTAGTTCACTTGCTGGCTGGTTGGGTTAATTGATGATTGACTGATTGATTAGATCAGCAAAGTTTGCGTAAGGCCCAACCAAGCGGGGTTGTTGATATTCGACTGCTTTTGACCTATAAAACTCAGCAGTTTTCCATGTAAACTGAATCAAGTACTCTAAAAATATTTGTTATTCTTTCCACTCAGCTTAGTCAAGTCCTCCAAGGCAGAGAAGCCAAGAGCTGAGAGTAAGAGTTGAAATCACTGTGGCTGTAACTGCCAGATTTCTTTCAACGGCCATTGTCTGCGCTGTGATTTAGGGCAAGGGCCACCCCCCGAGGAACGGCACATTCTTAACTGTGGCTGCCCACCTGGAAGGCTGGCCCTGGGGACGCAGAGCCGCAGGTGGCGCCCAGCTGGGTGAGAGGATTCGAGTTTGCACGGTGGCTGTGTCCGAGGTGGGCCTGGGGTTTCCTCTGCACCAGACTGAAGGCACGTGGTATTTGAAAGGACAGACCGTAGACCCAGGTCTTGGTGACCAGGAGTCCCTATCTTAACTTTCCACCAGGGAACCTGAGTCATTGAGTCAAGACCTGAGGAATCCATGTCCTTCTGCTATTTCCTTTTTGTCCCTAGAATTCAGTCCTTATCAGAACTGTAATAACACAGCCAGTGTGCAGCACATGAGGGGTTTTGTGGGGAGAGATAGCATGCATTTTGGAATCAAGCAGAGCTGGTTTAAAATCCATTCTCTGCTTCTTACAAGATAAATAAACTTGGACACATTACTTGATTTCTTGAATCCTCAATTTTGTCATCTGGAAAGGGGTGATAGCATGGGTTAAAAACAACAACCAAGGTTTTCATGAAGATTAAATGAGCTGAGGCCTACAAAGTGGCTGGATGTTGTCCGATGCGCAGGACATAGCCGTAAATGGAGCTATTGTTATCGCTCTGAAGGGTGAGAGCGAGCACCCTAGGCCTTAACATTTGTATGTGAGTTTTTCATACAAGGGACACTTTACCTGGTGATCTTGGTGACGTTACTCCAGGCCAGGTTGCTCGAGAGAGGACATACACCCCGTGGTCGTGTGTGTCAGAGCTGAGCCCTGCTTGTGAGAGTTCCAGCCTGGCTGACAACGCCTGGCTTCTGTTAAACAGTCAGACCCCTTCCTACTCCCCAACAAGCTTTGTTTCCAGACTGGGTCTGGGGTTCCATCACCAGACAGAGTTCAGCTCTGTGAAAAGTCTGGCTGGCTGTCTCTAGGATCTGCTTCACTGACCATGGACCACAAGACTAGGACATCTGAGTTGCTACTGACCAGTCCCATCAAACCAAAAGAACCCCAGCTTGGCCCCTTTTGTGCAGCCTGTGGACCAGCTGCTCGGCGTTCTGGAGGGAGTCTGACTGTCCCGCTTTCCCTGCTTCCTTCCTCTTCATCTCTGGGTCGTGGGAGGACAGGAATCCAGGCCGAGGAGGGGATGCATGGCCAGGAGGGCAGGAGGGAAGCTTGGCACAGGCGGTCCTCACTTCTCTCCAAAGGAAGGAACTTGTGGGCCCCAGGTCCCCCATGCCCCCATCCAGACGGGAAGATGCCTTTCTGTGGAGCTTTTCCTGATGGACCCCTGGGCTGCTGTGTCTGTGAGCCTCTCCAGGCAGCCCCCAGGGGAACGGCGGCCCCACATTTGCGGTCACTGACAGCAGCGCACTGAGGAGGCTGGGGTAGGGGACACTCAACCAAGCCCATGTGCTTTGTCTCTTTAGATCCAAGACAGACGCTTCCATGATCTGGCAACCAGATGGTGCTGGGAGGTGACTGTGGGAGCCCTGGAGGAGGGGCCTTGTGATGCATAGCGACTGTGAGGTAGGGGCCGCTTGGCTGCTTGCAAGGCCCTGGGGAGCCAGAGCGCAGTGACTTCCGAGACGCTAGCATCCCACGACAGGTGCTGCGGCTTCCTGCCACCGTGCACCTTCTCCAAGCACCACAGGGACGCAAAACCTCCCGCCCTCGTCCGCTGAGGTTCAGAGCCGGGGAGGAGGCTGCTACAGTGCCAGGTTCTGCCTTTTTATCTTTCGGAGGTAAGGATTTTGTTTGTTGGTGAAGATCTTAAGGCCAGAGGGCTGAAAGCCAGGGTCCACGCTTGCAGGCACAATGGAGGCTGAAAATGACAGATGTTGGAAATGGAGTAAGTGATGGCACTGTGTGTATTGGGGAAAGAAAGTGTTCAGTATGACTTTGTGGTGCACGGAATAGTCTGCTAGCATTGGACCATGACCCCAGTCATCCCCCTTGTAAACTCCCTTCCTAGGAAATAATAGTCGCCAACATTTTTGAGCACTTACTATGTGTTAGGCTCTTGAGTACTTTTCATGCATTAGATCATTTACTCCCCACGTGAAAGAATTACGATCATTATTCCCATTTTAGAAAAGAGCAAACTGAAGCTCAGAGAGATTAAGTAACTTGCCCAGCGTCGCAGAGCTAGCAGGTGGCAGACCTGAACCCGGGCAGTCTGGCACCTCGGCGCACTGTCTCATTCGCCAGCTACGCTGCCTGTGAGCGTCAGGCCTTCAAGGCCACGGCCACGTCCTGTGGAATACTGCTCTCTCTCCTGCCAGCACTCACGCGGGGGTAGCAGGGGCTGCGTATTAAATACACTTACAAGTGAGCCAGTAAAATAATGACTTAACAGCAGAGGCAGACTTTTCCCGATAAGGCCCTTTTGATGTTTTATCTAAAATCCTTGGCCTTCCTAGTGCAACAGCCCCAGGCCGGTGACTCATCCCCGACCTCAGCTCCCCCTTCCTCTCATCAACTTCCTCCTCGCTTCCCACCTTGACTTCCTTCTGGGTCCTGCACAAAAACACTAAAAGGGCACTTCAACTTAATATTTTCCTTATTATATGGTTTTGCTTATTGCATGGGTCAAATCAAATTCTGGAGCCAAAGCCACATTG
This sequence comes from Camelus ferus, assembly GCF_009834535.1. NCBI lineage: Eukaryota > Metazoa > Chordata > Mammalia > Artiodactyla > Camelidae > Camelus > Camelus ferus. The sequence goes on along the minus strand of NC_045704.1, from coordinate 64,990,036 downwards.
GGAGAAAACACTAGCCAGTCCCAGAGTCAGCAGGGAGGGCCGGAGTTGTGGGTACACGTGACAGTTTCTCAGTGAAAAGGTTTTAAGTCTCTCCCGCCTCACAAACGAAGCCCAGGAGCGGTGGCTCTCCTCACCGTGAGACAGGGACGCTGAGGGACATGGGTGCGGCTGCACAGGCTCCTGTGGGTAGAGCTTCGGGGTGCTGAGGCTGCTGGTGGCCCCCTGCGGTGGGTGTCCTCAGGACTCCTGGGACATCCTCCCCAAGTCCCTCAGGCGCTCTTTTGCCCTGGCAGGGGGACCCTGCCCAGATCCGCTTTTGCAGGGAAGGGAGATGACGGTTTATTTGTTCACGTGCTCCTTTGTTCATCCTGCCGTTTTTGCTATTTGGCAGGAAGTGGGGCAAGTTCAGGATGGTGCTGGAGTTTCTTGAGCCTCTGGGATTCCCTTGTGGGCTCAGGAGCTGAGCCATCCAGAACGTCTAAAGCTTGTCTGCCACGTGCCTGCAGCTGGGGCCTTGTCCTGGTGACACGGGCCTCTGCCAGGTCCTTCAGATGCTTGGGGTCGGTCCAAGCTACTCTGACAAGGATCCAGCAAGTTCCCAGCCTGGTCCACACCCAGAATTCCCAAAGCTGGGTGACTCAGGGTTTCAGAAGATGCCTCAGAGCTCACTCAGCCTCCCCTCTACCTCCCCGAGGAGAGGGTGTTTCACGTTAAGGACTGTGCCACCTGCGGCCTGGAAGCAAGTTCTAGACCTTCCCACACCGGCTTTCACTTCCGTCGTGGGGTTTGCAGCAGGAGCTGGCGTTCTGCGACCCTGTTTCCAGCCAGCACATGGTGACGTTGCCATGTTCAGGAAAACTCCTTAGTGGGTCCTAGCGTCTTTTGTCACCCTCTCCTCCCAGTCAACTTTCAATTGGCTAACCGAAGAAGAGAGAAGGGAGGAGGTGTACAGGGGATCCGGGGCAAAGGGGGGTGTCTGCACAGCCTGGAGGCCTCCCTGCAGGAGACGGCGGGCATGGCTCTCAGCCACATGCTGTAGGTGTGTGCACTCGGCTGACCCTCAGTCCACGGGTTCTTCCTGACCCCAGGCCCTCATGTTCTGACACAGCTGAGCTCTGGACCTTTAAGCTGAGTAGCTGAGTTCTATTCCAGCCCACGGGTGACACAGCCCCTGAGTGTGGAACTGCCTTCCCTCCCAGGGGAAGGGGCGTGATTTGGCACCCAGGTATCTTCTGAAGCCCTGAGTCAAAGGTCTACTCAAAGCCCCAGCCACAGGCATCTTGGAAGACATGTTTACAGACTCAGCTGCGATCGGGCTGAGAGAACTGAGCACGAGCGTGTGGACCGCCCGTTCAGAGCGTACAGCGACGTCGCCCAATCTCACGTGGAAGAGCTGAGCGCCAGGGGCGCAGCGGTCCCGGGATGTCCGAAGTTGTCATCATTTATGTATTTACATGTGAATTTATATATGATTTATATATAAACTCTGCAGGTTCTGAGATGGATAATCTTGGAAACCAGCACACAGCTTCTAAGCAGCTTCTCATCTTTCATGCGCATGTGCCTGCCTTTGACTCAGTACATGTTTGCTGCTGTGTTTTATCAAATCAGATCATGAGTTACACAAGTGTCCACATACAGGCAAGCGAGAACATCCATTTTGGCACCTCCATGCAGTGGGACGATCTGTAGCCATTAAAAATCAGACTAACGACATAGAGAGGCACTCATGATATTTTGCTAAATACAAAAAGGAGACTAAAGTTCTAAATGAACTGAATCTTGAACCCCTCCCCCCACAATACCAACAAAAAGCAATGTTTGCATAGATATTTGTGTATCTACCAAAAAACCTAAGCTCATGGACACCGATACTTATGTAGCTATCTTTCTTTTTATGTTCACCTGCAGGGGCTATATATTCATTTTATAGTTTTTTTAAAATGTTATTTTTTTAAAAGGACAGTTACAAATCGTACATTTGGGAAATGCATGGGGAAAGACCCCGGACCTCCCGCCAACACACACAGACTGTGCGCTGAAGTCAAGCCCTGCTTGGGGCCAGCGAGCAGGGCCAAGGGTTGCCAGGGTCACGGCTGCAACCTTCCCCTTCACATCCCTGAGCTGATTTGTCCTCGAATCAACTGATAAACTAAAACAATACACTTTGTTATCAGGGCAGCATGGCTCCCATTCCGAACCCAGGCTGCGGGCTACCCAGGCCAAAGACCCAATCAGGAATATGATTTCCCCGTGTACGTATGTGGGTGTGTCTCCTTCAAGGCTCATCTTCATCGTAGGGACTTGGTCAAAGATTTGGGGTTCTTGGTTGGGACCCTCCAGTCATCATCTCAGTGTGGACACCCATGGAGTCAGCTCCCAGAATCCACGCCTGTGAGTCTTCCTGCTGGCTGGCTGCCAGTGCTCCGGGGCTGCAGACAAAGAGTGGTGAGACTGACGAACTGGTGAGAGGCCCTGGGAGAGGCAGTGCTGGGAGGCCGGACCTGCCGGGAGGGCCCCTCCCCTGGGGAGGGCAGTGGATGCGGGGATGTGAGGAGCCTGCGGCCACACGGGGAGTGAGGACAGGGGAATCCATCACCGCCAGCCTGTCCACCACCGCAGCCCTCCTCTCTCCGCACCTCCCCGGGGGCGCGGGGACTCTGGAGGCGTCCTGCGCGGCTGGGACTTGTGACAGCGCAGGGCCTTTCCAAGGCTGCAAGCTGCTCTTCGCTGCACATGGGGCTTTTAAAGTTGCTTTGCCTGTGTCCCAAGAACCAGCCAGAGTAGAACAAACCCCTTACAGACGACTGCGCTCCTCCCTGCTGGAAAGGGACAGGTGGCAGGTTTCTCTTTCCATGGCACCACTTTTGGTCAATGGGGAATCAAGGAAAGTTACTGGGGAATTTAATTAATTCTTTCAGTCAGTCATTCAGTGTTTATTTCATCAATTCTGTAAAAGAAGAGGCTATTCCAGGAGATGAGACAGACTGAGAGAAGAAAACCCAGGCCATGTTTGGGTGACCACACTGTTCAGCTGTCACTTAAACAAAACGGACAGTACAAATGGTTAGAAGAGGTAGAGGGTCTGGTGCTTGGAGTTAAATTCATTAGACAAATGGCAGCCACTGAAGGGCTTCTGTTGCTGTCATTGTTTGGGGGCATAATTTACATGCAGGAAAACCCATCCTCTTTAGCATTCTGAGTTTTACAAATGCATGTCATGACATGGACACAGCCACAATCAAGCTATGGAACATTCCTATCAGGCCACGAAATTCCTCATGTCTCTTTGCAGTTAATCCTTCCCCTACGCTCGCCCCTCATAACAACTGATCTGTTGTCTGTCTCTATAGTTTTGCCTTTTCCAGAATGTCCCAAGTTTTTGTGTCAATAGCCTGTTCCTTCTTTTATTCCTTGTGTGACTGTATCACTGGTTTGTTCATTTGTTCATCAGTTAAAGGACATTTGGGTTATTTCCAGTTTCAGACTATTAGCAACAAACCCACTAATAACATTTATGTACAGGTTTTTGTATTAACATAAGTTTTCAATTCACTTGGGCAGATTTTCAAGCATATTAAGAGTGAGATTGCTAGTTTAAATAAATGTTTATAAGTGTATGTTTAACTTTATTTAAAAAAAAACCACTGCTAACCGCGTCCCGAGCAGCCATAAGCCTTCGCCCTCCCCCAGCGGCGTGTGGAGGTCCCGGGGACCCAGCCTCGTCACCAGCACCGGTGTCGGCTTCTTCATGTTCAGCCGTCCCAGTAGGTGCGCGGTGAGACCTCGCTGCGGTTTTATTCTGCTTCCCTGACGACTAATGCCGCCGAGCACCTTTCTGTGTATTCGTCTGCCATTCTTCCACGTCTTCGGGTGAAATGTCTGTTCAGATGCAGTAAAGTGACGTGGTCAGAGTTCTGCCGTCGGAAGGCCGCCCCGGCAGCCGGGCGCAGTCCTGTCACCCACGTGCTGAGTGAGCTGATGAGGAGCACGGCGCCGTGGCCTCACCCCAACAAGGTCTCCAGGTGGTTTGCATGCATGTTAAGCTTTGAGAACGCTGGGACGCCAGAAACATTGGAGGAGGAGAAAAACGTAGGGCTGATTTAAGAACCTGCTGCAACACAGGGAACTCAGGGAGGCGGAGAAGCACGTGTGCACGGACACATCCCCTGCTGCCCTGGCCTGCGGCCCGGCGCAGGCTGGGAGCTCCTGTGCCTGTGTCCTTACCCGGGTCCCACTGCTGGATGGAGGCCCATGCGGTAGCAAAGAAGGCCTTCGGAGGAAGCCATTCCCTGGAGCAGCGGAGACATTTGTTCAGGCCTCCAGCCACGGGGAGGAGGCCTGCTGGGCCAGTGAGGCAGAGCAGGAGGGGTTCTGTTTAACCAGTTATTCCAGCCAGCACTGACAGTGCCTCCGCGTGGGCACAGAGGCAAGGCCCAGGCCTCAGGTGAAAGTTCACGGTCTGGGTGAAGACAGACAGACACAAGTGCGTTCAGGATGGGACGTGTCATCCTGGCAGAGATACGTACATACCGTGCAGATAAGCACCGAACGAGCCCAGAGAAAGGAGAGGCTAATTTGGGTGGAGGATACGGAGAAGGGCAGGAGGATTCAGAAAAGAGTTAACAGCTGACTTGGGACTTTATTATTAACAGCTAACATTCACAGAGCCCTGGCTACATGCCAGACCCTGAATTTTGTACGATTATTGCATTTAACCCTCACAAGGGTCCTATGAGGAGGGACTTCTATCAGCCCCATTCTATGGATAAAGTAACCATGGGCACAGGGGACTCAGGAACTTGCCCCAGGTCTCACGGCTCGATTCCCACTCTGTCTGGCTCCAAGATTCGCATCCTTAACTGACCACACGCTAGGAGCCAGGGGCTGGCCAAGAGAACCCCGGGGAGAACAGGGGCAGAAACCAGTGCCTGGTCCCGGCAGCTCCCAGTGCTTGCTGCAGCCCCAACTCAGCCCAGAAGGACTGAAACACCGAACAGATGTCTAGACCGAGCCTCCTCGCTGCTGCTGGAGACTGGGGCGCTGGCGGGGTGCGCCCGGCTTTCTTGTCCCTGCGGAGATGCCCCTGGTCAAGCTTCCACGGTCATCCTCCGCTCCGGCCACTGCTTTGCTCTGCAGGCAGAGCTGGACAGTGTCAAAAGCTTGGCTCTCCTTAGATCCCACATAACTGTGGATTTCTCCTCTATCTAAGGAGATAAAGCCAAAGACAGGCTTTTGCTATTTCTCAGTCTCCCTTGACAGCCTAGAGGCCTGTGCATTGTAAAGATTTCCAAAAAGGAACTCTGTTACAGTTTTCAGAAGTAAACCTGGAGATGCAGGGTAGACGAGACCCTCAGCATGTCTTTGCAAAGACCTCTTGCCCCCTCAACCTGTTAGTGGAACCTCGCAAGCTCCTTGAATCCAAGGACACGTATTCCCTTACGTTTCTCTCTTGGGGCCTTCGTGCTGTGCTGGCCCGTGACAGGCACTCACGGAGTTGTCTGTGCTGAACACAGGAGGCTGGAGCTCTGAGAGGCTGTGGCTCACGGGGGTGAGGGGCACAGGTCCTGGAGCCAGGCTGCCGGGCTGAATCCTGTCTGCCACTGACTAGCTGTGCGACATCAGGCAAGTTACTTAACCTCTCTGGGCCTTAGTTCTTCCTCAGTAAGATGGAGATAACAGTCCCTTCCTCCTCAAGACGTGGTGGGGTTTAAATGCAGAGTGCTCAGAAGAGCGTCGAGCGCACGTCAGCACGGTGGAATCAGCATAATGGAGGTGAGCAGTCTTTGGAATCAGATCTGGGCTGAATCTCAGCTCCACCCCCCTCTAGCTAAAACCTCAAGCAAAGTGCTGAGCCTGAGTTTCAGCTTCCACATCTGATAAAGGGAACAACAACACCTTCATCGGAAGACGAGGGAGAGGATTAAAAGCAGTAACACATGTACAGGGGTGGAGCAGGGCCCATCCAGAGTGCGGTGGCTGTGAACATCTGCTTTCTCGATTCACTCACCTGTCCACCTGATCCGAGGGTGAGGGAGACGTGGCTGCTCTCTGGTCCACCTGGCGGGGGTGCCCTCAGCCCATCCAAGGTAGGACTGTGAAGTAGTTGAAGGCGGTGGGCAAGTAGGCAGCTTGGCTGCCCAGAGTAAACCAGCCACGTCTAGTGCAGAACAAGCAAGTGTGTTCTTGGGTGTGAGGCCCCTACCCCAGAAGGTAAACACCAGGAAATGTGGCAGCTGCAAGGCCCTCGGGGAGGGGAGGTGGGACCTGGCGGTGCTGGGTCAGAAGCCCTGCACCCCTGCCCTCGGCAGTCTGCCGGCAGCCTGGTCGCTGTTGCATCACGGCAGCTCACTCACTACCTGTGCGTTTCCGCTCTGCACAATCTGTGCCCTTTGTTACTTGCTGGGACCGGGGCGCTCAGCAAACCCTGCAGACAATATGCACCATCAGCAAATTGGCGTCAAGAACAAGGGTGAGGAGAGGTAAGAGGCGAACGTTTGCTGGAGATCAGTGGTGGTATCGTGCCGGGTGCCAAGGACGCTGCTTTCTGGGTTTCTGTGCCGTCGACCTTGGGTGGATGGTCCGATGAGGTCTCTTACCACCTTGGTCTGCTGGTGCATCTCCAGGACTGTGACCACCACAGTGCAGTCCCTTCGACCCCTTTGGGCAAAGCCCTTGGGAGCCCCTGGAGAGGGAGTGCATGGGAGGGGAGGGTTGGGAGCTGACTCCAGAGAGGTGGGCAGTGCAGGATCACAGAGGATCCTGGCCGCGGAGCGCAGGGACCTGCCTGTGTTCTGTAGGCAACAGGCAGCCAGTGGTGAGCAACAGGCAGGGAGGCAGAACGATCTGACTTCCACAGCTGTGTGCGGATGAGCTCCTTGAGAAGATAAAGGACACACTGGCTAATGTTTTATCTTAAATGCACTGTATTTTCCAAGGGAAGCCTAATTCACTGACTTTGCTTCTCTCTACTTACATGTTATTTCATTTGATCCCTTTAAAAGATTAAGGAAAACGTTTATTATCTAAGCCTTTAATGATGCCCTAAGCTGACCTCTCCGTACCATGTGATGCAGGGCACAGAGAAAGAAGGCTACTTTCCCAAACTCATGCGGTGAGTTTCTGGCACAACCAGGAAGGACTTTGCGCTGTCTGAATCCTCAGCACGGAGCCCTAACGGGACGCCACCGAGACCCACCCACACACCCACGCTCACACTTACCTCCTAAAAAGTCACCTTAGACTTCGGAAGAGCACACCCAAGCCCGGGAACCTTGGCTCTGAGTCCAAGCCCCACGTTAGACCTTTGCCAATGACTGCCTCAGTTTCCTTCTGCCTCCCCACGCTCGTTGTTAATGTGTCTCAGTGAGTTTCCTGCCAGTCCCTTCACTGTATTGTAAATGCAAACACAGCACCAACGCCGACCTTCAGCCCAGTGTGGCTCTGAGGCCCCCAAGAAACCCTCCTTAAGGAAGTGTGAGGGGTAAACAGACGCTGAATAGAGAGGTCAGTGTTGACTGCCTTCCCTTCTAATGTCCCCAGTGTACCTTTCCTTTACCCTGCAGGTCAGAGGTTTGTCCCAATAGGCTCGGAGCGGTGGTGGCTGCCTCGTGGGCCACCCCCCTGCCCTCTGTCTCCAGAGCACGTCCAACAGGAAGGGCCCGAGTGTAAGGAAGTTCAGGACGCTGCACTTACAATATTCTGCAGATTTCACGTAAATGCTCCTGTAATTTGAAGTAGAAAATGGTGCAGCATACATCAATTTAACTAATTGATCCCAAACTTTAAGCTGTTCCCAAAGGCAACGTAAACACATGGCTCTCCTTCATGAGAAAGGCTTCCAAAATGTGCACGGACAAGCAGGTGTGTTTCTGCAGATCTGCTCCCCACCGAACGCTGTGTGGCACTTCCCGTCCGCACCTCACGCACCTGCCCGTGGCCCTCCGATGGAAGCTAAACGCAGGTGGACCCCCTGAGCCCCGCAAGTGAACAGAGCCTGAGCTTGTCAAACAGGACGTTGCAGACTCGGGCTGGACTCGGCGAAGGGGGACACGTAAGGGTTTCTCTTCCACAACCCTAGGCTTCCAAGGAAAAGCACAGCGGGCTTGAAAGGAATCAAGCTTCGGGCAAGTGAGATTTTTTCCAAAAAATTAAGGAAATAGAAATCTGTACCTTTTGAGCGCCAAGTAGTAAAATATTCTCAGTTTGGTCAGTGAAAGCGAGTTTAAACCTGCTCGCGGAGACAGGCCCGTGAGGCGTCCTCGCCAGAAAGCAGAGGTGGGAGTGGGGGGAGGTGACAGGCCCGTTAGCTCCCCTCCGAGGACTAAGCATTGTCCCAGCAGGACGCGGTGTCCCCCTTGACCTGAACGCGCCCCGAGCGGCGCCGCGTTTCACGGGGACACCGTCCGGCCCCTCTTCTCCACGCTCAGCGCCCCCTTCGCCCTCAGTGGGACACCCACGTGGAGCGGCCCGTGCTCGCGTTCGGCCGGGTCCCGGCGGGCGGGCGGGGGGCCCCGGGCGCGGTGAGCCCCTCGGTCTCGGCTTTTCCTTCGGCCCTCAGAGGCCACCTTTCTTTCCAACCAGTCGCTAGTTCGTTCCCCTCTGGGATGTATTTCTCTCATTGAATGAGAGTTTCGTGGCTTCTTTGTAATTCTTCTCTTCTACCCCAAAGCCCCGTTCCCCGGGCCACACGGAGACCGCGGACCCAACTCCGGGAATTCAGGAAAACCTGAGAACGAAGTCCCTCAGGGTCACTTCTGGCATCAGCCTTCAGCTGCGAGCCTGAACATCGCCTCCTTTTGCCTCGAGAAAGACAGTTCCCCGGAGAGCCGTGCTGCCAGCGAAGCGGAAAGGAGAGCAGAGGTGGGGCGCCCCGCGCGCCAGGCAGAGGGGCTGCGGGACCCCCAGGCCGCGCCGCAGGGCGCAGGTTGCGCCGGGCGCAGCGGCATCAGCACAGGACCCGCTTGCCGGCATTGCTTCCGGACGGATTCGGAAAAGTCAGGTGAAGCAAACTGAAAACTTCCAGAGGGCTGGAAGTGCCTTTCATTTGTTTTTTAAAGACAGGGTGTTTTAAAGATTATTTACCCAAGTTTCCAAGTTAGTATTAGAATTCATTATGAACCCGCGAAACTGGCACCTGAAGAGCCGCACCGGCGGTTCACGCCGGGCCTGCTCTGCACGGCGTCCTTGCTGACTCTCCGCTACGTCCTAGTCACGCGTCGTGTCGGGGGCTTTCTGGCTACTTACTGCATCATAGGCGCTTTCTGTCACAGTCTTCATTCTATACGAATGAGTAAAGTATTCGTTATACGTTAATATTCCAACCACTGAATGCATCATAAAAACAGTCATTTTTCGTTTTTTGGTTACTTAGCTTGTTTCCAATTTCTATTATACATAACGCCACAATGAACAATTTTGAGGACTTCAGCTAATTTCATTATTTGAATTGCTCCCTTAGATCAATTTCTCGGTTTACAAATAGTCGAATAGTATGTCCATCCCCATGCCTCTGGATACAGTTTGCTAGATTGTGTTCCCAAGAGATTGTATCTTGTTACCAAGTCATTTAGCAATGAGTGAGGAGCTCGCTTTCACCAGCACTGGGTACTAATATGAAAAATGTATCCATTAGTTTAATAACAAAATGATTTACCTGGAAGCTTTAAAATTTGTAGGAAGGCAAACATGTTCCTTGTTCTCCCTTTCTTAAATTGCTTTGGCTTATAAAGCTGTTCCCGCCCCACTTGAACAGCATCCCAGGCCCCAGGTGACTGCTATGTACAGCCAAGGCTGAGAACCACTGGTGTCGAAGGCGAGGATCCAAGTCTGCTTTAAAGGACCAAATAAGAAAAGAGGTATTGGGGAGGCGGAGACACGTTTCCCTTGCAGGGAGTTTGATGGAGGGCAAAGAGACAGGAGGGTAAGGCAGCAGGGTCAAAAAAGGGTGCTTTTAGCAATGGGATGGGTGACTTGCATATGTTTGAAGGCAGAAGGAAGGATTCCCTGGAAAGGGAGAGAATGTTGGAAGAGACGGAGAGAAAGATGACGCACGCAGCATGAGGGCGACCAGGGCGAGGGCTCAGCACGGGTAAGGGAGCGCAGCTGTTGCTCTGAGGGATGTGGAGGAGGGAAATGGGGATGGAGGGACACTGTGAGGTGTGGGGGTCACATCAGCCGGGCCCTGGCCTTTTCCAGGGAGCAGGTCCTCTCCTGGGAGTGGGGTCAGGCCGTGGAAACCACAGGAACATTTACAATGGAGAGAAGGAAGAGAGGAAGTACAAGGAGGGTGTGCTAAAAGCAGCCAGCTTGGTCAACACTCTCGATGACTGTTCCCGCTGAGAAAGGGGACAGCAAACTAACAATGGAAGTGAGGGCCAGACGTTTTCAGCCGTTGTGTATTCACACTATCTTTGCAAGTCTGTGCCAGAGAGCTGGCTCTGTGCGTTGTATCAGCCAGAATTCAATCAGAAAGGCTGAACCACTATGGGTAATACATAACGAGAGTTTTTAAAATGTGGATTAGAACGGAAGCAATGTGGGACCTGATGGAGAAGTCTGTGCAAGACTGTTGTGTCTGCCTCTGGTGTGGGGATTGGAGTCACCAGGGACCAGCAGGGATTGTAAACTGGATGTGCAACGAGGGAGAACAGAGACAGGTGGGAACTCCCGAGGACAGCCGGCACCCACGTCTGTCTCCCCTTTCTCCAGCCTTGAGGATGTGGGCAGCTTACAAAGCAGCTCGCGCCCTTTGTCAGAGGTGCACACATACCCGGCCCAGGCCCTGGAGGAGCTGGGATCCCACACTAACAAGGTAGGCTGCCAGAGGCTAACCACACATGCTGGCTGACCGGGTACCTGGTGCCTAGCTGACCTTCAGGGCATTACAATGGCTGCTGTCTCACGTTCCCTCCCCAGCCTCACCTGGGACACGCAGGGAAGAGGACTGTGGGGACGGCTTCACTGTGGCTGAGTGGATATGTTACAAAGGCACCACGCACACTCTCTATTTTCAGAAGTGCTTTAAAGAACTCCACAGAGTCATGTAGGCACCAAGTGCACAAAGCAGGGTGCAAGCAATGATTTCAGTCCTGTAAGAGCATAGAACACCAGCCCAAAGGTTCCAATTTGGGCCCATAGTCACATCTTGTTCCCGCAGGAATGGTGACATTTAAAACTTAGGTTTCTGGTCCTACAAATGAGTTGAGAACTGAGGTGCCCTCTCCCTGGTGGCGGCGTGAGTGCCAAGGCAATGCTTTCCACAACCGTTTCACAACCGTCATTGCAGCGAAGTCTGGGGGCAAGGGGAGCCCCCAGGCTGTTGGAAATGCAGGCCTACGTGAGCTTTTTCTCATCTTGGCACGTCCTCCTGACCTAGTCCTGCTGGGGGCTCGGGCACTTCCACAGCCAGCACTGCAAGCAGCACCAGGAGTGAGTCAACTCGTGTGGGTCAGCTCGGCTGTGAACTTGAAGACCGGCAACGTAAGGCAGCTCAGGCACCCGCCGCCCCAGGGAGCACGGCTGAAATAAGTCTCCCCGTTGTAAGTTTGGGGAGCGCAGCGCCAGCTGGCCCGTCGGCCTGGCGGCTCTCTTCTCTCCGTGGAGGTGGCCAGTCGAGGAGTCAGGCCCTCTTGGTTCTGTGAAAGGGGGACAGCATCCGCCCTGGCATGGCCCTGTCTGCTTCATCCCCCCGCTTCGGACGCCAAGGGAATCAACACCCAGCAGAAACGAGGCAGCCAGGTCTTCCTCCCACATTTAGGTGAAGCTTGGTGGCCACAGCCGATGCCTTCCAGACAGTTACGTTTTACTGAGACCCAGACATCATTTAGTTTTACTACACACGTGCATTCAAGCTAAACTGGAAAGCAGAGCCATTTAATAGCTCCTGGGCTGGAAGGATTTTGTAAAACGTTCTTGGAAACACAAAGCCGGCTTCCCAAAGCTTTGCTCAGTCTCTCTCTCTCCTTTCCTCTTCCTCGGTTCCCTCTTCCTCCTTCCCCTCTTCTCCACCCATCCTTAGTTCTCATTCCAGAAGCACACAGCCAAGGGTTTACCGGGATCAGGCTGTGATGGGAGCTGGAACCCTGGGGAGACACAGCCTCTGCCCTCAGGGGACAGAGGAACCACACAGCGTTGCCCGGGGGGGGGGGGGCAGGCGCGGGGAGGGCGGGCGGCAGGCGAGCTGAGTTTGAGGTGAAAGCAGGGATCACTTGTGGTCTCCTGTGTTCTTTGGTTCTCATTTCTTGGCCCAAACCTTGGTACCATTTGCTGACCACTAGACTGTCTGAAGAAACAAAGTGCTGGCAGCAGACAGTAAACCTCTTCCTGGCCATCTCTGGACCCCATTCCTGGGCCAAGAAATCATCCTTAAATGCCAAACTCTCCTGACTTCCTGACTCCCCAGAAGGACCCAGAGGAAGTTTTCAGGCGCCCATGAACCCACTCACTTCTGTCAAAGCCGGGTAAGTCCTCCCAGCTCAGCCTTGTGCAGCTCCCCTCAAACACAAACACACTTCGCTTTCAAGCCTCTTTCCTGTTGTTCAGGTCCCCCGGCTGCTCCGCTAGACTTTGCTCACGTCCCTACTTTCACTCGTGCCCCGTCCACATCGAAGCTCGGAAGGTGGCCAGAAACTGTCTTAAACACAACTTGGCTCCCAGCCCGAGAGGTGAATTTTTCATTCACCTGCCCCCCACCCCACACAGCACCCTCTGGGCCCGGCCCAGCTGTAGCCTGAAGGCGTGAACTGCTGGGGAACCGGAGCCAGATGTTAGGGCAGGGGCTTTAAATGCTGACGTCATAGGCACCAGATCTGCAAAATGGCATTGAGCAAATTGTGAGATTACCCTGAGACTGAAGGCTCAGCTCAGTAAACAACATGCATGACCCTGAAACTAGACATCAAAAGAGATCTTTCTGCAAAGTCTGCAGCAGCAGCACGTCACTGATCTGCACTGCCTTATAGGGGCTGCGGCCGGACAGTCCAAGGGGCTTGGCGGTCGCTGTCGGCCTGATGGCCGATGCCCTTATGCTGCACAGCGGATCAGAAGGGTTGCAGTGGGAGCTGGGGGCAGCAGGGGAACAGGGGATCCTTGGACCAGCAACATCTGCATCACCCGGGAGCTTTTAAAAATGCCGGATCGCAGGCTCCACGTCTGATCTGTGGACACAGGCCGCATTTTAACAAGACCCCCAGGGGATCTGTGTGCACTTTACTGTTTGAGAAGCTCTGCTGCAAAGTGGTGGCCAGCAAGGCGCTGCCTGTCACACACGAAGACTGCTTCTGGGGAGGCAGGGGAACAGGGATCGAGGTGAGCGACTTGGCTAGAACTAGAAACGTCTTACCTTCTGCTGGCTGGGAGCTCATTCGGCTGTGTCACTTTGCTTCCTGGCAATGGGTGCTCCTGCCGACCTCTCGCCCCATGCCACGCCCTGTGCTGAGCTGTGGCCGCCCCCTGGCCCTACCAGGACGGGGACCTTCACTTTTCTAACTTTTCAGCTAGCTTAGTGGTGATGCACCAGAAGCAACCAGCGTGTTCCAGACTCGGCTGGAGTTTGGGTTTCCCAGTAGCGAGAAGGAAGCAGCGAGGGACCAGGGAATGACACATAAACAGGACACCAGCCGTGTGACGCTGGGCAGGGGGCTTACCTCACGTCACTCATCTAAGTGATGACGTTGAACTAGGTGATCTTTAAGGCAGTTTCCAGCCCTGAAGTTTTAGGATTCTAAATCCGTCCCTCAGTCTCTACTGATAACTTCTCTTTTAAGCAGTTTTGATTTAGGGTCAGAAGCTATCTGCCCAGACCAGAGGCTGGGTGATGGGGGTTGGAGGCAGAGCCACATTTTACTGTGACGAGGACACATGGCAAGCTGTGTCCAAATCCCGCACCCAGCCTGCTGGCCAGCCTCAGCCCAACTGCTGTGCAGCATCTTGGATAGTTTCTGAGTAGTGTGGCTGTCCTACAAAATGTCTGAGAATGACTTAAAAACACCCCTTGCAGCTGTACCACACCCTTCCAAAGTTGGCTGGCAAGAGGGCGCCTTTAAAGAAGCGAAGGTGCTCGGGCCTGGAGCGCTTCCTACATGTCCCGCACCACAAAATGAATCAACTGCCATTGAGTCAGAAACACCCGGTACTCAGCGTCTTCTGGCAGAATGCACACTGTTTAATAAGCCGAGGGATCGCTGTTTCTCAAAACAGTTGGGGCTTGTTACCAAGCCCAGGGCCTCTGAAGTCCAGTTTGAACATACTGTCAAACACAGCACACTCTCCAGGGCCAGGTTAATGCATCTTTGCTCCATCCACAGGAGATCATTTTCCAGTTGTACCATTTGGTGACTGGGACTCAGAATGGGGTCTGATTAGGACCAAGGTTTAAGAGACACCTGACCAATGACGCCTGAGTAAATACGGCTTAAAACAAGTCACAAGTAAGCACCACGTGACTCACAGAGCAAAAGAACATGCACTTGCTGCTTCTATTTTCAGAAAATTAATGAACGATTCCAGTTACAGCAAAACAACCCTGCAGAACAAGGGTGAGTTTGCTCTTTTAATCAAGAAGCCTTGCCAAATATTTACTAAAATAGGGCAGACTCTTTGCAAGAGTATAAATAGTTTTGTTTCTTATTTAAAATAAAAAGGTCCCTAGCACCTTATATGGCTCGATCCTTTGATAGCCCTCGAGTGTTTTTATAGTAGGATTTCCATTGTGGTCTCTGCTAAGGAAAAAAGAAACAAGATTGCAGTCGGCGGTCAGAGAAAAATGATGCTTCATGTAAGAATCTGATAGAAAATTCTGCAGAGTAAACTGTTGAGTAATGTTGTCTGGAGAGGATGAAGCATGTGGCAATGCTGTGCTCACTCAGTGAGACAAGGATTCTATGGCAAAGCTGGCTCGCTGCTTCCTCAAGGTCCATCGTCCTTCCCCCCAGGCCGTTCCCCCCAGGTTCTTCCTGACAGGGCCCTGATTCTGCTCAGCCATCTGTCTCTCCCCCTGTGATTCAGCGGGTGGGCTCCATGAGTGAATTCCGTTTAAGCCAATCCCAGGCACCTCATCGATTGGTTTAGGACCAGGCGGGTGATCCCATTATGTCCAGTGAAATGAGAAATCTGTTGAAGGGGTTTGGGGAAAGATTGCCTTGCTTCCAAGAAAGAGGAGCAAGAAGAAACAAGCCTCTTCTTCCTGTGAACGTTGTCATGTTTCGATTTGAAACTGGCCAAGCAGCAGCCATCGTGCTCTCGGGCAAGGGGAAAGCTGATGCAGGGGCTGGGCCAGGCAAAGAGAGTCAGCGAGAGACGGAACAGAGCCCTGACCCGACCCACTTGGAGCCCACCTGCCTTTGGATCTCCTGCTGTGTGAAATAACAGACGTCCCTCTCGTCCAAGTCAGTCCGGGTTGGCGTTTGCAGTGCTGGCTGTCCAAAGCACTCAGACACATCTAACAGGGCTTTCAAAGCAGCACACAGACCAGCCACCCGCCTTCTCCATTACATTCCTGAAAACGTCACCTTACACATCATTTTGCCAAAAGACTTCTGAAAGGTGAAAATTTCCCCAGATGCTGTAGCATTAAGCTACATGTTAATAAGTCTCAGTGATGATGCTTCACTGATGACGACTTACTTCGTTTCCACCTCTCAAGACAGGCAGATCTGAGTGGTACCCCACCGGGCCCTGTTTGTAACAAAGGCACCACTGAGTCAGCAGAGCGTGCATTTTCAGGACCGGTTAGGAGCAGGCATGCTTTCTCGCTCTGGAACACCCCCTGTAACAGGTGGCTGGGGACGTGGGGACAGCTGGTGGGGGTCAAAGCGGACGGAGGAGGCCCTAGAACAGCTAACCTTACCAGTTCACCCAGGAGTCAAGCCTCTGGCCGAGGCCCCAGGAGCAGCTTGAGCTACAGACACTGACATAGGCTTACTGTCCCAAACCCCACTAGGGATCCCAAGCTCAAGTTTTAGAAAAAGCTCCTTTGTCCCCTGTGAAATGTAAAAATTAAAGATTCTCAGGGGGAAGGGTATAGCTCAAGTGGTAGAGCACGTGCTCAGCACGCACGAGGTCCCGGGTTCAATTCCCAGCACCTCCTCCAAGCAGAAATCAATGAAGAAACCTAATCACCTGCCCCTCAGGAAAAAAAAAAAAAAAGATTCTCTTGAAGATAGTCGGAAAGTATTTACATGTTTGTATGTATCCCAACAACAGATTTTTGATTTTGCAAACATAAATTTGATCTCAAATTGTCCCTTCTGCCTGGAGTCAGGGAGCTGACAGAACAAACACCACGTATACTCTGTATTTTACTTTCAGAATTTCTTTATCCCCTCCCCCTCCTGTTCTCTTTTTATTGCCATCATTAAAGGTCTTCATAGCACAAATATTCCAAAATAAAACAACACAGTAAAAAGAGTCAAGGAGAATTCTAAAAGCATTGTCTACCTGTATCTGGTGAATAAAAAGGTTAGATGTTCCACCTTTGATTATTTGGCTTATTGCCTCCATTTTCGGCTTTCTTGTGTCTGCTGGGGACTGGCTGAGCACCATCAAACCCCTCACAGGAGGGAGGAGCCTGAACGTGCTACCAGCTGCAGCCAGGAACGGCTCCGGGCGTCGCTCGCCAGCGCTCTGGCACTTGGATTTCAGGCTGGGGAATGGTGGGCTATTCCCAACTAAAACTGAATCTGGAAGTATTTTTCATTCGCTGTTAGAAGACTAACCTTTGCTCCTATATTCACTCAAAATTATAAATGAAATAGAAGTTAATTTTTGTGAGGGGCCGGGGTGAGAGGTTGTGAGAATCTGTTGGCTGAAGAGCAAAACTCACAAGGCATAAGCTGAATGTTGTTTATAGTTTCTATGTTGATGCATTCTTCCAATGGCAAGGATACTCTCTGGTCGTGCTGACATCTTGGCACACATCACTCTCTTCAAAGACTGTAAACAGTGTGGTGTGAGCTCTGCTCGGAAAGCATTACCGCGCTACAAAGTTACAGAGGCACGGAGTCTTTCATTTCTCCTTCCTGCAACTTCCTGCAAAGGTGCAGAGCCTTCCTTGCAGACGTTGCTCTGGGCAGTCTGACGCACAGACTCAAAAACTGCACTCTGCAACATGCACGGCTTGACCCCAGGTTCCCAGCCTCTGGGACTCTTCCCTCTGATGTGAAATCTAGCCACAGGGCCCACGAACTACGTTAACACAGCCCTTTATCCGTGGCACTTGTTACAGTTCAAGCAAAGGGGAAGGGACAGGGTGCAGCAGTACCGGGGCCACAGGCTTCATCACAGTAATCATGTCTTCCAGAGCACGCTAGGTTTGCAAAATGATTTTCCATACATTATTTTATGTGAACCTTTCAACAATCCTGGTGGGATTTTATAGACAGGAAAAACAGAGATGAAATCAGAAGGCTCAAATTATTTGCCCAAGTTTAGACTTGGAGGCAGAGCTCGCGTTTGAGCAAAGCTTTCTCACCCCAAGTCCAGTGCTTCTGGACTGTGTTGCCTTGAAACAAGTGGCACAAGGGCAGTGTTGCGTGACGGTTAGGAGCGTAATTCCAGCTCTGCTACTTATTGCCTCTGCGAACTTGGGCAAGTTCCTGAGCCTCAGAGCCCTGCCTCGGTTTCCCATCTATAAAATAGAAACAATGCCATGTGTGTCTCGGGGGTTGGGGATTAAATGCTTTAATGCATGCAGAGCACTGAGCATAGTGCTTAGCACAGAGCACAGCACTTAGCATGTCCTCAGTGAGTAATATCTATTTTAAAAAGAGAGAGCGAGAGAGAAATTTGCCCTGGCTGAGAACTGTGAGTGCAAATCTCACCTCTGTGGCTTTCCTCCCTGTCAGTGACGGTGTTGGTCGAAGGCGCCCTGTGAGCCCCAGTTTCCTCTCCCACCAAATGAAGGCATGGGGTGCTTGATGAGAAGACCCGTGTGAACCGCACTCACTTCTGTTCTCAGCACGGGGCTCTCCACTGTTTGTGGGGGGCGGGGGGTGTCTGTGCGCACACACGCATGCAGCCTAGGTGTCCGGACAGGAGTGAAGGGCCCTGGTATCAGATTTGCCAGCTTTCCCTTGGTGCTAGCACTCACACAGCGCCAGCCAAGGGGGGTACAGTAGGGAGAGTGAAATGCAGGTGCAAGCGGTGCCTGTGGAACCTGCCACGGCTCTTTTGGGAAATACACACCAACATGGGTGGCAACAATATGATTTGATAGTTAGATTTCTTAAATTTACATCATTTGTTTAAAGCACTACAGGGCACAAACAAGCATTCACATCACCTGGCAGGAATGATCGTCAGAGACGCAGCCAGCATGGAGGAGGTACAGTTTCTTACCACCTCGCTAAATGAGCTGGACATTTCAGCCAAGGGTGGTTCACTCTGTGCCCTCAGAGCACGCTACCTGAGGCTCAGGGGTGGGCGGCTTCCAGAGATTCAAGTCCTCCCCCCAGTCTTTTTAAAGGTAAACCGAGCAGCTGTCTGCCGGGACGTGCCCCACAGAAAGCACGCAGACCAGCCCCAGCACGAAGGCCGGCGCCAGGTCGGAGCGGCTCTCCTTGGGGGCACGCGCGGCCACGGGCGTCACAGCTCAGGCTCCCGCAGCTGTAACTCCGCGTGGTCAGTGCTTAGGGCTCCGAAGGAGGGGATGGAGACGGGGGAGAGCCCTCCCTCTCTGCGCCTCCGTCCCCCACTGGCTGCTGAAGCCCAGGCCCGAGGCTCGCAGCCTCTGCCCTCGGAGGAGCCCTCGTAACGCGAGCCCCTGCTGCCCTGGGTGGGGGGGGGGGGGAAGCCTGCGTCACGTTGCAAACAACGTTCCCGTTTTCCGCCCCCCAGGGCGATACGTGCCTGTGGGCTTTAGGACCAAAGAGGCCATCAAGCGATTCCTTGCAGGACAAAGGCTCACTTCACTGTCTCTTCTAGGAGAGCTGCTTGGCAGCCTTCAGACAGCAGCTCCCGCTGAAAGAAAAGTCAAGGTCTGCGCACCCACGTGCCCCACCCACTGCGTTGAAATAACGGGTGGTTACGGTACAGTCTCTTCTCGTTACTGTGATTGAACAGGCTCTGTGTCCCTAGTAATGTTTCTGAAAGTCAGTCTGTCTGTCTGCTTCAGAATCACCTGAGATTCTTGTTAAAGCGATGATCCCTGGCCCCATCTCGGACCCAGTGAATCAAAATCTCTGAGACTGGGCCCAGAAATGGGTCTCCGGGTGACTCCGATGCGCACCAAACTTACATTGACCAATAAGAGTTTGCCTCGTCTGGTAGCCACTTATTCAGGTCACAAGTGTCTACTGAGGACCTACCATGCCTCATACTTGGTCCCGGCTCTGGGAATACAGCAGCAAGTAAAGAGCTGCTCCCCAGTGAAGCTCAGTGTCCAGAGGAGGAGACAAATGAAGACACAAGCAGGCACACTTAACATCAGACAGCAACAAGTTCATGGGGGAGATGGGCTCAGGGGGTGGAGAGTGGAGGCGCTCTTTTTCTTTTTTTCTGAAGTGGTCGGGGAAGGCCTTCCTGGAAAGGCATTTAAGCAGAGATCTGAAGGCAGGGAGGGTCCAAGCCAGTGTATATCTGAAGAGTTTCAGGCAAAGGGAACAGCAGGTACAAAGGCCCCAAGGCAGAAAGGATGCTTGGCATGTTTGGGGAACAAGCACATGGAGGAGAAGGCAGCTAGAGCAGAGGGAGCGAGAGGGACGGGCCAGGAGCACGTGTGATCAGGGGGCTGGCGGGGGTGCAGGTCGCGAAGGGCCTTGAGGACTTTGCTTTTGCTCCAGGTGTGCTGGGAAACCACAGCAGGATCTGAGTGGGACAGCGACGAGCTCTGCCTCTGGGTCAGAATGAGCTTGTCCAGCTGCTGCTTTGCACTGTGTCTCAGCCTTCCCTCCGGGAGCTCTCAGCCACTTTGATGGCTGTTAAGGGAAGAACTGATTGGAGGGAGAAACACTTTCAAGTCACGCGTGCGCATCTACCCTCTGTTGAATTCTTCTATATATCAGGCCTTTGAAGCAGCATCCGTTCAATTCTATGATACAGGCAGGTGCAGAGGTATTGCCTCTATTTTACGAATGAGGAAATTGAAGCTCGGTGAGGTTTCACATCTTGGAAAGTCATGAAAACAGGTTCAAACTTCAGTTTCTGATTTTAGCTGGTATGCCTGTCTGCCGCCTCTGACAGACCTGCTGGGCTTCACAGCACCTCTGTGGGTACAACTCAGCCTGAAAACACTGGGGATTTAATAAAGAAGCTAAAAGGGGTCTGGACCCGTGATCTGTGGGAGAAAGGCTGATGCAAACACATGCGCATTGAAGCCTTGCAGTTCCAGCTTCACTGCCTTCAGTCTGTGGTTTAGTCAACACCTGCCTCTACACTCGGTAGCGACTCACGTAAACCCACAGCCCCTCCCAACCACGGGGACTTTCATCTGTGCCTACAATCTCAGGCCACTTATTTCTCGCCCTTCGTTGTGTCTGACCACAGCTGCATCCTGCTCTATGAATCATGACTCACATTTGCTTCAAACTGGTCTTTCTTTTCAGGGAATTACCCGTACTTAGCACACTAAGACTGGAAGTCAAATTCTCTGCTAGGTTAGAATTACCCCCCAGTTATCCGCGAGCGCGGACGGAGCCCGAGCCCCTCCCACTCCCCCGACCTAGGAAGGAGCTGCCTCGTCACCCGCAGACAGTGGGCCCGGCGTCCCCGTGGGAGACCTGCTGCCCCCCGGCATTTTTGTAAGTAGACTTAGTAGCCAAGAGCCATCATGGAAAGGCATGGAGAGCGAGTTAATGGTTTCTGCTGTTTTTAAAGTGTAAACCATGAGTTGGTAGCTTCTTGTGTCACGGACAGGAAAACAGCTAGAAGTATTCCTCACTACTAATGCAGTGAAATCAAACTGTCAGTCCCCCACAGGCCCCCGTTCACTCCCACTAAATTTGAATTAAATAAACTGCAGATATTTAGATGTTTAATTTAGTTGTCAACAAGAGTTCATATTTCCTTAACAGCTGGGCTGGGAGCAGAACTATGTATTTGTTTGTTTGTTTGTTTGTTTGTTTAATCTATGAGGAAAAAAAAAGGTAAGGGGGTGGGAACCAAAACTGACTTGGAGCCAGCTGTGCTGCTTCTCCCAGAGGGACCACTGAGGAGGGGATGTTTAATTTCAGAAATGTAAACAGAAGGAAGCCGCCACAATTAAGTTAGAATCTAAGCACTAATTAGGGCTGACGCGGCATAAAGGAGATTTGGATTTCGTAAATATTGATCCCAAATGGCTCTACTTTCTTTATGCATTTCAAATTAATCTTAATGTAAGCCAAAGTGTATGCGTTCTTTTCAAAGTAGAATTTACTCATATCTGTATTCTAAGAGAAATGAGAGTGGAAACCACAAGGATCACATTTCCCAAGAATGTGTATGAAAGACCACAGCCGTGGAGTGGTGCTGTCTGCGTTTCTGCAGTGTCGTTTGGGGCCTGTCAGTTCACACAGACCAGCAGCAGGTCACGCAGGAATCCTGGGCAAGACACACACACACACACACACACACACACACACACACACACTTTCTCTTTCTCTCTCTCTCTCTCCCTCTTTCTCTCTCTCTTATATATACAGACCCAAAGTGTTATAGACTCCAAGATTTTAAGATCTACTTTTTAAGGTTGATTGCATAACTGGAAGAGTGTGTTCAAAATATTTGAAAAAAATTGTAATTAATCTACCAGCAACTGCAGCTCCCATTTCAGTCCACCTCTGTGAGGGCTAACTGAAAATCCAGATTGCCTTTGAGGGCATGGAGAAATAAACAGTTCCTGATACTTCACAGAAGAGGAATTTATTTAGTGCTGCTAAGGGAGTTAGCGATTGCCCAGTTTACTTTAAGACCATCTCTGTCATTTTAAAAAAATAATACATTCTTGTCAAATGAGTTAACCTTTAGCTCTTGTTTTTATGTAAAAATGATAAACGTATATTATCTTCTTAAAGTTTTATTATTTTTTTAAACAGTTGGCATCTGAATGGCAAAAAAATACACCTCACTTAAAATAGGTAAATCATTTTCCCAAGAGGGGAATTTTTTCATAGTGAATTGGTGGATGGACCAGGAAGTATTTTGGTGATGGAATGCATGGCATTTTGAACTTTATATCAGAATCACAGAACTGGAAATGACCATTCCTCTCTTCTGAGCAGGGCTACCCAGGAAGACATTAGGATTTTTCTTAACAGTGTGATAACCAAAATACAAATGAAGAAAATAAACTAGGTGGGCTGCCCATTTTGTAGACGAGAGGACTGAGGCGTCTGTGAACCCAGATGATAGCTTAGGCGAGCTACAGGACGCTCCTTTGGAGCAGGAACCAATGAGAATCGGCGCTGGATAGGGTGTGGGGGGAGAGAGAAAGGAGTCAGGGATGCTCTGCGTTTTGATCTGAGCAACTGGGGGTGGTGATGCCGTCCCTGAGCCGGCGCGCCTGGGGGAACAGGTCGGGAGGGGGCAGAACACAGGGTTCCACTGCCGACGCTGTCTGCGGCGCCTGTTAACTGTCCAAGGGGCGATGTCAAGGAAGCACAGAGTATGTGAATCTGGAAGCTCAAGGGAGCTCAGGGCTGGAAGTAAAAAGTAGAGAGGATTTGAACGGAGACGGGGAGCCGGCTCAGGACTGACCCCCGTGGAGGGAGACGTTCTAGCAGGAGAACTCGCGTTGTACCACCCACAGCCTGGAGTTCCTCTGCCGTCTTCGTGACCTGGTTTAGCTGTAAATTCCCAGAATAGCAAACACACCCGTGTTCAAACATGGTTCAAATACGTGGACAGAGGTGCACTCTGAGGGCAAATGCTGATGAACTTTTGATTACTTGCTTTAGGATTATTTTTAATCGTTGCAGATCAGGAGTTAGCTATATTCATAGTTCTTATCCAGTAGGAACTAGTTCAGTGAATCTGACCAACATCTAGTGAACGGCTTTAGAAGCCAACCTCCCAGACACGCGGGCTGGTTACACCGCCTCATGCGCTGTGCGGTCTCGGGCGCCTGAGGTGTGCGGTGGCGCTGGGGAGCGCGGGCGCGACGACGCCTGGCGCGCAGCAAGGGCCCCACAGGAGGAAGCGCTCGTTATTTAGACAAGGCCCGTTCTCCCAGGACCTTCCAATCTGGCCAGAAGAGACAGACGCCCTCAGGAAACGCCAGCAAGAAGTTTCCAAGGTGAGAAGATCTGACGTGAGCCGAGGCCCCCTTGGAACGCTTTTACTCCCCTCCAGGCAGCGGGATGGGGAGCACGGTCCCAGCCTGCCCTGCTCCCCTGGTGGCCGGGAGCTGGATGGCAGCCCGCGCCCAGCCCTTGGAGAGCTGCTGCTGGCCCCTGAAGAGACACAGGCTCGCCAGGACCTGGGGCCGGGGCAGCTGGCTGGCCTGTCTTGGTCCCTCCCTTCCCGAGTGCACCCGCCTTCCCCCTGCCCTCCCCCTCCTTTCCTCCCAGCGGAACCTTCCTCTGCCCCTCTCAGGGTCCCACTGGCTTCCTGCCATGCCGCTGTGTCCCTAACAGGCGTCCGTCCCCTTTCCGGCCTGGGGTTTCCAGGAGCAGAGGCTGTGGCACCCGGAGGGCGCGCCCTTTGACGCAGGTCTTACTGCTGGGGCGGGGTCCTTCCAGCGGAGCCCGGTCCGGAGCTGCCGAGCTCAGGGAAGGCCTGGGGGCCTGGACCGAGGCCCGTCTGCGTGGCCCGCACTGGGCTGCGCGCCGCCGCTTCTGCGGGGCTAGAGCCCAGCTCCTGTGACGGCCGGCGGCCGAGCTTCCCTGCGGCCGTGGCTGCCTGACCCAGTGGTCTAGTTCTCTGTGGCTGCTGGAGAGTCTCCTTCCTCTACTCGGCGTATCGCAGCAGCGTCAGTGGCCGAAGGGTCAAAGCTAAGCCGGGGACGGGCTGTGCCCCCCACCTTAAACTCGCCCCCGGCTGCCGGGCCGGCTCCAAGGGCCGAGGCGGACGTGGCGCGGCGCCTGGCGTGTGGCGCGGTGTCGGGTCCCGAAGGAGGGGGGTGCGCGGGCGCGGGGCGGCGGGGCGGCAGCAGCAGGCCGCGGAGTGGGCGACGCCGGGCGCGGCAAAGGGCGCCTCACGCGTCTACTTAAAACTAACTACTCTGCAGAACGACAGTCCCTGAAACGATCTTTTAAAATGACTCCTTTTGAATTGATTAGCCCAGTGTTTCAATCCAGCAAGCCCCCAGCCTGCCCAGTTTCTTTTTATTTCTCACTCTGAGCACGATTTCCACCCCGAGCTTGAAACCCAACAATTAAGCACCTCTGTGTGCCGAGGAAGTTGGGTCAAGCCTTGCCTCCGCCGCCGCCGCCGCCGGAGGCCTCACAGACCCGTTAGGCGGCCAGTGTGGGGGCGGCCAGAGCGGGCTCACAGCCGAGGCAGGCCAAGCCTGAGGGGCTTTTTCTCGAGCAGGCCCCTCCCGGGCGCTGCACCTGGCTCTGAATTTGTAATTTTGCATGTTTTCCTTAAAGGGCCAGAACTGCAGGAGTTTGCGGCCTCACCGAACCGGAGCCTATCACTGAGGAGCGCTCTCACTCCAGGGCCGGCCGAGGGGCTTCACTGCCTCCAGGCTCCCTCGGGACAGCCTGCCTGAGGCCAGGGGCGCTGCTGCGCTGTGACGCCGAGCTGGGCACCGTCTCCATGTCAGCAGCACCCAGGGCCCGGCCCCAGGGCAGCGGTGGGAGGAGGGGCCCAAGGGACAGGCCACGCTGGGGACGTTTGGGTGATGAGAGGCAGGGACGTTTATATCCATTGCCAAGCACCAGATGGAGGTGGCTTTTGACGGAGTGTTGGAAAACAAACTTACATTAAGATGTAGGCTGTGAGGCAGGGCTGAACATCCATTTGGTCACCTAAAGGAGCCCCCCCACCCCAGTCCCCCTGTCTCCCTGAGCTGGCCCCCATGTGGCCCGGATCCTCTTCATCTGGGGGACTTGAGTTCAGGGGCTCCCTGTGCTCCTCATGTCCCGTTCAGGGTTCCTGTGATCTCGCTGTAGTTTCTGTGGTTTCTGTTTAATCCTGGCTGTTTTCCGGGACTCTGGCCAAGTTCCTAGATCCATCTTACCTGCACGGAGGACAGGGAGTGTAAATGGTAATAGATTTCGCACAACATTGCGAATGCTTTGCGGACTCTGTGTTGCAGGGAGTAGCTGGACTGTAAAACTGGAGCTAAATCTATGTGTTTACAGAAACGTGCCTCTGCTTTCTAAACACAGCCTTTGTGACGCAGGGCGTTGGGTGTACAGAGGGTGGTTCAGACGGGGGGCCCAGGGA
This sequence comes from Camelus ferus, assembly GCF_009834535.1. Taxonomy (NCBI): domain Eukaryota; kingdom Metazoa; phylum Chordata; class Mammalia; order Artiodactyla; family Camelidae; genus Camelus; species Camelus ferus. Next base: position 64,964,728 of record NC_045704.1, on the reverse strand, counting down.
CACCTCATCTCTCACAGCCTCCTCTGAGTGTCTGAGACCACATCTTGGTCCCATTTTCTCCACAGCCCTTGGAGTGACTCTCCTTGTGGGGCATGAGGCTTCTTCACTGAGTCTGCACTGCATTCCTTGTCAAGTACCCGTCACGTGTGCCCCTCAAGGAAGCAGGAAGCGCCCCTCCTGGGAGGTGAACGTGTGTGGGGTCAGCACCCCGCCGAGAAGGCACATGCGTCGTGAGTGATGGGGACGGGCCCCACCCCCCCACCCCCCACCGACAAGCCAGCTGGAACTATCCCTCTGAGTCACCAGGACCAGCGCAAGAGAAAGCAGCTTCCTTCCTCTCTGCCTTCTTCCCTTGTCTTCCTTCCTTCCTTCCTTCCTTCCTTCCTTCCTTCCTTCCTTCCTTCCTTCCTCCCTGGGGCTCTCCTCTCTGAGCAGTCTACCCCCATATCCTACTCCTCCTTTGCAAATCATTGAGTATAACCACCAATTGGCTCCACAAGCAGTAAGCAAAGTGAAAGAAGATTCTGCCAGCTGTTCTGGGCCCAGTGGACACCCCCACCCCATACACAAACATCAAAGAAGTAATAGGACAGGGCGGTCACTTAGAATCATCAAAAAGAAGACAGTCCTAGCTTTGCATTCTGGCGAGACACTCACTAGGTTGCGGCGGGGGGGGGGGGCTCGGGTGAGCCGTTCAACCTCTCTGAGCTTCTGTTCCTTCCTCGGATGCGTAATGGGGAAGAAGGCCTTACCAGGGCAATAGAAGAACTCAGATCTGCAGAACAGGTGCCCAGTAAGTGGTACACACTCTTATGTGCACGATTTAGATGGCTGCTCACAGAGTCCCTGCAGGCTTTACGAAGGAAACACCCAGGAGTGAGTTATGTCATCTGTGCTTCTGACGGATACAGATCGGTGGGAAATAAATGGATCAGGATTTCAGAAATCGGCACAAAGCAATGGGATGCTCAACTCAGAGACTGGGACTAGTCTTGGCTCACTAGCCAGTGAAGACCAGCCCATCAAATTCATTCATTGGGAGCCAAGTTAATGAATTAGGATTGAAATAGGAAATGGCTGGGCATCTCGGAGAGCTGAGCGAGTCCATGGGTGATGAGCACACAGGAGCAGAGTTCCAGACTGTTCTGTCAGGGGAATGTGCACAATAAGACCTGAGGGACACTAAAACCCTGTCCCATGCTAAAGCCTTTCTCCAGCATTGGTACCTGCAACACGGCCATGGAACTGTGTCTTCAGCGATGCAGCTGCAGGAAGCTTCCGGGCAGCCTTCAAGTACCTCTAGCGCTTTGCCCCTTGCCGCCCCGAGTCCAGGCTGCCGGCCCTGGCTCCTGAGGGCTGCTGCTTTTCCCAGCCTCGTCTGCCATCAGGAGGCACTGTGAACAACACTCGGAGGCAGCCTGGCAAACCTGTCCCCGGGGGGAGCTTAGTGACTGGGAACAGGGGTACGCGCACGAAGGAGCGCTTGCCGTGCACCCGAACTTCACAGGGTGTGCTGTTCGCAGTGCATTGTGGCACTTCTCCATGGTCGCCTTCTAAAAATACATAAATATCTGCTGTTACATAGATTAGGAAATCAAGGCTCTGACAGGCAGTTAATCTGGGCAGGGTTGCACATCCAGCGCCTCGTGGACTCAGGGCTGGACTCAGGTTTGTCTGTAAATGTTTTCAGAATGTTCACCTACATGTTGCCTAAAACCAAGGCTGCCTGGGGCACCGAGAACATCTGCATGACAAGCAGCACAGTCACTGAGGGAGGGGACCCAACGCTGGGGGGTCGGCGCAACGGCACTGCAGGCTCTGTAACCAGCCTTGATGTCCTGGGCCTTAGAGGACAACCGTTGTCCCTTCTGGGTGAGTTTCCCCCACCCCCATGTTGAGGCCAAGAGCTGACTCGTTCTCCATCAAGAAAACGTCACCATGATGACAGGCAGAGCGGCATGATTGTAGGGCATTAACAGGAGTAGCGGCTGTTGTCATCCTTCTTTGTCGGGGGGATGCAGGCGAGCCCCTGGGTCCTCGGGGTGTGGCCGGGAGAAGGGCTCCCGGAGCCGTCCCAGGCAACGTGTGCACCGTCCTGGGGGCCTGCTGAGTCTGACTGCCGGTGATTAAGCTGGGACTGCAGGCTGGGTCTCCTGCGTTGCTGGCGCCCACACTGTTTGGTTTACTCCGCCAGGTGACAGAGGCCTGCGTATAACTGGGTGGCTGAGAGTGTGGCTGCCGTGGGAGTGCCTAAGTCAGGTCCTGAATCTGCTGCTCACGAGGAGCGTGAGTTTGGCTAAGTTGTCAACACTGCTGACCCTCAATTTCTTTATCAGTCAAATGTGGATAATAATTGTACGTATACTTCATCAAGGTCTTGTGAGGGTTAAATGAGTTCATAGACGAAAACACTTAACAGAGAGCCTAGCATGCAATAAATATCCAGTAAGTGTAAGCTCGCAATAGGATTTTAGTTTCTTCATATAACATAGTGGTTCTCAACTAGGGGCAATTTTGCTTCTCCCCCCACCCTATCCCCCACAGGACATTTGGAAATGTCTGGAGACAAGAGACAATTTTGGTTGTCATAACTGCGGGGGCGAGTGCTGCTGCTGTCTGGTTGGTAGACGCCTGGGACGCTGCTGAACACCTTGCAATGCACAGGACAGGCCCCCGCAAAACAGGATGACCCAGCCCACATGTCCATGGTGCCAGGGGTCGCAAAAACCAAACCCTGGGGATCATCTACTGTTTACCAAGGAGTTGGTGGGATATTCGATCCAATATGAGACTGGAAAAGCTGGGTACAAGAGGTTAGCAGACGGCCTCTTTGGTCTGAATAAGGCTGCGCCACACATCGTTTTGACCCAATTCTCAAATTCCACTTTCAGGACTGGCTAATCCGTTGCACATATTATCAAGCCACAGTCAACTACTCTGACCCCTGTGCTTTTCCTCTGTCTTTGCAAAGAAGATAACCAGCGTTCTGAAAGACTAGTGAATAACCACACGGACGTAAACAGGCCAAGACAGTTCCTGAGGTTCGACAGCATTCTGCATTTGGAGGTCCCCTACCACCAACGGTTTTACTCATTCAACTTGCAGAAGATTTTATAATATCCATTATGCATGACTTTGTTCAAGACAGTCCCTCCACCTGGAATTCTCTGTTCTCCACACACCCCAGGCCCAGTCTCTTGACTAATGAAATTGGAAATTTTATTATCTTTTAAGGTCTTCACACTCCGGCAACTTCACTACTGCAGTTAGAAGCTGTCTCTCCCTCCTCTCCGTCGTGGTCTGATTATTCCTTGACCTAAGTTGAAGGGCAAAGATGATCTTCTTTTCCTCGCATCTTCCAGAGTCTCTAACGCTCACTGCCAGGAAGCCTGAATGGAGATAACGGTGCAGACCCCGACAGGAGCGCCCCCTCACTGCGAGCTAAGTGCAAGCAAGCACCAGCCCGCGGGACCCGCGCCCAGGCCTGGCCCTCCGCCAGGACGCCCGTGACACCACAGGTCTCTCTCTCTGATGAAACTATTTTCTCTCAGATTCCTGGGAAAACATCCCGGGCCTGTACAATGAGGTCACCGCTCCGGACAGGGGATGTCCAGTGGCATTGATGTTTTTACCCTCAAGGACGATGAAGCTAAATTCCAAACAGGGTGGGGCCCAGAAATAAGAGGAGATTGTGGGTGTGAATGCCAGCAATTTAGACCATCAGGCCCCCTGCCCCGATGCAGCCAAAGGGCACTGCCCACTCTCTATAGGACTGTTGTGAACGGCTAGTGGGTGTCATCTGAGTGTCAAAGGAAAGTTCACATTTCCATGGAAGGCCCAGAGGCCAAGGGAGAGGTCAGATGCATCTGTGGGGCTGTTGTCTGGCTGTTCTTTGTTAAAACCCACACGTGGGCCTATTTCGATCTGGCACATGTCTGCCTGTGTTTCTGGGTGGATGAGAAAGCCGAGCAGCTGGACCCTGAGTAATGGTTCCGGCCTCCAGCGAGCTCCACAGAGGAGCAGTTTACGCAGGGCTGCCTTCTGCTCTCAATTTCCCGTTTGGCAAAGGAACGTGCATATTCATCTCATCAAGTTAGGTGGGAGTGAAGGGCGTTGCCACCAGATCCTTCTCCCTTTCCACGTGTGCAAGTCACAGAGGAGAAGCTCTGACTTTTCCTGTGATGCCAGCTCGCGCCTTAGGTGCCGGCCTAGTCCCTGGCACACAGTAGGTGCTACTTCCTAACTTCATTATGGAAAATTCCAAGCATGCACAAAGATAGACAGGATATACAAGAAGATTTCAGGCATGTAAAAAGGTACCTATCACTCAGTTTCAACATCTATGAATTCCTGGCCCCTCTCACTTCCTCCACCCCATCTGCATTATTTTGAAACAAATTCCAGACATCATAGAATTTCTCCCATAAACAGTTCCATTTGAATCTCTAAAAGAAAATGACTCAAAAAAAAATTGCCACAGTATCATGACCACACCGAAGACACCAAGCCCTTAATATCCAAAATCTAGCCAGTGTTCAGATTTTCTATTGTCTCATAAGTGTCATGATTCATTTTCAAAGTTTCCTTACTTGATTCATTATCCAAATATGACTGGGTGCTCGGTCTCACTGAGCGCCTTTCCCGCTCTGAAGCTCCCCTGCTCCGGCTCCCGCTCCCGCTCTCCCTGTCCTCCTGTTTCTCTCTCCCCTCGGAGGAACCAGGTTGCTGACCATGCAGAGCTTCTCCCAGGCTGGAGTCTTCTGACCTGGTCGCAGTGGTGTCGTCGTGCGTTCCTTTGTCTTCTGGTTTTCCTGTCCTTTGGTAGGTGGATCTTGGGCTCGGTCAGCTTTAGTGTGACTCTTTTTGGTAGGACGGCTTTACAGAGGCTGTATTCCTGCGGCAGGAGCACATCACACCTAGTCTCTCTCCGTCTGTGACGCTGGCAGCCGCTGACCGCCGGCTCCTGTGGAACGGTGATGGTGACGCTCTAACACTGCTGCTCTGTTTATCGGCTGCCGACACTTCTGTGACGAGGACGGATGCCTCTCTCCTGCTCCCTGGTCAACCGGTGCAATTGTCCGTGTAGGAAAGACAAGACGATCGCTGGACTTTTTTTCTCCCTTTTTTTTTACCAGTGGTAAAAAAAAGAGAACTGACTCACCAGCCACCTTCACGTGTGGCCAGTCATTACCTGTTAGAATCAGCGTGACTCGTGAATGAGACACGTCCGATGCATTTTAACCGGCCGCAGTCACTAGCGTCCCTGAGTTTCAAGCTGTCCCATCCTTGGCCAGTGGGAGCCTCTTCGGGCTGGCCCTCTACCCCCTTGCTGCAGCCTGCGTACTCTTCGGTGAATTTCTATCTGTCATGACAAGGTGCTCCGGGCACGTCTTGTGCGTTTCCGGCTCTAAATCCGACGTCAGCTGTTCCTCCAAAGGCTCTCGCCGTGAGCCTTTCAGTGGGAAATGGTGTCTCCGCAGCTCACTCTGGACACAGGGGGCTCTGGGCTAACCGGTGACTCCTTGTTCCTTGGCCTTTGTAGTAGATGGAGCTAGGAAATCTATTTATTTCTTAAGTTCATGGGTTTTGTGAGTTCACATTGATACTTCCAATTCAAGTTCAAGATTTCAGGGACTTTGCTTACGTATTCAATCCTACACCTCCTTTCTCCCAAACACTGAGAATGGTACGTTACCACATAATTACTCTTTCGTTCTTTCGTACAACACACACATACACACACGTATCATTAAAACTACCAACATTTCCACCAATGACACGATTCCTGAAAAGAGTTGGAGTGGGTTTTGTTTCTGCTCTTGTGGTTCTGTTTGCCCCTAGGACACAGCTCTCTGTGGGACCTGAAGTCAGGCTGGAGTTTTCAAGTCCCATGGAACAGTTTCTCTCTCCGTGGGGCTGTGCAAACTGTATTGACATTTAGTATCATTTGTTTCATTTTAGTTTCCAGGATTCATTTTTTTAAATGTAATTTTAAAAAACATTTACATGGTTCTAAAGTCAAGTCTACAAAATGAAGTATATTTTAAAAGTATAGCTTCAAAAAATTTTTTTTAAATTTTTTTGGGTGGGGGGAGGTAACTAGGTTTATTTGTTTATTTATTTCTAATGGAGGTGCTGGGGATGGAACCCAGGGCCTCATGAACGCTTAGCTAGCACTTAAGCTATATTCTCCCCACTAAAAAGCATGGCTTCTATTTCACATCTTCATCCTGTTTCTTCCTATATATTATAGGTAATCATTTGTTTTTAAATTTTATGATTATTCCTCTATTGCTTGTTTTAAAAATGTTACACATACACACACAGATACATGTTTCCTTTTCTTATATATACAGTTGACCGTTGAACAACAGGGGCTGGGCGAGGCTTTTGGGGTGCCCCACCCTCCGCACTGTCAAAACTCCACTTACAACTTTGCAGGCGGTCTTCTGTGTCCTGGTTCCACGTGAACGAGTCAGCCCACCCAGGACTGTGTCATGAGCCCATGCAGTTCAAGCTCATGTTCAAGGGTCAACTATACATACACAGTTTGCTCTGCCCTGCCTTTCTTGCTTACTGTATCTCAGAAACCACTCCGTAGTGGGATACAGAGCTATTTCTTACTCTTTCTTATTTTTTTACTCAACCCGTCCCTTAATGACAGGCGTTTGAGTTTTTGTCTTTGTTGGCAAACACAATAGCCCTGTACTTCTCTGCTCCCTCTCTCCCTCTCTCCCTCCCTCCATCTCTCCCTTCCTCCCTTCTTTCCTTTCTGTATTTTCAACAGTGTATCTTTTGAATAGCTTCCTAAAAATGGGATTTCTTGGTACAGAGTAGTTTAAAAAAATTTTTTTAAACAATCTCAAACTTTTAAAAAGTTGCAAATAGGGTACAAAGAACATTTTTTCCTTCACCGTTTGAGGGTAAGTTGCTGACATGATGCCCCGTCACCACAGAATACTTAGTATTTCCTGTAAACAAAAACATTTGCCCACATAATCACAACACAACTGTCAAAATCAGGAAATTAACATTGGCCCAATACTGCTGTCTAATCCTTGGACTCCACTCAATCTTTGCCAATAATAATCTTTAAAGAAAAAGCAACCAGTCCAGAACTTCATGTTGGTGTCACATCTCTTTAGTCTCTCATTTTGGAACAGTTCTCTATTTCCTAAGCTTTCATGACCTCAATATGCTTAAAGATAACACGTCAGTTTTTTGTTGTACGTTTTTCAATTTTGGTTCATAATACTATTGGCTTTTTTTTTTTTAATGTATTATTGTTGATCATGTTCTTAATTAGTGTCAGGGCCTTGGGGGAGAGGGTGGAGCAGGATGAAGGGAAAGAAATATCTCTAGAAGAGAGGGGCCCATCCCCTTTGGAAATGTGTTTATCTCACTGCACACAAAGGATCAGGGCCTTTCTTTATGGAGGGTGCGGGTAGGGGAGGAAGCCAATTCCCCAGGAAGCTCTGCCAGATAAGAAATCTGTGACTCTGAAAACTCATCGGCCTCTGTGTTTTTGTGTTGTGCCTCCTTAGCTTCCTCCTTAGTTCCAGTAAAATTATTTGTGGGAGGGAAAAAAATGCCAGCTTTGTTTTAGCTTAACTAAGGGGAAAGAGTCGGGCAAGAAGGAGAGGGCTGCTGGGCACCGTGTGTGGTGAGTCTACCTTCCTCAGGAGTCAAAACCGGCAGCTGCCTCTTACACCCAGATGCACCGGAATCCTGTGCAAAGGTGCCTGCACGGAGCAAGCATCTGATGGGCAGCTGCTACGTGGACAGCTAAGAGCGCCCCCTTCCCCTGTCAAAGGCTCTGTTCCTACCCCTGCTGCAGACCCTGCCCTCCTGAACCTGTCTCTTTTCTGTGGGACTGGGCGTGCCTGCTGCATGGGGGCTGTGAGCTCCTACCAGAGCTCAGCAAGGGGACTGGCATCACATTGACATGACTCGCAGCTGCCTAACCCGTTAGTAGCTACGCTTAGGAGGACTTCAGTCCGTCAGCAGGAATCTCCTCCAGGAAAAGCTGGGTATGGGAGGCTTGTTAATATGGGAGAAGAAGGGTGGAAATATTCACAGGAAGGACCCGGTGATCATCTACTTGATGATCCTTTTTGGTTCATCAGCCAGAGTGACTTCATTTACATTGAACTGGAGGAGAGGAGGAAGTGAAGGGAAAACAGTAAGTTAGAGAGTATGTGATTTTTTTCCTTTTCAAAGCCAGGATGCTGAAGCCTGCAGAGGGGCCCAGTTTAATCAGGGCTCCCAGGAGCCCCTGCAGCCCAAACCCAGCCTAGCATGGCCTGGGACTCTAAACCAACCCACCTGAGATTTTAGTGAGGCAGGGAGCAATTTACAGTAACTGAATTTGTAAAGCCACAGTTTCTTTTCAGGGAAAAAAAAAAAAAAGTAAAACCACACACCCTTAGTTGAATCCAAATGTTTGCACTGTTTGCCAAAGAACAGATGAGATTCCCCCACAGAGGGGTGGTGGTAGTTTGAGGCATACTGTCTGTGCGTGTATTTAGTTGGGTAAAATCCCCAAATAGAGTGAGTCCTTTTTTTTTTTTTTAATGTGATTCAAATTCCAATCCACTCATCAAGGAAAAATCAAGATAAACCTTCAAACAACAGCTTTGAGATAACCTCAAAATCTTAACATCAATCCTTGCTTACAGGAGCACTACGGACATTCCGGACATTTCCTATTGGGGTCTTTTTAAATCCCGAGTTTCTGCGGAGGCATCGCTTGGGCATCACCACGCACAAGAGGTCCTTGTCCACACACCTCCCCAGCCCTTCAGCTTCTTTTGGACAAAGCACTGTTTTTAATCCCTCTAATGAACGGTAGTTGGCTGTAGTTGGAGCTCTCTTGATAAGAAAGCTGTTTGGCATTTAAAAAATTTGTGTATCATTTTACGAATTGGGGAGAGACAGCACAATCTGACATTAGATGGGAAAGACTTTGTTAAAACTCTTGGAATTTAAAAGCTCTTGCCCTGTACTGAGTCTTTTGAAAGATAACCTGTTTGGGGCCCCATGTGGGTTCTGAGGAAACGCATGGCTTTGAGGGGAAATGCTGCCTCTCCCCTCTGCTCCCACAGGTGCATATGTCTCAGCCTGGCGCTCTCGCTGGATCTTCTGCTTCCTGATGCCGTGATTAAATATTCTGGTAAAGAAAAGCTTAAAGCCTAATCATGCCGCAGTGAGGAGGTGGGACTTCTTCCCTTCCAGGTAACTGAAGGGCACGTTTTCCTCCAAAACCAGGTGTTACATTTTGGCCTCTCACAGATGCCCAGCCCATTATTATGAAAGAGCGCATAGTCCCTGCCCGTGGAGACGTTACCAGCCAGAGTGAAGGGAAGGCAGGCAGCCAAATAACTTACACGTGCGGTAATTGCAGTAAACTTTTATTAGTGTTGTCAGAACATTTGACACATTTATTGCATTTACTGAGCCCAGTGCCTGGGGACACAAAGGCAAATACTAAAATGTATTAAATCTATACTTAAGATATTGCAATCATGCCTTTGCTTTTTTTTTTTAATCTCACCAAGAGAGGAAGAAACATTTCCAACTGTAATATAAATGTGCCCTGATTTCAGAGATGCTAAAAAGTTGAAAATCTGCATCTTCAATGAATGAGGCCTAAAGAGGTCTGAAAATGTACTAAGCTGGTCCGGGGCCAGGAACACGTGATGCTAACTAATAGGCAAGGTGGGTAGGCCTCCTAGAGGAGGTGACCTTTGAACAAGGTCTTAACAAATGAATAAGGATTTGCAGGTGGAGGAGATAGAGAACTCCAGGCTGAGAAAACTACATGCACAAAGGCAAAGAGGAAATGATAATCACATTCAGGCCTTCAGATATGTGTCCTAACTTAAGGCTCCCAACACTATGTTAGATGTATTATTTCTTCTCTCTTATGGAGGACACAGGCCAGGTTTAGTAATTTACCCAGGGCCTCTCAGCTGGTAGTCAAGAAATATTAACTACTGCTATTATTTCAGTCCAGCCATGTGGGCCATTGTTCCAAAGCTGTGCTGCCCAGTGTGGTAGCTTCTAGCCACGTGTGACCATTGAGCTACATGTGGTCACTCAAAACGTGGCTATTCCAAGTTGGGAGGTGCTGTAAGAATTACACACTGGATTTGAGACTTAGTGCCCAAAAAAGGATGTAAGATATCTCCATACTGATTTTTATATTAATTACATGTTTAAAATGACAATATTTTGGATGTATTTGCTTAAATAATTAATTTCAAGTGTTTCTTTTTACTTTTTTATAATCAGTTTACTGGAAAACACTTTAATTACATGTGGTTCACATTGTATTTCTGATGGTCAACACTGTTCTAGGGCAGTCAGCTGCGAGGAGGCATGGGGTGGAGAATGGTGCCCGAGGACAAAGGAATGCAGGTGCGCCCAGGTGCCGGCTCTCGGCCGGCAGAGCCTCACCTCGCTGCTGCAGTAGCTTGCCCAAGGCTCCCTGGCTGCAAGCGGCAGAGCTGGGCTTTGAACTAGGCAGCCGAGCCCCAAAGCCTGCTGTTGAGTTCCAGCAATGAGTGACTGAGGTATCGGTGGCAGTGAGCACGAGGGGGCGGGGTCAGGGCATTCGTGTGGTACCCCCTTCAGGGGACATGTACGTGCACATTTCCAGAAGGCCTCTGAGGAGTGAGTGGAATGCTGGGAATTTCTGGCACCCGCATTGAGGCCTTGAGGAAATAACTTCCATCCTGAACCAGGCTCCCGTGAGAGCTGGACGCCCCAGGTGCTATGTTGGAGGCTTCTGTGTTAGTGAGCTTCTGCTGCCTGAAGCCTAAGTCCTGAACAAAGATACAACCCCCCCCACACTGGGGCCCCTCTTTATAACTCCATTGTTCTAGCATCTGCCCACCCCTACCCACCACCCACCTGGCTCCCTTTAGACCCCACACCCTGCCTCACGACCTCACTTTTATCAATGCCCTCCCTCTGCTCATGGGCCCTTTCCCGTCTTGCCCAGAAGGCCAGCGCATCCCGCAAGGCCCAACTCAAACACCCCCTTTACTGCAGCCCTCCCTGCCTCGCCCGGGACGGGGTGTCACTCCCGTCTCTGTTCCACACGGCAGTTACCTGTCCCCCTGCCTGTGGGCCCCGCTCGGTGACGCGCCCCACGGGCACTGGCAGCGCCCTGCGTGTCCTGGCCGCCCCCGCCGTGCTGGTGTGCGCACACACCAGATGCCTGCTCAGGAACGGAACCGAACCGAACCGAATCACGTTTAACCAATGGCAGGGGAACGGAGGCAGCTCCCTCACGCTCGAATTCCCCTTGCAAACCCTCAGGAAGCCCAGCGGCCCCTGCTCTTTGCCTGCCTGTAAAACGCAGGATTCAGAGCCAACTGGTCGCAGTTGTTTAACTTTTGAAGTGATTGTTAGAGAAGCAAACCATGCGGGGGGAAAAACCCGCGAGCCCAGCGGCGTTGTGACTCGGCCGGGGACGCTCCGTGGGGCATGGGGCACTGGTGCTCCCCCTCGAGGACCCAGCGGCGTGACTCGGCCGGGGGCGCTCAGGGTGGGGGCGCGGGGCGCCAGCGCTCACAGGCTTAGTCCGCGAGGCTCAGGCCCTCCCTCCCGGGGGTCTCACTCTCTAAGTCTTAGCGATGGAGGCACCGCAGCAGCCGGCCCGAGGCACCAGAAGGCATCCATGCTCAGCTCTTCACTTGATTAATCTGCTTCTCACAACGTCCTCACAGAGTGTAGGACGTATTGGGAAATTTTCCTTGGTCTTAAAGGTTTGTCTCATGAGTTAGTAACTTGTGGCAACCCCTCCCACCACCCTGAGGTTTGATGTTTTCCTTTCAGACCCCCTACTGATGGTCACAGTGCTCCGGACCATGCCTTTTGAGTCGGTACCTGGCCACCTGCGGCAGCCAGGTGTTGACAGCTGCACTTAGCTGCTGCGTGACCCCTTTAAGGCGCGGGGCCTGGGCGACTGGCCCCAGGCCCTGGAGGGAGTCCTGCGTCAGCCTGGATGTCGCTGTGTTTGCGAGGCTGTGTCTGTGGAGACTGTCCTCCCACCACTGTTCCTACTCCACCAACACTAAACTCAATTCTAAAGAACAAACTTGGAGCCTGTCTGGCTCCAAGGTGCTGAATCTTTGCTGGACATTATGGTAAGATAATTTACATTTTTATGCAAAATAATATTCCAAGTAATGTCTAGGACGGGCTCCTGGGGTGGAATGACAGTGCTTGGTCAGACTTTTTCTTCTCAGAATAAGGGTTTTATTTTGGTGTAGGAGGAACAGAGCCATCTCACTTTTCCTCCTGACTGAATTTGTGTGGTCAATGTCGGAGTATGTACAACTTACAGGAGGAAATCTGCCTTTTGGTCAAAGCAGGGTTTTGCCTCTGCCGCTGGCGTGTGCGGAGCCGCACAGTGAAATGACCTGCTGGCACTTAGCTCCTGTGACAGTGCCACCCTCCCCCTCCTGCCCCGGTCTTCCTCCCACTTCTCTGTTCTACTGAGAAAGGGAGCAGAAAGTCTGGGAGGGTGAGCTATCCTGAGGCACTGGGTGGCTCCTGCCTCCTAGGGCGTGGGGCCCCGTAGAGACCATCAGGGTGACCACACTGAAGGACCCTATTTGCTGGAAATGAGGGAAAATGAGGATCTTTTGTGTTTCAAAGGTTGAAAAGGAAAAGTTGCCAGACCTGTTGTGGCCTGGTCTCTGGGGATGGAAAGTTACAGAAGTTTGGGGTCTGCAGAGCTGGACAGCCTGGTAAAATCTGATGCAGCCCCCTCAGGTGACTGGATCTTTGGGGAAAGCTCTCAGAAGGGAATACAGTCGGCACTGAGACCTGCAGTTCTGGGACCCTAAGCGAGGGGCAGTCTGGGCTCAGCTGAGCCTGAGGTTGAGGGTCACTTCCCCACACAGACCGTCAGCAGCCTGTGCAGAGCTCTGCACGCCATCTCTGAAGGCCCGTGGGGGCCCACACCCCGCCGTGTACCAGTGATCAGTAACATCTCTCCACTGGGGTGTGGAAGTCAGGGTGACCCCTCTTTAATCCAAAATGATTCTCTGAGATTTTGGGCAAGTCATGGGGTAGAAGACAGCCCCATGACAGAAATGCTGGACTTTCTAATGCCACAACCTGTTAAAGCATGAGAGCGTAAGCCACTTGCTTTGTGTGAGAAAACTAAATGACAGTGTTTGCCCCCTGGATTTGTGGAGCAGTCCTACTGGTCATTTCATCCAGAATATGTGTTTGTATGAAGAATTTGAAAAAAGGTTTTTGCCACCAGCCCCAAATTTAAAGTTGGTGAAGGTGCTGACCCCAAGCTTCTGCCTTGATGGCTCTCAGATTCACTGAGTCCAAAACAAACACAGAAGCCACTTGATGTATATTTTCTGTTTATAATGAGAAAGGAGTGATCCCTCTTGGGGAAGATGGTGCCAAAACAAAGCAACACGACAGCCTAGGCTTTGAGACAAGGTTTGCCCACTCTCACTATGCATTTAACAAACGTCCGCCGCACCTGCTCTTTGCCACGCACGGTGCTAGGTACCGGGGGATAAAGCAACAAAGCGGATGCCGTCCTTGCCCTCTGAGGCACAGGTGGGAAATACATGAATGGAATCATTGCTCAAAAAAGTACCAGCTGTAGTTAGCGCTGAGGACTAACTTGTATCTATTTTCAGCCTAGCGACAGGACAGGTAGGGCTCTATGCGCAGAGCTCAAGACGGGAAAGAGTTAAGCCCTGCATGGGGCCTCGCAGAGGCTGTCCCAGGGGAAGAGAGGGGCCCATTCATCAGTCCTTGGGCCATGGGCTGGTCCTTCCTTTGCTGTCATTTCAGAGAATATGTGCTCCCTCCGGCATCCGTCTTGGCCCAGAAGGTCATTGCAGGCTCAGGGTGCCACAAACACAGGATTGTTCACTCTCTGGCTGGAGAACTGGGCTGGGGACCAAACTGGCCCTCAAACTCAGGTTTTCCCATTTCATTTCAAGGGCAGCCAACTTCAGAGCCTTAAAAACGGGCTTATGGCAACACTGAGAGTGATCGTGAGGGAAGCCAAAGTCAGTGCCATCGACAGCCCATGCTGCCTTCAGAATAATTTCCCAATCTTTGAAATAACTACAGTGATTGCCAGCGGGTTCAGAGGGGAGGAGGCTGGAGGGACTTTGGCTAGTAAGGTTGTGTATTGAAATAATAAAAAGAATTTCCTAGGGACCCCCAGTCTCATCTATTTTTGAACAGTATGGTTGTGGCTTCTTCCTATAATTCCGGGCATACTGTGAATTAGTATGGAACTTTCTATTAATTAGCTAATCAATTCAACATATATTCATTCTATTCACTCTTTTACTAGCCATAAGATCTTAGATTACAATCCACCCATCCTGCCTTCCATCCAGCCCACCGGTTATTCAGTGCCTACTGCAAGTCAGACTTTGTGCTAAACCCGAAGAAGGGAACCTAACCCAGGGGTCACCAAATCTCATGTCGTTCATCTGTTTTCCAAGCACATGGGAAAAACTACATTTCACAGACTCCTCTGGGAGTCCTTATTAGGTTGGGGCCACATGACTGGATTCTAGCTAATAGAGTAGAAATGATGTATGTTCCTCTCACGCCTGGCCATAAAATTCATTGTGCAATTGTCCAGATTCTTAATGTCCCTTCTGTGGTGAATCCAGAATCCTGCAATATGAGATGAGAGGAATGTGGATCCCTGAGTCACCACTTGGAGGAGAGCCACAGAAAGACCATGGGGCACAATTTGTTGTAACCTAGCCTCGCTTTTCCTAACCAGCACATACTGTCTAAATGTGCAGATGTCTAAGTTTAATACGGAAAGAAAAGAAGAAATTATCTAGGCTAAGTCAGGTAATGTAACCACTTTTAATTATATTTTCCCAGCTAGGAAAAAAAAAACCATATAAAAAATAGCCAGCCTACCAAACGAAGTCTTGAATGAACCCCAGGCTTCTACTTGAACAACTGGGTACATTGGTTGCATTCATCAAAGTAGAAATTGTAGAAATTTCCTGAAAATTTCTGGTTCACACTTTAGAAAGTTTAAACAAGACTGAAGGAGGTAATCGGCTAGTTGAAGGAATCACTTTCTCATCATAAAAACATCATCTTCTTGACATTTGGAGTTTACAGTCTAAGTGGTAGAACAGAGGAGACTAGGGAAAGAATGTCAAGTTCGTTCAAGTCCTAGAGCCTTGGATTTAGGTCTTCCCCCTTCCAGGAAGGTTCTTCTTGTCATTTTCTTCCTCAGAGAATGCTCTGCTGACAGCTCAATGTAAAGCAGGCACCCAGTCACTCCCTACTGAACCCCCGATTATAATTCTCTGTGTGGCTCCCTGGTATCTGATAGTCTCTTTTTTGTACATTTTGTTTGTTTGTTTGTTTTATTATCGGTGTCTCCTCTCACCAGAATGGCTAGCACATAGTAGGGGCTCCATAAATGCTATCAAAGAAATGGATGGCAGGCAGTCAAATAGGAGTGAAAAATCAAATGTTTTATTTTAAAACTGATTTGCAAATATACTGAATGGGCAAGCTCGGGATGCGGCCCGCACGAGAACTCTGAAGTGGCTCTGTCGATCACTCTGCACTGAAGAAAAACCAGTGTTGACTGACACCAACATCGTGCAAAATTTTTTCAATGACCCATTGGAGGAAGTCTATTCCTGGAGAATTCCTTCTTTAGACTTGACAAAGTCCCAGAGGCGTATGTAGTTTTGAATCCAAAGCAGTTCACATACATTAAATCCCTCTTTTGCAACATGTCTCAGGTAATTTGATGCCCAAGATGCAATGTTTGCTGTAGAGGCTGCAGGAAGCAAGCTCCCTCCTTCAAAAGGGCTAGCAGTCCTTTGGCTTGGACTTCCTCGCCTGGCCTAACGTCCCTGGACCCTGAGGCGCGGGCGCTTCTGATCCGAGTTACCAGGAATCCACAGCGACGTGCGGGGGGTTATTCCAGGACGGAATACCTTCAGACAGTCAGCTAAAATCTCCGTTTTGGAAGTCCTGTCTGAAACGGGTGTAACGACCTCCAGGGATGTGGTGGCGGTCCTGAAGCTAGAAGCTATGGTCGGAAAACAGGTCAAGAGAAAAACTGACAAACAGAACTGCGTGGAGCCGGGCCCTGATGGGCTAGGCTCGCTGGTTCCCCAAGCAGGGGTTCCTCGGAGAGCAGCACGAGCAAGGCTCCAGCCTCGCTAACCATCCATGTGCTAAAGGCGGCCTCACGTAACAAAAGCTTTAGCGCCGTCACAGCAGCTAACCCTCGCTGAGCGCGTGCTGTGTGCCCGGCGCCCTGCCAGGCGCTTTCCATGCACCACTTATTTAATTCCTCACGGCACGTGCCAGCGAAGGCGGGATTAAAACTTTTTTTTACAGGCCGGGAAACTGACGTTAATTAACTTGCCCAGGTAGAGACAGATTTTCCTGACTCTAAAAATTCAAGGTTTTAATCATGACCTCGCCAACCTTCATATTCACTGTGAATTCATGAAAAATGGTAACACTTCTAGAGTGGCAAAAAAGAAAAGCATAGAATATGAAAAATGTATAGACATAGATGTATTTCATTTGAGTCTTCTTATAACAGAGAGGATCAAAATACTCCGCTCAGGGGACAACACGTGGCGTCGTGGACGGAGGCACCGAGGCCTCTGTGTCCTGCCTCCTTCCTGCACTAACCATCCCTGGGACTCCAGGCCCTCACTCACCTTGTCCCAGGTTCCTGCCGATAGGATGAGACCGACCCCTGCTCTGTACTTCCCAGTCCTAAGGAAGCGCTCTGGAAGGCCTAATGGGGACAGGGTTCTAATTTAGATTGTCTAAACAATTTCAGTCCATGTTAGCCTCCAGGACACTTTCTCACTGCCCATTAGGTGCACAGAAAAGAAAGGCCACAACACAATCACAATGAAAACCCCGTCTGCACCGCAGGAAACCTGGATCACTCTCTGCGGCCTGTGCTGTGCTTCCCCTTTAGAGGAACAGAAAAAGCATACATCTCAGGGTCTCTGCCTGAGGCGGCAGAGAGGTAGGCTGAGGAGGGGCGGGCACCGGGCCTTCCCCGTGAGCCGCCGTGGGAGGCGGCTGGCAGAATGCGGCAGCCTGCACTCCGCCAGGAGGGTGAGGATGCGCCGTGTCCATCTACGTAAATGCCTGCAACAATTTTATTACCTGCTGTATAAATTACAAAA
Source organism: Camelus ferus (assembly GCF_009834535.1). Taxonomy (NCBI): domain Eukaryota; kingdom Metazoa; phylum Chordata; class Mammalia; order Artiodactyla; family Camelidae; genus Camelus; species Camelus ferus. Next base: position 64,947,515 of record NC_045704.1, on the reverse strand, counting down.
CTCCATGGTAATATTTTTTGGTGTTTTCTAGATAGAAATCTTGGATTCACTCCAGATGTACTTTCCTCAGACACGATGGAGAGGGGTTTCCTGGTGTGACTGCCTGGCCCCGAGAGGCCTGAGGTAAATCAGGGGGGCCCTGGATGCCGGGCTGGGTCTGTGGACCAGGAGGTGCCCAGAGGTGCCCAGGGACCTAGATCTGAAGAGCTCTGTGGCTGAAGGGTGGAGCCCAGGAGATGGTTCAGAACGACATTCTTCTCCAACGAATGTTGATTGCGTGGCACACGTGCAGGCATTGTCCCTGAGCGCTGGAGACACAGCGACGAAGAAGGCGGTCTTGTACCCAGCGTAAGGCCGGCTTTTGAAACAATCAGACTCGGGTTTAAATCCCTCCTGGGCCATGAATTAGCTGTGACCTTGGGGAAATGTCTTGACTCTGAGTTCAGCTTCTTCAGCTAGAAAGTGGGGGCAACCGCACAGGTGAGCTTGTGAAATGACGTTAGGTTACGTAAGTGAAGCACGTAGCACAGCCCCTGGCACGCAGTGAGGACGGCCAGCAGTGCTGCAAGCCCCGGAAGCAGGGACCGTCTCGATTCCCTTTGAACCCTCAGTGCTTGCTGCGGTGCACAGAAGGCGCTAAAAGAATGATCTGTGAAAGGACTGAAGGTTAACAGAGGAGTCACACTGGAGGGCAGGAAGCAAGCTATGAGCCTGGAACAGGATAAAAAGCCAAAATGTCAAGATCTAGAAAAAGTAGAAACAGGCTGTAGGAACAGAACATTCACAGAAACAGAGGTTGCTGATGGATGAGCCTCTGCACAAGGAGGTGGATGTATGGGTGAGCCTGGAATAAAGGGTCGTGACAAGTGCAGGGGTCCCGCCGAGACCAGCCCCATAGGCTCCTGTGAACGCACCCTGCCCGCTTCTAGCAACAAACACAACCAGCGAGCAGAACAAATAGTTCACTTGTGAGACATTTGCCAGGCGGGGAGCTGGGGACAGAAAGGCAGGCTCTTGAAACCAAATCCCCGAACCAGGGCCCAGTTTGAGCTGTGGCTGCTCAAGCTTCCCTTCCCCCCTCGGCCCCACCTGCCGGCTCCCTTCCAGGAGGGTGGCCGCAAGTCCAGGTGCCCCAGTTTAAGCTCGTGTCCCAGTGCAGTCCCTGATAGAGCAGTGTATACACCGTCACCTAGAGATCTTGTTAAAACGCAGGTTCTGATTTAGCAGGTCTGGGTGGGGCCTGGAATTCTACATTCCTTCAAACTCCCGGATGAGGCCGACGCTGCTTGTCCAAGGACCACCATTTCAGCGGCAAGGATCCCCCAGTGATTCTCAACTGTAACTGTAGTCGGCATCACCTTGGTTGTTTAAATTGCAGCCTCCGAGGCTCAGTCACCTCTCTGCTGTGCCTCAAAGGCTCAGAAAGACTGCTCTTAAGTAATTCCCCTACGGGAATTCCCTCTTGCCTTTTCCACCCAGCCTTTCCTTTGGGTTGAGGGAATACAAACAGAAAGCCAACCCGTTAATCTCAATGAACACAGCTCGGTCTCACGCAAGAGAAGGCATCAAGGGCCCCGGTGACTCTGAGATCCGGGGTAGGGGGTGGTGGGTGGTTGGCCTCAGGAGGATAGCAGACCTGATGGGTCCTGATAGCAGACCCCGGACGTCCTGGGGTTTGGCTGTGAGGCTTCATGGGGCCTGGTCAGCACTGAGGGCCAGAAACTGAAAGCGGCACTGGGGGGGGTGGGGGGGTAAGGAAAAGCACGCTCTCCGGCTTTAGGGAATTTTAAATTAAGATAAGATTTCAGATCCCTTCAAAGCCCTGCTAAACACATGCAAAAGAAATCAAACAGAACACCTGGGTGCTGGAAAAAAACCAAAAAGCAGTCGAGAACTGAGCTGGACAGTGAGCAGGGCGAGGCCTCCAGGCAGAAGGGAATTTCACACTAGGGTTTGCAGGAGCTAATCTAGGGGGCTTAGTGGGAGTGGACGGAGGATGTTGCTGAGGTAAAGGACTGAAAAGCAAAGTACCCAGGCAGGAAGGAACAAACTCTAGCAGGGGTTGGGGGCCTCCCTGAAAGGCCACTGGGGTTTAAAAATCAGAAGGAATTACCTCAATCTGTCAGGGACCCACAGGGCAGTCTCCTCTAACAGCGCTGACGGTGAGCGCCTGGGGCAGTGACCAGACCACATCCGGCCCTCCCGGGCAGGATGGTCAGGGAACCTACAGTGCCTGGGGTTTTGGAGACCTCCCCACGGTGTTATTTTGATCATTGTTGCCCAGCAGTAAAATAACTTCCAACTAATGAGCTGCCAGTTGCAAACTGTCCCCACCTACTTCCTCTCTCCCTGTCCCTATGCCTACCTGTCCTGGAGTGGCCTCACTTGGGCAGAAGGGAATGGCAGAAAGAAGCAGATTTTCCACGCACTTCAGAGCAGGGTCTGATGAAAGGCACAACCAGGACTTCTGAGGGAGAGAGGAAGGGCAGAGAAAGGGCTGCCTTGCTACAAGACAAAGCTGGGAGAACAACTGACTCTTTGCCTCACTGACAAAGGAGAATGAGGGACTTGTGCCAGGCTGGCTTAAATTGACTGGAGAAAAGTAACTTTTGTAATTCCCGGCCCCCTGTGTGCTATGGAAATGCTGGCAAAGCAGTGAGACAGGCATGCACCCTGCAGGCAGAAAGAGCATGAACCATGAGATAATTCCAGGCTCCAGCATCAAGGATGGGGTTCCCAGGGTGCAGGGCGCCTTGAGGGGGCAGGGACTACTGGGGTGGGGGAAACCTGGGTCTGCTGCTACCCCAGCACTGCCTGCTGGGGCTGCAGCTGGCTCCGCCCACTAATCACTGTCGGGGCAAGTTAGCCAATCCAGGATGGCCACGCAGGGTACTGTGCATGTCAAGGAGAGCTGGGAGGCTTCTCCACAGGGAAGGAAGGCACGATGAACAAGTCAGAGGGTGGCAGGAGGGGACCAGTGTGCGCCATCTGTCAGTTGGTCAGCAACACTACTGGATTGTTGCACTGGGCTCAGCATGGTGGCCGTATTTGGCCCCCACTACCTAAGTAATGGGCTTTGGGGTGTAGACAGTGACTCAGCAGCGATGAGGGGCAAGTGATGAAGACTTGCTCCTACAGCCACTACACAAGCCTCTAAGAGGAGGAGATATTCCTGTTGGTGTCCAATAGTGGATTTCTTGTCAGCGTTGGTGAGTGGGGCCAAGCCAGAGATCATGATTTAGGACAAATAAATGTGAAGCTTCTTACATCCAAGTGGTCTGGGAAAGTCCACACTAATTACATGGTGGAAACCTGCTGTGATCATGCGCTAAATTGGGTGGCAGTTGAGTACAGCTGTGGTGAGGTGGAGCCAGAGTGATCAGGAAAAGTTTTGTGGAAGAGGGAAAACTGGAGTGAGGTGCTGATGGATGGGCAAGCCACGGGCAGGCAGAGGAAAGTGGGGAGGCGTCGGGGTGGGGGGAGGCATAGCCGAGGACGCTGAGATGAACACGTGTGTTTATGAGGCTGGGAGGAATTAGGCTGTTTGGGGTTCGGCAGGTGCTCTGAGAAGCGTGGGAGAGGAAGGGGTACAGGCAGCTGGGGTTCAGAGAGGAGGCTCCTTGCAGGGCCCCACAGCGTTAGGAGGGTCTCAGCTGTCAGGCCTTCTCCCGAGTCTCAGCCCCAGCATCTCCGGGAGCTGGGGAAACCCTTCCTCAGAGTTCCACGCACTGCAGTTCACTTTCAGTCCCCCTCGTTGAATCCCTGTGCAAGAGGGCCAAAAAAGCAGGCGCCTCGTCGGAGGTGCTAAATGCCGGTGCTGGTAGGATGAGAGGCTCCAAAAGGACCTCTGAGAGAGAAACGTGGGCGTCAGGAGCTTCTAAAGCCTTTTAGGCACAGAGCCAAGAAGGCAGGAGGGGCTGCTGACGGGACCCCCTAAGTAAGCAGAAAGGCTTTGAGTACAGGACCAGCTGTGGTGGCGGGAAGCTGGGCCTTAAGACAAGGCAGGGGTGGGTGGGAAGAGAGAACAAGAGAACAAGACCTCCTCTTCTGGAGGAGGCATCAGGGCTCCCTTAGAGAGAGAACGCCCAGGACCCATCAAACGCACAGGGCAGAAAAGGGCGAGGACGCTCACTCACCTCTTCTGTTGAGCGTCACACCAGAGGCCGGGCCAACACAGCGGGCGAGAAAAGGGCACAAGGACGTGCAGACGGGGGAGGAGGACGAGAACGGCCCTTGTCTGCAGATGGCGTGACATCTTGTGTATAGAAAAGCCTAAGGAATCTATAAAAGTCTACTAGAACCAGTAAGCAAATTTACTAATGTTGCAGGATACACGATTAACAAACAATCAAAAAATGAAATTAAGAAAATAATTCCATTCCCAGTAGCACAAAACAGGATAAAATACATAAAAACAATTGCAGTAAAAGCAGTGCAAGAGCTGCACACTGAAACCCTCAGAGCTCTGCTGAGAGAATTAAGGAGCCAAACAAATGGAGAAATGTGCCACGTTCGTGGATTGGAAGAGCCGATGTCACTGGCTGGCACAGGAGCAGTCCCTGAACTGATTCACTGTTCCAATCCAGTCCATATCAAAATTCCAGCAAATTTTTTGGGTAGGATTTGACAAGTTGATTTTAAAATTTACACAAAAATGCAAAGGAGCTAGAAACATCAAAACAATTTTGAAAAAGAACAAATGTGGAGGACCCATGCTAAAGCTATAGTGATCAAGTCAGGCTAGTACTGACCCAAAGAGAGGCGTGTAGATCAATGTGACAGAACAGAGTCCAGATAAGCACTTAAATTTATGTTTAATTTGACTTTCGACAAAAGGGCCAAGGTAATTCAATAGATTTTTCCGTAAGTGATGTTGGAACAATTGGATAGCCATATGCAAAAAAAAAAATGAACCTCATACCATATGCAAAAATTGAAATGAGTCATAAAGCTAAATGTAAGAGCTAAAACTATAAAACTTCTAGAAAAAACATAGGAAAAAGCCTTCTTGAAATGAATTAGGCAAAGATTTCTTAGATATGATACCAAAAACATGATCCTTAAAAGAAAAATATTGCTAAATTGGACTTCCTCAAAATTTAAAACTTTTGCTTTTCAGAAGATACCACTGAAAAAATGAAAATACAAGCCACAGACTGGAGAAAATACGTGAAATCATTTCAAATCCGATCAAGCACTCACATCCAGAATACATAAAGAGGTCCTACAACCCAGTAAGGTAAGTAAACTGATTTTTTAAACATGAGCAACAGACAAATAGGCGTTTCACCAAAGCCGACATACAAATGGACAACAGGCATATGCAAAGATGGCCAACATCACTAGTCACAAGGAAATGCAAATTGAACTACAATAGACGACTCCTGCCTACCACGAGAACGGCTGCAGTAGAAGGCTGACAGTACCAAGTGCTGGCAAAGGCGCGGAGAAACTGGAGCTCTCACACTTTGCCGTTGGGAATATAAGGTGCTACAACTAGTTTGGATAAGATAATAAGGCAGTTCCTCAAAATGATACATATATGCTGACCATATGACCCAGCAATCTCACTCCTAAGTATTTACCCAAGAGAAATGAAGACAGATATCCACATAAACACATGCAAGTGTTCGTAGCTGCATAACTTACAGTGGCCCTTGAAGGGGAGCAGAATCTGCCACCCCAAAATAAGCCTCTTTGGCATAAGGATTACTTTGAGAAACGTCAGCTACAGGAGAAGCTCTGAAAACAGAGTAGAAGTGACTCCTTGCAGGTGAAGTCTCCATTTATGAAAGAAACGTCCATTTGTAAGGTTATCTCCCTCTCTGCACCGGGGAAAAGAGAATGACTCAGAGTCACAGGAGAACCTTACCGTGGAGATAACACAGACTTCAAGCTCCCCGCCCACGACTTCCGATGGTCTTCAGCTGAAGATGGTACTGGAACTAGCGGCTTGGGCCACCTCGGGGCGCTACTCCTGTTTTCCTGGGTGTCTCCGGTATATACTTGAAGGTATACGTGCTGATAAACTTCCTTTTGTTTTCCTTGTGTTACTGTGTTTTTACTCCAGGGGTCTCAACCAAGAACTCAGAAGGATAGCGGGAAAATTGTTTTCCCTGCCCTGCACGCCAAGCTGGAAATAATCCAAATGTCTATTAGCTGATCTATAGCAAACACAATCTAGTAACTCATCTGTACAACAGAAAACTGCCGAGCAATGAAAAGGAATGAACCGCTGACACGTGCAACAACATGAATAAACTTCAAAAACGGGCAGAGTAGAAAAAGTCAGACACAGGAGACTCCGTTTTGTAAGATTTCGTTAATATGAGACTTCCAGAAAAGTCCAAAGTACAGGGGCGGCAAGGCAGAGGAGTGGAGGTGGGGGTGGGGACTGCAGTGGGGAGAGCAGAAGGGACTTTGTGGCGTGGTGGCGGTGTTCTAAAGCTGGGCTTTGTGATGGCTGTGATGGCTGCACCACTGTTTAAAGTTGCTATAATTGTCAAACTGCACACGTAGGATGGTGAGTTTTACAGCGTGTAGATTATACTTCAGTGAAGCACGGGGAGGCTCCCAGAGAGCTCTCTGGGGAGGGGCGTGGTTTGCGTGTGTGTGTGTAGTTGTCACAGGGGCAGAGGATACACCTGTGGGAGACAGCGAGGGACTCGAGTGCAGTGGAGAAATACAGGCCTCTGGAGCCAGGAGACCGGGCCTGAATCTTGGTTCTGCCGTGTGCCACCTATATGAACTCGAGACAAATGACTTAACCTGTGAGCCTCCGCGAGACGGAGCTGATAAAAAAATAGCAAGACAGTTGTGAGCACGGAAGGCATGTATGCAAAGAGCTTCACCTGGGGCTGGACACCGCAGCAGGCATCTGCTGAGCGACAATCCTGCTCAGGTGCTCCTGCGGCCTGTTCAGAGCTTTGCAGTAGCCGCACAGCTCTGGGCTCCCTGGGGTGTCCTAGCAGAACCACAGGCCCCTCACTGACCTGACTTAGCGGCTTTATTAACGAAGAAGCCTGGGGCCAGGGGCCAGGAGCCTGGTTCTACCACAGCTGTGCCATAGGCTGTGACGTAAGTTATAGTGGTCATGGGTCCCTAAGACACACCTCTCCCCTAGACAGGGCTGGGGAGGTCAGGGCTCATCGCCGACGCTGCGTCCTGCGCAAGGTGGTGACGGCCCAGAGCAGGGTGGGCGCTGGAGCCCGGCGTGGACGGAATATAGCCTGAGCAGGCTTCCGTGCCCGTGGGCTGGGGCCTGTGAGTGTTAGCTTAGCGGGAGGCCGTGGAAATCTTCACAAGCCAAAACTGGCATCTGGAGCTGGACTGGAAAGCTGTGAACACAGGATGTGACTGAAAACGGTGCCGGGCAGGGCTGCTACCTGAGGTTTTGGCAGGCTTCGCCCCTGCCAGTTGATTGAAGACGGATGTTGGATCATCAGGAAACAGGGATTTGAAGTGATCCCACAGGAAGGTGTGAATTAACAACAGAAGCAACACACAAAGCCAGTCAGGCCGGGGCGGGGGCGGGGGTGACCTCTCACTTTCCTCCGCACTTCAGGACCTTCTAAGGAGGAGCCCAGCTGGCATTCAGAGATGGCTCTGTGGCGGGTCCCCCTCCCCTTCCCCACTAAGGCCTCCTGGGGAGCAGGGGAAAGCCGTGGCTTGAGGCGACGACTCACTCCTGGCCCCGACCCGGGCAGCCTCCAGGCAGCGGCGTGCAGTGGACACTCGCTGTGCTTCTGAACGCCCAGCACGTGCTCCTGCTTGTTTTTAGTAAGATCACTTTGTTTCTTTTTTGGGGATTTGGGGTTCTTTTTTCTCTCCTCATTATGTACAGTCTTGGTGGGGCTGTCAACACAGGTACACTGCCCTCCTCTGGCCAATCAGATTCTTCCTCCTGGACTCTGAGTTGAGCTGAGAGATGGATAAGGATGGGGGAGAAAAACAAACAAAACTGCAGGAGACGCTCTGGTGCTGGCCCCTCACCCAGCCTTCACTCACACCTGCTGCCTGAATCCCAGCTCTGCCCCGGGCTCCTCACTCTCCGGCTGTTTTGTGAGCCCCTGCTATCATTCCAAAAACTTCTGTTTTGCCTAAGTTATCTGCGGTCCATTTCTGTTTCAAAGAACAGACATAGAGCCTGGCTCTGGCTCCCCTCGTGAGGCAGCTTTCACAGAGGGCGTGCAAGGGCTGCAGAAGGGGCCCACCTTCCCAACCTGTGACCACAGGCAGGCCGTTAACGCCCTCTAAGCCTCGGCCTCTGCAAAGTGGGAATACTGCCGCTCTGCAGAACCACCCGGATTGCCTGCATTTATTTATTCCTCCGTCTCCTCTTTCCCCAGCAGCCGTCACTTTCCTGGCACTCTGGGAGGACCCAGACTAGGAAAGTGAACAAGACAGACACAGCTCGTCCCTGTCTTCACGGAGCACAGTCTAACGGGAAGAGAGTCACTGAACTGAACGTCGACAAGTCTGGTGACGTACGGTAGTTCAAGGCACTGCGGGCGTGGTTAACAGGGGCATCCAGGGAACCCGGAAGGGGCCGCACACCAGAGGCCCTCGATAAACGTGACTCTCTTCCCCTCTTCTTTCTCCTGACTGTTCTCTTCATCATGGATCTTTTGCCACTGAGCAGCACACTCGCATCCGACAGAACACTCCAGGGAAGTCCTGGCTCGTGTCAGGGGCTGAACATTTGCCTGGTGTGTTTGAAGCAGAAGTTGGGAGGCGCTCACCCCCAACAAACGGACCGACGTGGAGGAGGGGGTCATTACTCCAGCCATAAATGGAGGCCAGAGTGAAAAGGAAGATGAAGGCAATAGGAAGGCACTAAGACCTTCAGAACTGACTGCCTCTCAGGCTGGTAAGGTTTGGTAGCCTGGACTCGAGCAGGAAGACGTTTGCCCAAAGTCGATACTGACAAGACAAGAGTGTGCAGCTTCTCTGATCCACTAGGTACTTCAGTAGCATCACTGAGTCTCAAAAATGATTCACAAAATGTTAGCAGCAGAAAAGATGTTAGAGAATCTTTAGGAAGCTCCTTCACTTACTTACTCCAGTGAGTTCCAAAGCTCACTGGAACTAAGTCTCTTACCTGTGTCCTGGGTGTGTCACCTGGTGACACCTAGACCCCTGCTAAGCAGTGAGAGAGCCCCGACTGGTTCCTTTTTCACGTGGACAAATCTCGGTGGATGTGCCCCCTGGGAAATAGCCATGATAACCTCCCAAAGGGCAGGGACCGAGGGAGTGAGGCTCTGTGTTAGGTACTGGGGGGACAAAGACAGTGAGACGTGAGTCTTTGGGGTCCTCTGACATGGTTGGGGAGCTGAGACACAGTGCCACATAATTATACGAAGCAACAGTACATGGGAGCTGAATATTGATCGTGGTCACACCGATGTGCTGGTACCGTCTCCCTCTCAGTATCTCTGAAACCCATCGCATCATTTCTGCCCACTTTCCTGCCCAGTCTCCTACTGGAGGTACCTTCTCCTCAGATGCCTGTATCTATTAATAGTAATAATATCTTCCAATCACAATGGCTTGAAATATTATTCCTGTCTTTCCCTCATCCCCACATCCAGTTCACCAGGTCCTGTTGATCTGATCTGTGTTCTGCCTCATCCTGTCCAAAGACATCAGCACATAGCTCTTATGTCATCCCCTGCTCAAAGCCCTCGGGGTGCTGCAGAACTGGCAGGATGAAACCCAGACTCCTTAGCCTAGCATCTGTGGTTCCTTATGATCTGGTCCCGACTCCCGCTTGCTCCCTCAGGTCCTGCTGCTCTCCAGTAGGAATGCATCAACCACGTTTGTTTGCTTTCTTTTGTATTTTGGTTCTCACACCTGGGGCCTTGCTGACCCGAGGGACGGCTCCTCCCAGGGCTAGCCAAAGCCTAGAGGTAGTAAATGCCTAGCCCCTGAAGGTACCTTTCAAAGGCAAGCCAATCAACCCAGAGCCCCCATCCCCAGGTGCCTCCTCTACGGGGCTCTCACACCCAGGACCGCTGTTCCCCTGCCCGAGACACCCCAGGCCCTGGCACCGAGCAACTAGGGCCACTCTCTGTGCCCGAGCCCTCTGGACTTACTCAGACTTGCCAGTCCCCAAACTGCTTCCCTTGTCTTGCCCGTCTCTCCCCGCAGACACCACAGTAAGGCGTCTTGCCCACGTACTCCCCTGCTCCTCTGCTTCCCGGCCAAGCTGAGTCTTCCCTGTGCGGCCCCCTCTGCTGCGGGGCGCCCCTTTCTCCGGGGACCTGTGAGGGTGACTGTCTTTTCAGTGGCAGTCCTCTCCTAATCGGTTGGTCTTGGGACACTTGAACAATAGTAAAATTTATGCTTTAAAACCAGGAACTCCATGCTCCGGAGGAGCTCTGCTTCCCTAACAGGCCCCTGCGCTCCTGCACCCTTGTCTCGCCTGTGCTAGTCTTCATTCTCAGGATGAACTCCCTCTGCCATTTCTGCATCTTACAATTCTATCCGCCCGTCAGTGTCCGCTCAGCAGCACTGGCTTGACTCACGGGTGTGAGAGGCGCCCCAGGCCGTGACTGGTCCCACATCGCACAGCAGGCAGAAGGCAGGCTCAGGCCTCAGAGCCTAGCAGGCTTTCTCTGTGCCCCTTTCAATCATTGCACTGGCTCAGGTCCTCTGAGTTCGTGCAACAGAAACTGACTCTAGCCACCCTGAGCGCAAAAAGGATTTCCTGGAAGGACATGGGGGGCTCAAGTAATTGGTGGAGCTGAAGGACCAGACCCCAGATGAAGTGGGAACGAAGGCGGTCTCAGCAATGTAAGTCCTTGAGTCTCCCCTCGAGATCCCACTCTTGCACAGGACTCAGCTCCAGCCCACTCTCTGATGTTTCACTTGTCCGGAAGTTTCAGACGCGAGGGAGCCCGCCTGGTCAGGTGTAAGCCTGGGTCAGTCAGCCTTGGTGGGGGTGTGTTTGGAAGGGGGCAGGGAAACCTTACACTGATGCGATCGTCGGGGGACCGCTCCCGTGTGTTAGAGACCCTCTCAAAGGAAGAGGGAGCTGTTGAGACCCAGGAACACATCCTAACTTAAGCCGCCCACAGCCATCTTTCCAATATTTTAAATACTATGTTCCCCAAAGAAAATTGGATAATGGAAGGGCTGGATGAACACAGCTCCAAAGCAAAGCATCTTTGACAGCTCCACAAATAGTCACTGAAGGCTCACTCTGCAAAGTACTACGCTAGGCCCCGGATGGGGGAACATGAGGCTGGGATGTGAAAATCGGTAAGACCTGGCTCCAGGGTAACACAAGCGCACAAACTGTGACGACGCACGGCAGGATAAAGGGAGCAACGTCCAGAAAGGGCGTGAAGTGCTGTGAGGCTTGCAGTGCGGAGGGAGTCCCTCAGCTTCACACCCAGAGGAACCCAAGCCTGAGCCCAGACTTCCCTTCTTACGCAGCTTCACCACAGGCCGGAGAAGCTGTGCATGAGTCCACGCGGAGAGGAACACACGTCCTCATTTTCCACCTCCTGCAGCGCGGCTGCCAACTCAAACATCTGTCACCCCCTAAACGTGCACTCAGGGAAGCGTCAGGTTCAGGGGGCTCGCGTGCCGCTGCCAAGCCCCTGCTCAGGTGGGCATGTAAACACGGCATCTGGGAGGAAGAGGGGAATCGCCAGAGCCCCGCCTATGCTCCTGCGAAGACGTCAGATCTGGGGGCACAGACAGGCAGGCCTGTAGAACCCTCACTGACGGGGTTAAGGGGAGGCCTTTGCTGGTAACATTGCCACACAAGGAGTCTGCCGCGATGTGTCGTAGCGCAGGGGCTGCAGGCCCAAGGCCATGCTGTTGCAACATATCTGGATCCACCTCACATTACGGTGGTGAGAGTGAGAAGAGGAATTCAAACATCCTGGTCCCACTGGGGTTGTCAGGACAACCTCGCTCCGCTGAGCGCACCAGGTGCGCGTCCCGACCTCTCAGGGTCAGGGACAGTCGGCGTGGGACCTGACCGGGGGGGGGGGGGGGGGGCAGCCATGACGTCTTCGATCACCAACCAGCCGCTTGGCTTGTCGTTGGTCAGCGGTTACAGGAGAGGGCAGGCCAGACGGGACGCAGAGGCCCAGGGGGCGAAGGAGGCCGGCAAGCGGGGCGGTTCCCGAGCTTGGAGGGGGCACGTGCTTGGGAGCGGGAGCCCCGGGGAAGCAAGGGCGGGAACCGTTTCGCACGGCTTCTCCCGTGAGGAGGGCTCGAGCGAGCGAGCGAGCAGCTCCCCTTCAGCCGCGGGCGGCCGGGGGCGGTCAGCTGAGGGAGCAAATGAGCCAGCTGGTTGGTATTTCCGTCGGCCCGCTTGGTGTCCAGCTCTGCTGCATTTTCTTTGGCTTGGGTACTTGCTTCGGGACAGAGAGGCCACCAGCATCTGCGCCGGGAGACTCACAGAGCCGCAGCGGGCACCGCCTCGCCCTTAGAGCGCCGGCTTCACCCCTAGAGCGCCGCCTGCTCCTGGCGGCGGCCTCCAGCCCCGGGGCGGGGGGCTCGGGGCGCGTCTGCCGGGAGGCCGGGGGCTTGTGCTCGCACGGATGGGGTGCCCCCAAGCTCAGGGCCACAGCCAGCACCGGGGAGCCGGGGTGGGCAGGGCGCTGGGCTGACGCCTCGTAGTCATGAGGAGGGCGGGCAGAGCCTCCCATGTAGACTCCTGACATTTACCTCCAGCTGAGGTTGTATTAGGCCGAACAGTTATTTTTCAAGGTCAGAAAAATGGCTGAGTATCAACAATTTCACATGGCTTAACTTAATATATAACATACACTGCAAATTATATATAGGTTTAAAATGTTAATTTGTTAGATAAAATATGTTAAAATTATCATTTTTGTAAACCTGCTTTGCCATTTTGTTATTCTTTTAAAAGTAATACAGTGAGCTCTTTAAAGAAACGGGCGTGACCTAGGCCTCTCCTGGCTCTGGCTGAGGCCGGCTCTGCTTCCCTCCGACACACGCTGCTGAAGGCCCGCGGCGCGTCTTTAGAGGCACTTCTCATATTCAAGTCTGAGACCTTTTCCGGACGTTATACCTCAGCTTCGTTTTTTAAATTGAAGCGTAGTTGACTTATAATGTTGGTTTCAGGTGTGCAGCAAAGCGCTTCATTTACACACACATATTTTCAGATTCTTTTCCACTATGGCTTATACCAAGCAATTGAATACAGTCCCCTGTGCTGTGCAGTAGGTCCTTGTTGTTTAGCTGTTTTATATGTAGTAATGTGTATCTGTCAATCCCAAACTCCTAGCTTACCTCAGCCTCGTTTCTGTAACTAACTGTCTAAATCTAAATCTAAATCTTCCCGCTGCATATTTTTACATCACCCTGTCTATCTGGTCACCAGATGGTTGCTCAGAAACATTTCCTACCTCTTCAAACCTTCTGCAGCCTCCCAAACTCTTGCTCTGCAAACCATGTTTAACTTCTTACAAAGTTTGACATTACTTCTAATTCTAAATCCATTCGAGAATTCTGGCCAACATAAAACCTGTTCATTTAGTGCAGCTGCTACCAAAAGCCCACCTGGCTGACTGCGAACGTACAGATGCTGTTGTAGCAAAAAAAAAAAAAAAAAAAAAAAAAAAAGAACAGCCTCGTGCAGGTCCCTGCTCGCACCTGCTACATTCCTCTCCCTCTGCTTCACCGAGCTCTTCAAAAAACAAACCCATCTGCTTCACTGCGGTCATATGGTGTGCCTATTGTGTGTGATCATTTTTCAACAACTATTTATTGAGACCTGATTATATGCCAGGCATTGGAGATTCGATGGTGTACAGAACTGACAGGATTCTTGCCATGGGGAGTCTAGTAGGTGATACAGAGAAGACTGATGATAGACGCCGTAAGCGCCACCCAGGACGACTGGAGGCTACAGGGCGCCGTGGGAGCACAGTCTCTCCTTACCACAGGGGTCTGAGTGCTCGGGGTTAGCTGCCCCAAGCTCTGTTCTAGACTCCAGAGGCAGAGACAGCGGGTAAGCACACTGAAAGGCCAGTCTGAGGAGTCAGCGGATCAGCACTGAACTGTGCAGACCCCGGGGTCGGGGAGCAGGGTGTGGTGCACGGAACTCGGGGTGAACAGCCGAAGAAGCCTCCCTAGAGGTGCTGATGTCTGAAGGGGGCCCTTCAGGATGAGCAGGAGTCATCTGGTGACAATGGTGGGTCTGCTGGGGAAGTTCCAGGCAAAGGAGGCAGAGAATGCAAAAGCCCCAGAGAAAAGAGCAGAGCAAATGAGAAGTCTGTGGCTGGAAAAGATGAGCGTGTGGTAGATGACGGCTAGCTCCTCCTGTCTGGTAAAACGGTTTCGACTGTGTAAGGGCCAGGATTTTTGCGTCCCTCCTTGTCTGTTTTAGCAGCCTTACTGATGCACCAGTCCAAATGTGTCTGACAGCTGACAGAATACGCCCAAGGAACTCCTGCCACCTGGTGGGCAGACAGAGCATCACAATGCGTGGAAAATCAGCATTAGTGTCAGGCTCAGCATCCCAGATTATGGCAAATTTCCACTCAAAAGTTTAAAAGCCCTGATGTGCTAAAAAAAAATGTAAAAATAAAAAAAGGCTAAGGAAGAAATAGGAATAAATATTCTTGGGCTCTGTTCCCTGAGGGGGAAGATCAGAAAGGGAAACTGTCACGTGCTGTGTCAAGTTACACTCGTTCCTCTGAACAACAGGAAGGCGTATCAACCCCATTCTGCAGCTGAGGACATCAAGGCTCACAGCAGGAGAAAAAGCCAGCCTTGGCTGACTCCTTCACGTTATGCTGCCTCTAGTCAGGTTTATTTTTAATTGACAAAGGATGAGTAAGGGGCATTAGTTCCCCAGTTGTTACATCTATACTTTTTTAAGTGTCAGAACCTCAATGAAAATACTTAAGGCCCCACTTGGCGCTCAAAAGGCATTAACAGGCTCTCCATCTCACTCAACAATATACACATCCGCTGGTTCACAAAGCAGAGAACCTCAAATGCCACATAGGTTGTAATGGACATGTTTTCAAAGCTAAAAAAAACCAGAACGCGTTTCTGACAATTTCACACTACTTATAGTTGAGAAAGACATTCCTACAAATGCAATTTGGACACAGAGAATGTTGGAATCCTTAGAATACATCAATGAGAACTGACATTTTTGTAACAGAAGCTGCCACAGAAAGTCCAAGATGAATACGGTCCTGCGTGTGTGAAGATGCCCCGCGTCAGCAAGGCATAACCAGGGGTGTGCACGATGCCTTCCCTTGGGGGCTTACACACACTAACCAGTCCTTCAGGCAGACTGCTTTGTTGTTGTTGTTGTTGTTGTTGTTGTTGTTATGGTGCTTGGCATACAGTAGGAGCTGAAACCATGACTATAATGATAAAAATTTTGTTCACTTGCCTCTTTTACAAGGATGTTAAGGGTTATTACAAACAGAATGTCCACCAGCTGTTCTGTCTCCACTGAGGTCAAAGCAATGGGAATGGAGCAGCAGCAAACTGGAGTGGAGAAAAATGAGAACTGATACAGATGGGGGGGGGTGAGGAGCTGAGAAATCCTAGGACAGACTACCAAGGGAAAGCAGTTGGAATAAAAGGGGCTGCCTCTAGGCTGGGATTGTTCTGGTAGGGTTTGGAAAGAACTCCTGGTATCAGGTCCTCAGTCAACCCGAAGTTTAGACTGAGCGCTTGGGTCTCTAAACGGTTGGTAAGAAAGGTGGGGGGGGGGCGCCTAAAACAGTACTACCTTCTTACCATCTGGGCATAGGAAACCAAGGGGATGGTCATTTGGATTGGACTGATGAGGAGAGGTGTTGCAGAGGGAGGAGCAGGGCTGCTGACTGCCCAGGGACAGTGAATGCATCCGGGTACAGAGAGCGATGGGCAACTAAAAGTCCGTAAAGCCTGGCATCAAAATCTTGCCTTCATTTAAATGACTTGTTAGGGGGTGGAGGGTGGCAGATGGCTGACTGGAAAGAGATGATGTAAGGAGGAATGAGGCATTTCCTTTGTCTTACCATTTGGTGTCACTCACTAGCAAATAAATTGCACCAAACAGGAAAATAGGCACCCTTATTAAGAGAGGTTTTTGGCTTCTATTTTGCCAAAAAAGCAAATTAATTAAAGCTAGCTTCAATGTATCACTTAACAACTATTTACTGAATAGCCACTCAGGACATGCCAGGCACTCTCCTAGTCACACTGTATAGGGGCAAACAAACGAGACGTCTCTTCGTAACACACAGCAAGGAGATGGGAAGATGCTGGTGCTCAACACATGAAAGCGGTAAGTTTTTTTTAAAGAGGAGCACGCATTTGCTATGCCGTCTATTTATAGTTTTAAAATAAAAAGTCCTAATGACAGAAAGCGCACTCACAGAACACCACTCATTTCACTAGCCTGAGGGACAAGTGTAGAGGAGCACTGCTAGTATTTGTCTGAGATTACTCACACTCACACTCACACACTCATACACACACACACAGCAGTGGGGCTGGTTTTGTTTTCAGTCAGAACGTTTGTGTGTAGGAGGACCAGCAACGTGCCAGAAGAAATAAAGAACCTTCCATCAGGTAAAAAAGCTATTAAGATGAGAGTCTAGAGAAACTCAAAGGCGGCTGGATGCCCTGGCCCGCTGCTCCCTCTGCTTGCGGCCGGAGCTGAGACAACAGCGTGAGGCCGCGGGGCCGCACACCCGCTTCTGACTGACTCTGTCTTGTCCTCGCTGGAGTCGCCTCTAGGTCACATGCTACAGTCTTCAGAGAAGCTACAGGAGGAATTTACGCAAAGGTGAACACACAGTTAAATACAAACATGTAAAACACACCAGGAAGAGTGTAGTTAAGAAACGTACGCAAAAATTCTGGTTAGAGTTATCAGATGGCTCTTCCCCTCTCTGATTTGTGTGACCCCTACCCCCCGTTGCTCTGATCTCAGGAGGTCGGGAGCCCATCCCTAGAGTCACCTTCATGGTACCTGAGGGAGTGACCTTGGCTTTCTCTGAATCCAAGCTAGAGATGAATCTAGCAGCTCCTTATTGTTTCCCAGGACAGGATTACATTTCCCAGTGTTAAAGCTAGTGTTACTTTCCTCAAAGAGCTGCTTCAGTAGGGTCTAAGATGGAATCTGCTTAAGGGCTGGGACAGCATTGTGTATTAAATTTAAAAGGGCATTTTGCACATGCTACATGCTTGCATCAAAATTCTAAACCATTTACATCTGTTTTCTAGTTACCTTTCTTGCCTAATAAAAGCTTTATAAAGTAAGTTTTTTGCTCATTCTTTTTAATATATTGTTAATTTTTTAAAGTACTCAAAAAAGTCAGGGAAATTTTATTCTTAGTTCATTTTCTTCTACTAAGCAAAAAAAAAAAAAATTAGCATGACAGATTAAGCTCAAACTATTCTGCAATCACTTTTCTGAACATCTTTTTCTACTTTTCTCAGCCAACTCGCAACTGCTTTCTGAAGATCGTGACTTTCCACTTCAGATATCTAAAACGTCACTACTTACTACTGTACTTGCCTTAGCACTGAGCTTTGTGGTCACTCTGCTGAAAATCTTGCTGCCATGTGACACAGTATTAATCACTTCTGATTGCTTATCTAGTACACGGGTGATAATAGCCACCTTTCAAGAAAGGAAGACGGCTCAAACACAGAATCTGACAAAACTAGGCAAAGGCAACATCAGTTCTAAGAACAGGAAAAACTCCGAACCGAGAACTGACATTTCTGCCTGGCGTTGGCTAGTGTTCTCTACAGACCACAGACAGCACGCACAAACGTAGGCGGAAACAATACATCTGCAGACACTGGCAGACAGCATTACCCGCCAAATTTGGCCACAGTTTCTTAAGATAAATAACTTTTCGGTGACGCTGTAGGGCTGAAATTACATAAACAGCAAAATTACTAAGACCTAAGCCTACAAGTTTTGTGGGTTTCAAGATTTTATGCAATCAATATTCTGACATCTGTAACACCATTTTGTTCCTAAAATGCTGATGCCAGAAACTTGAGATTAATAACACCACTTGATGACTTTTGTTCAGATTTTGAAACAAACTAAGTTTAATTCTTTGGAATAACCATTCTTGAGCCACATTTTTATTTAGGTCATTAAGACAACTATAATCATCTCCTTATAAGGAAAAGTTTCATTTAAAATGCTAGCGCTGCAGCCTGTTTCAAAACCCAATACTGGCAGCTTCTTACGTTAACAGTTCTAAATGCCCAAGGCTTATTAAATGCAAACGCCGACAACAGCTTTATCTCAAGAGTGAGCAGTAAGAATTTTAAAAAGCTGACAATGAAAAATTGCTGAATATTCTGGGAACTTCCCTAATAATAGGAAACGGCATTAACTAGTTACCTTCTCAATCTTTCCCCAGGAATGACTATTCTGCCTAACATCTTTTAGGGAGACATCTGCCATTGTAGTGTTCAGAAGGCTGAAAAACCTGGAGAATATGCACATGCAAGCTCCTTGCTGATTTTTATCTAGGTAACACCTCAAATTGAGGCAACATTCTCTGGTGGGGCTGAAATTCCGAGAATTGATTTGTAACACTGGGTATCTTTGAAAACACTGGCTTTCTTTACCATCCCTCGCATATAATCAAATTCTACTCTAAAAGTTGAATAGTTCAACATTTCTATTCACAAGACATTAATGGCAAGTTGAAGCAACAGCCTGGAATACTAGACTCTCTTAATATGTCTTCTTACCTGCACTTTTGGTAAATTTTTCTTCCTGGTAATTTTCTGAGAATATGTTAACTTTGGACTGTGAGCCACATTAAAAACTTTTGTAGCTGAGTAAAGACTTCTTTTTAGATACTAAGATGGTTTATTGTTTACTGTTTGTGACAAATATCCTAGAAAAGAAGTCAATGAGTGCCTTTTCTACCTAAAAACGACATCTATCTTTCATATGTTTCTTGAGGCAGGTCAGTGTCTGTCAATCCTCCATCTGCTGAAGAGAGAGAATTCATCTGTCTCAGAAGGAAACACTCCTAGTGGTCAATGCTTTTTTTAAAAAAGGTATTTTTCAGATGAGTAGTCTGACATTGACATAAAAAATGTAAAAGGACAGCTTTATTAAACGTACAAATTCAAGGACATTCAAGTCTTTTTCTTAAAGATTACAGCATGAGAAGTCAACAGATCAATGATAATGGGGTGTGTGTGTGTGTGTGTGTGTGTGTATGAATAATACTTACAGATGGAGTAGAGATATAGTAACTTCAATGCTCAAAACAACAAAATGGATGTTACATGGCTCAGAGCTGTTTTAAACTCTACCATCACCAAGTGGGAAACCTCAGCCGACCCACACCCCCAGGCTCATTTCCCACAGGAAATCTGATCCGCTGTCACTGATGTACATCGTTCTGGAGCGTCCTAACACACAAACCTCTCTCAGGTCCTTTCTACTTTGCCTGCCTCCTTATTACTGTCCCTGCCTAACCAAGACCCCAGTGATCATCCTCTGCACAGGACCAACTCCGTCAAAACAGGACACAGATCTGAATGGCTCCAGGCGGAGCAGAAACTTCCAATAATATTCTCAATTCCGTGTTCTCTTTCCTTTTAGCAGCTACCAAATTATACCTAAGACAGTACAAAAAACCCCACACATATTTGGAGAAAAAGAAAAGCATTTTGGACTATCTATCTTCACCTTGGTCCTATGGCTTCTTATATCAACCAGTGAATATATTATTTTAATTTCCCAATTGCAAACACAGGCAATATTTAGCAAAGCACCCAGAAACCTTGTGGAAAGCACCATAAAATTTCCAAGGAGAATGTGTTACATGGGGGTAGACAAGGTAGAGATATCAAGAGAAACCATTAAGAAAGACATAGCAATTCACACAAAAACTGCTTTCACAAAATACTATTTTAAATTAATAAATTAAATTCAATTTTAAGCAATCCCTCTCCCAGTATCTCCTCATTGTTTTAGTGTTCATAAAAGGTGTAATATATGCGTCTAGAAGGAAAAATATCTTCTTCACCTACAGGATGGTTAGAGCACCAGCACCAGGCTGTTTCCCAGACGTGCACACAGCTCGGAGACACCAGTAAACGAAGTCTTCTGACTCACATAATTCCTATCACAACCCTTAATTTTAAGACTTAAACCTTGAAACCCCTATGTACTTTTTCTGCATGCGGCAGTCACAAGTAATTAGGGAAACTCAACACCCGACTCTGCTCAGGTAGATCTAACTCAAACGTCATTTTGTCAGTCCACAGAACTAGCCCATGCATTTTAAGTAATCTTAATCTGTATTTTAGAATCTGCAATGAAAGCAGATACTGAAATTTTAAAATAAACTATTTACTCTGTCCTGGTGTCTAATCAAGAATTTACGGCTGTAACAAACCTCACCTCACAATACACAACAGCAAACTTAAAGAACAATCATTAGCTCATATCTTTAAAAAATGGATGCAACAAAGCTTCTTCTGCTGTTATTCTTGAAGCTGGATTTAGATCTAGAAGTTTATCAAGCAGGTCGTAAGCTTCGTCAGGTACCTCATCCCAGCCTTCTACATTGGCGGTATGCTCATCAATGTGACCCCCACAGCCACTGCTGTCCCCAGTGCTGTCCCCTTTACACAGCGAGGTCCCCGAGAGCTGTGCTTGAGGTGTCTGCCCGAGCTGAGCAGCTCCGTGGCCAGTCTTCTCAGGGAAAGCTGGGTCATGGGAAGTGGGCCTTTGTGGACCACTTGTTAACTCAGAAGTGTTAGAGTGTATACCTCTGAGCTTCTCGCAGAGTCTTCTCAAGTCTTGTGCTGGAACTTCTTTGCTACACAGTATTGATTTGCCTAAAAGAGAAAAAATGTATGTTTTATACCATTTGAACATTTCAGAAGCCTCTCCCACGAGAAACATGCAAGTCTAGCCGTGTGCTTCGTGGATGTGTCTGCCCTGAACATGAGCGCGTGTCACACACCGCAAGCTGCGTTTCGCATCGCACAGCTGAAGTCAGACCGTACAGTGGGGGACGGTAAGGAGAAGGCAGTGGCTTGCAAGTTACCTGAAGGCCTCCCCGGACTCTGCCGGGCTCCAGTTCCCCACGCTCTTCACAAGGCTGCCGTTTCCAATCCCTCTCCCCTCCCCAAGCCTCCACGTGCCTTTGACGCGGTTCCTGTCTTTGGTCACAACACCCTGCACGCCCCGTGCCCAGAACACTCCTGCTTGCGTCACCACTCAGTTCCAGCAGGACCTCTGTGAGGCCAGGACGCTCTCAGAGGGCCGGTCATTTTAAGCTTCTGTCGTATCCTGTAAGACTTCTATCACTGTTTTTGCAGTCCTGTGCTGTAACTGATAAAATATGTCTGTCTCACCTACTAGGCTGTGAACTCCTTGCAGATGTGGGCTATCTTATCTTTCTGAATCCCTCAACCCTAGACCATGTCTAGTACATACCAGGCTCTCAGTTAATGCCTACTGGACCAGACAAAAAGGCATTATTTAACCTCTCAGGTCTTTGTTCAAATATCACACCCTCATGATGCTGTCCTTCGCCAGCCTACTCGACAGCTAAGCCCCCCTCACTCCCTCCCCACTTTCGGTTTCCCCAGTACCCGCCTGACAGTATGTGCATGTTCATTTTGGCTCTTCCATTAGAACTTAAGCTCTGAGAAAAGAGATGCAACGACAGCTGCTCTGCTGTATCCAGTACACATGAAGTCCCAGTAAAGGTTTCTGAATGAACTAATAAACCAACCGGATCTCCATTTTAAAAAATATGTCTTTGAAACAATTTCCCAAAAGAATGACCAGACATGGGCAAAAATAAGTCATGCACACGGAGAGCCAACAGTGCATTACTTTTGCCGTGTACTTCCTCATTGAACAGAATGGCTCCGAACAGTGAGCTGCACAGCATTTAGATTCCTTTCTGGGGAATGTGGATTGTTAACAAAGCAGTTACTCCAGCTCTGGATGACAGAACATTACTTTTATGTATTCTCATCTCTACTGGAGAGAGGTGTATTAAAATGGGAGAAAAAAAAAAAAAGGTCGTGGTGGTGGGTGGCAGGCAGCGAGGAGACAAAACAAATTACCTAAGACTAAGTTTGTGAGGGTACAATGTCAATCCTTTTTTACTTTTATTATTCCTATTCTCTCTAAAAAATTATAGCCAGAAAAGAATGGTCATATAGTTTTATTCCTTAATTTACAGGCTGCTCTGAAGTCAGATCACTATCATTATGCATTATAGCATCTCAAGCTATACAACGTGCCTGAATTAATTTTTTTACGTGTCCAGAGAGGGCTCATTATTCAGGGAAAATAATTTAAACTACTACACTCAATCAAAAATATTTTATTACAGACTACTGTGTCAGGCATTTGTTTTATTTCTTTATTTTTTTTGTAGGGGGAGGGAGGTACTTAGGTTTATTTATTTATTTATTTGTAGAGGCGGCACTGGGGATTGAACCCAGGACCTAGTGCACACTAAGCATGCGCTCTACCACTTGAGCTATACCCTCTCCCCAGGTATCTGTTTTAGCTCAAGGTCTTCTTCTGAATTTATCTGATGTAATTCAACAAGCACTTCAGGACAGGCTACAACGGGCCAGGTCTAGGGACTGAGGATGGGGGCAGGTTACACACAGCACACGAGAAGTGGAAGTACTCTTCTGGGAACCTCCAGTAAGGTTGCCCTTTGGGTCATCAAGGGCAACACTGCTGTCGCTGCTGAGTTCTGAGTCCTTTTGTATTCAGCCCAAAGTTACAGGAAGACTGGACTGAAATACAGCTGCCCCTTGAATACCAAGGGGGTTAGGGGTGCCAACCCCCCACGCAGCCAAAAATCTGCATGTAAGTTTACATAGTCTGTCCTCTGTATCTACAGTTCCAACCTGCGAACTCAACCAGTCCCGGACTACACAGTACTGCAAAAAGAGCTGCAAACAAGTGGACCTACGCAGTTCCAACCCGTGTTGTTCAAGGGTCAGCTGCAGCTACAAAAGTCACAGTGACGAAGCTAAGACAGCACTACTATAGCGTTACTTTTTTAGATGAGCGCAGACACGACAATGACAAGCCTCTAAAGCCCTTGCCTGCTGTCATGGCGCTCGCCCTGGAGTGACTGGAGCTCTCCAGCAAAATGCTCTGAGTTCTGGAGACACACTTTCTATTCATAGGCTTCTCATGAAGTTACTTAATAGCAGATGAAAGTTTTCTCAATCAGTTGAAAATAAACACACTCATGTAAGAAGGTAATTTTCAAGGTGTCAATCTTGCCTTCCTTCTCTGGCTCCATTCCCCACGTGTGTGTAATATTTCACCCTACTACCATGAGATAGAACTTTCTTACAACAGGCTCAAGAAAGGCACAAATTGTAGACCAACTCTGCTGCAGGAACACTTATTGGTAAGCATCTATTATGAAGCTCTCTTCACAACCACCGCTATCTTTTCCTGGCGGGTAGGACCATGGCATTGGTGCTGAAGCAAGGGACAATCATTTCTGCAGTGGTTTTTCCTCAGAAGTAGTTGTTGGTCAGAATCGCTTGTTTTTTTCAAACTAACAAGCCTCGACCCTTTCTATGTATCATATTTTTCTGAATCATATTTTCCAGGAAAAGATGGGGTGAGACAGGCATATGTATTACTTGAAGTTCCTCAGAAAATTCTCAAATGTGCCCCTAATTAAGCCCCACTGATTCTGGGGCTGGGCAAGACGCAGCCCAGCTACACTGGAGGTGGGTTGACAGAAATTCTGTCCCAAAAGAGTGTTTCATATTGTGTGGCAGCATGATGACTCAATCACATCCACCCACTCTGAGAAGTATTAACTACAGTTGTGCATGGAAAACAAGCACGAGCTGGGCATGAGTTCAAGCTGCTGGCCAAAGCAAGGCGAGGGAACTCCCAGGTGCCCCATGAAGCACACTGCAGAGCCCGGTTTTGAAGTACAAGAACTCGTGCAGTTAAGGAGATGACGTCTCATGTCCAGTAAGTGCTTACAATGCTATTCCATCAGTAAAGGTGTTCTGGTTCATTTCCCTTCTCAGGTGCTCTAACCCTAAGGGACCTGACACTAACACACACTCCATTACGTTCCCCACTGCAGTCCTCACGACACTGGATTATACTTAACTATTTACTTTTCAGGACAGACTACAATCATTAAAGGCAGGCCCAAGGACACTTGATGCTTAATAAATACACAGTAAACAAATTAAAACATAGTATGAAAAATATTTATGTAATAAAGTCAAACACAACTACAAGGAGTTAAGATTTTATTCCTTATTCTTTTGTTTCAGGTTGTAAAGCTGAACTTTAAAGTGATTTATAGGCAATAATAAAAGACATTTGTTTTGTTCTATAATGCAAACCTGCTTACCAAAAGCTTTAGCAGCCTGGATAGTTTCCCTGGACCCACGAATTGTCATGATCTGAGCCAAGGCGGTTAAATCATCACTTGCTTTATAAAATGGATATCGTCCACTAAGCAAAGAGAGGAATATGACACCTGCAGACCACATGTCAATTGCTGTAATGGAAAACAAACTTTAAAAAGAACTCCAATCTACAATTCTGTTTCTACATCAGTAGTTCTCAGCCTTCACTGCGCATTCAAATAATCCTGAGAGCCTTAAACGAAATTCTGATGCCCTGGCCCCAGCTCGTCAGAGGGTCTGATTTACTCTTCTGGAGTAGGGCTTGGGCATCAGTCTCTTTTTTAGTTCACATGTATGTACTGTTCCTTGTTTCTAAGAACAGATTAGAGCTTTAGATCTTTAAACTCACATAGTTATCAAAGGAATGAAGCCAACTACAAAATAAGAATCAACAGAATGCGGTAATCCAGTCATAAAGGACAGTCAGATGTGCTCACACACATTCAAGAAATCAATTATCTAACTTATAAATACAAGTAGTTCATTTGTGTCTGTCTTTCCCTTTTTTTTTTTTTTTTTTTAAGATTTGACATATAAGTGACATCATATGGCATTTTTCTTTCTCTTTTCCCGCCCACTTCACTTAGAATGACGCTCTCCAGGTCTATCCATGTTGCTGCAAATGAAATTATTTAAGTCTTTTTTAAAGTTCCTCAGGTGCTTTTAATGTAATTTCAGGTTTGAGAATCCCTGGTCTAACACCCTTAATGCAAAATACAATCTTTTCTTTCTTGAGTAACATGTTGATGAATTTAAAAGGATATTTCGTCACTAAGTAAATGCACATTTTATAACATCAAAATAAATCAAAAGTAGCTATGTAGGAAAAAATCTGATGCTCCTCAAGAGTTACAAACCATAGTGGCCAAAGTGCTTCATTTCTGTGAAAAGTACTGAACATGAGCAGCTCGTTTTCAGCCAGGTGCTAACTCTAACTTTTGCTGTGGAAACTTTAATCTCCAGAACTCTGGCAGTTAAGAGTAAAACCAGCTCAGCCTCATGTGAAGACACTCACAAAAAAAAAAGTTTAGGGACGCCTTCTCTCTTAATTGTTGAACTCCCAGTATCACCAAGTTATCTGCTCTCATCTCTTGGCCACCGCATCATCTGCCTTTCTTCATTCCCTGTGCACCTCTGCCTGCTCCTTCAATGTTTCCCCCAAGCCTTTGGGGCTGAGGTTCCCCAGAGTTCCAACTCCTTCCCTGTACACTCCCCTGATCGGCCCATCCACTTCACAGCTTCAACTACCATTTGCATAGTAATCATGACACTCAACTGTATTTGCAGCCCAGACTTCCCTGAGCTTCAGACTTACTTTTATTTTGTTGGATATCTCTGTTTGTCTCACAAATATCTCAAACCAATTATGCCCTCAATCATCCTTACCCTTCCCTGTACCCCAGTTACTTCTTTATTCTCCATCTTGGTTACTGGCACCCATTCAAGTCCCTCCAAGCTAGGAATCTGATAAACACCCTGATGCCTTTTGCCCACCACCTAACACCCAAATCCCACATCCAATTAGCCACCAAGCTCTGCCTTTGCAATTCTTCATTTTTCTGTTCATTCCTATGACTACTGCCCTCATTCAGGTGTTCATTATCTCTCACCTGGACCTGGTCCTCCCTGCACACCTGCCAGAATGACCCATCTAGAATACAACTATTACTACTTCTTTCTCTTGAATAACTTTCAAAAACCTACAGGAAACAGCCCAGGCCACATAACAAGTGTGATCTGATCCTGTCTACCTCTTTTCAGGCTTATTTCTCACCACCCCCTGATTTCCAGCAAACATTCCAGCAACACTAGTAAACTTCTACTGTTTCCTGTATGGCCATGCTGTTTCTAAGTCCCTCTGCTCGTGAGAACCCCCCCACTCCATTTACATTCCCTTCTCAGATGCTCCCTCTTCCACGAACTTCCTTCCATGAGCCCTTCAGATAAGAATATCCCTAAATCCTCTGTATGAAGTTTTATAACCACACACAACAGGTTATTATATAATTATTTGAGATTATATCCTGACTAGAGTGCAAGCAGATAGTTCTATCCCTTTTCTATATTATTAGCAAGCACGGAATAAACATACAACAACTGAATGCGCTTCTGTAAAGTCCACAATCCCAGTGAAGAGCAGGACTCAGCTCTTCAGCAAGATGTCCCTGGGTTCCTGCCCCATGGCAGCTCTTTCTAGGTACAGACACACCATCACACGCACCCGCAGCGACCAGTTTAGTCAGGTTCTGTACTTCCAGTGCAACATACCTGTAGTTTGATTGGGGCACTTTGTCAAGACCTCCGGCGCTCTGAATCCCGGTGTACCTGCCCTAGGCGCAACCTGCTGCCGTCTTATGATGGCAAAATAAGATTTTTCTAGTTATGTTAAAGTTTAATTATTTAAGACCAAAAAACAACATTTATCAATTTAGTTCACAGAAATTTCTACCTTGATACTTATATAAATGAAAGTTTTAAGCAAATGATATTTCAGTGATAAAAATCCTCTATATTTTGCTTCTGGAGATCCCTCCCCCAACACTAGTTCCCAAGGCCAACTCCAGAAAGGTTTTAAGTAGCTTCTAGGCATAAAAAGAGGTAGTAAATGATAAGAGGCATAACAGAAGAATAGAAGACGACAGGAACTCCGAGGTACAAAAATTCTCTTTGGAGTGATTATTAACTACTGATACTCTTGTTCACTTACACATGTGAGTTCATCAGGAAAGGCTCATGAAAGCTTATTAAAGTCCTGAAGGGAGGAAAGAAATTTATGTAGCAAAGAGCTGGAGGTGGGAGTGAGAGGAGCTCTATTATCTGACTCAGGTTACTCTACACAGGCAGGTAGAAAGAAATCAAGATTAAGCTAGCGAGTGAAACACGCAATTCTAAAGTTTCAAAAGAGTTATCCCTACCGCTACCAAAAGTATTTGCATGTAAAAAGCAAGTGTGTTTTCCAAAGAGCATGTGCACGTCAAGTGAAAAAACATGATGACAGCTGTCGTTTGCTCTTCAAGGTACCAACCCGCACTAGTGCCTGTGCAGTTCACAGAACTTCACTGTTTCCTTTCACTTAGATCAACTGCCCACCAAAATCAACGCAATTTCTCATCTGGTCTGGACACATGCTGGTGAATTTATAGCACCATCAAAACACATTACCTTGAAAGGCAAATACTGCAAACTCTATCTGTTGCATAACAGTCACAGGTCAGGCTAGCTGGACAAGAACTGGCAGCTTTCCTCATCTCACCACTACTCATAACTTTGGTAGAAACAGCCTTCTTTTTTGTTGCTAATTTTCTAGAGAGTAAATCCACAGTCTTTGACTGCTTCATAAGCTGTAAAAGAAAAGTCATAGTCTCTATTTTCATGTCATTTAACATGATGCCTCAAATGCCAGTGTGGCGAAAAGCAACAGGAGTCTTTTCAGGTTTTTGTGTTGAATAAACATACTAAAGTTTACTAATTAGTCCCAGTTTGGTGAATTTCTGAATTACACTTTGTTAGAACTCAGGTTCCTGAAACGCTACAAAGTATAAACAGTTACGTTCTAGTGCTAACTCCTTCCACAGCTGCAAACTGCACCCGCACATCAGCTGAAAGGGCACCACACGTCAGTTCAAAGCCACTTAACACTGATGGCACTTTTGTAACCTTTACGGACACCTTTACGCCATCAACTGTTGCAAATGCGCTAGCTGTTGGGGAGATCACATTCTAGCTCAGGAAAGTAAGAGCCTTAACGTCCTAAATGTTCCTTTAAAGAAACAGCAACAAGGTCAACTAATCAAAAATGATGAAAAATTCCACAAGAAAAGTTCAGAAAAAACTGGAGAAAATGAAAGTGTTGACAAGATGCTCAAAGCAGTAATATCTTCTGCCAAAGCAAAACTCTTTTAAAAACATACTGATAATAAAAGCTAATCTAGCCACTCCCTAAATTCTCTTCGGCGTACAACTGCCGGATGATTGCACTCTTAAGCTACGTTACTTACTTTCACTGCAGGGCTCTCATGTGAAATGGAGCTGTGTACATTGAAATTTCTTTCTCCAAAAACAGAGCGCTGGACAGAAGGGCCTACAGATCCCTCCTACAATACCAACAGAAACAAGGAAAATAAGGATTACATCGCTAACACTTCCTGCCAGCTGTACTCTGTTACAGTTTTGAAAGAGTTAAGCGACATAAAACAAAAACAGCTGCATCCAAGTCATTCTCAGGCACCAAAACAATTCTGTAAAAGGAGAAAACAGTCTAGACAGAACCCTTCACCCCATACAATGTTATCATAGTCCACAGATACATATATTACTAAAAAATTCCAAAACCACCTGCATGGATGTTACATTTTGCTGTGCAGCTAAAATGGAGACAGACACTTCAGAATTTCCCCCCTATAACTAATGCTTTCTTTTAAAAAGGATAATTAATATGAACTTTATAACATGCAGGGAAAATTTACTATTTTCCATTTTTGTTATATAATGCAGTTGTGATGACAAAGACATTATAAATCTACCAAGTAAATTTGTTTTGAAATTGTAAAACAATCCATTGTAAAGCTTAGTGTGGACACCAACTGAATATATTAACAAAAAAACATTTTTTTTAGTGGCAAGTATCATCCTAGAATTAGAACTCCCTCTGTTGGATGAAGTACACGTCTAAAACCACATTAGTATTTAAGAAATAAGAGAGGTAGAACCTTTCCATCTTTTCCTTGTTTAGTCTGAATCTGTGCATTTGTGTAGGGCCTTTTAACAGAACTTTTGGTGGTGGGCTGCTGGTCCAGCTCCTTAGGTGCTGCTGGGCCACTCGAAATTTTGTTTCCTGTGATTACGTAGGATTTATTTTGTGAACAACTCTCCTGTTGAGCTTCAGACTGGACAAGTTTGAGAAGCTCTATTTTCGTATCATGGGTTCCCTGGGCCAAACCAAAGTCTACCAAGGCATACCTATGAAACAAAAGCAAGCATTTTTACTTCTCCGTAACCTCTGTAACAATTAAAGCTTAGGTGACATCATAATCCTTTCAAACCGCACTCACACAGACACTGTGATTCTTCTGGGGATAAATTAAGGATTTATAATATTCTTGAAAAAAGAAAAGTAAGTTTGACAGACAAGACAAAGATTTAACAGCTAACTAGGATTGAAAATTAAGGGAAGACTTATCCCCCTCCACACACACAAATCTTTTCTCCTCTTCTTCCAATGGCCTGTGCTGACAAGGCAGACCAGGAAAGCCATATGTAAACATGTCTCTGCTCTCTGACGGTGCCAGAGATGGCATCACAGCAGATAATTTTTAATTAAACAAGTTTAAACGAAAAGTAAACTAAAAATCATGGTTTAAAGATCTGATTTAATTAAAGAAAAATTAAAAAGTCATGAGTGTAAAAGCCCAAGAAGTTATAGTTCTGTTCTTACTACACTCAATATGATCCACCGTACAAACAGCAATATTGAAGTTTTCAGTTTACAATGCCTCTGTGTACATAGTTAGCATAAACAATATACACAAAAGCAAAACAGAGCTCAAACAGGAAACTGGCTATCACGCAGTCCAATCCCCCCATTTACTAGAAAACGAAGCCCAGAGATAAACGTGTGAGGTAACAAAGCAGAAATAAACACCAAGCACCAAACCCCAGACCCTTCTAAGTCTCTCTTAGCTAAGTGCCATTTTCACTGAGCCATGGTGCATCTAATAATGTACGCTGTTTTACTAACACAGTTTTGTCTTCTCCTTAAGTGTATTTCCCTTCCCCACCTACAATGAAAATCTGAAATGGAAAAATATCTGTTGCAGTATGTTCTATGTCTAAGAGATGGACCCCATAGTACAAATTCCTTCAAGGGTAAATATTTTCCGGTAGTTTCCCATACTTACTTTTTCAGGTGCCTATTATATAAAAAATTGCTGGGCTTAACATCACGGTGAACAATACCAAACTGATGAATGCGTTTCAGAGCTCTGAACAGATTAAACATATATTCCCGTACTTCTTGAAAAGAAAGAGAATTCAGAATGTCCTAAAATAAAGTTATGAATAAGTTCATAAGATTGTTTTCAATGAAATATTTTGCTAATAAAAATTCAAGAAATATTAAAACCTACCAAAAAGGACTCATGCTCCAGATACGGCATAGCGATAACCACATGATCGTTTTTCCTAAAGCAGTATTTAACTCCCATGACATTGTCTTGCCCCCTAGTGGAAAAATGCACAATGAACTTTAGAGGAAAGGTCAAATGAAGTGAAACTTTATACTCAGTTTTTTAAAAAATGCTATTTTAGCAATGCATAAATGCTAGAAAACTAACTTAAAACCATCACCGTATAGAACAGTATACACATTTAACTGACTTATACAAAAAATAAAACTTTAAAAAAAAAGTACCAGTTATGAGGTTATAATTCAAAAATAAGATAATTAAGAGTTTTAATTGGGAAAGTGACCAAATGAGAAGGAAAAGGTAAGTAACAAAAATGAGTTAACAAGACTTAGCAGCAGATATGATGATAACAGTAATAGATAAATTAAATAATAACAGCTAACATTTATCGAGCATTCACTGCGTGCCAGGCTGAGCTAAGCACTTCACATCTATCAAAAAGTTCACCTCACCTTCCCAACAGCCCTCTGAGGGTGACGCTGTTATTTCCTCCCCACCTTTTTTCCAGATAAGGAAACTGAGGCACAGAGAGGTTAAGGAACTTCCCCAAGGTAACTGAACTAGTAAGTTGCCGAGCCAGGGTTTAAAACCAGACAGTTTGCTCCAGATCTGTGCTCTTAACCACTGGACTACGCTGCCTCACAGAAGACGAGGAAAACGGGGAAAACTGTATTTCCACGCTCCTGAGCCTGAGTGAGAAAACAGAACGCACACCAACAAATAGGTGGAGAAAGCAGGAAAAGAAGCATCAAGAACCAAAACCTCATCATTTTAATGCCATCTACCTACAAGAATGTATCTTAAGTGAGAAGTCAAGGGTAAGCCAGTGACAGTATTGTGGAGAAGTGATACCTAAAGCTGTGAAAACAAAGAGAAAAGCGAGCCTTGGGAAAGTCTCAAGCTGGGGGACAAGATAAGGAAGAAGGGGCAGAAAGCCCACATGGGGACGTCACCCAAGTGAGCAGTTTTGAAGGAAAGGGTGATCAGCATGCACGTCAAAGAGATAAGGACCGAGGAAAGGCTTTCAGTCTGGCCGAGAGGAGTGAACTGGCACAGAGGAATGAGCTCATTTTCAAAGAGCAGTTTAAGTGGAAAGGAAGAGACCAAACAGGGTTTAAGGAGGGAAAACAGGATACAGTGGAGGCAGAACATAAAGACAGTTTGCCTGAAACATCTGGTAAAGAAAAGAATAAAAACCAGTGTGGGAGCTAGAAAGGAAGCAAGACCCGGTAGACTTTTTTTCAGCACACATGCTTTTGAAGAACAAGGAAAGGAAAAGTGGTGGAGGGAGATATTTAAAGTGTGGACAAAGGAATAATCTTATTTAGGGACTAGAAGGTATGTAGTCATGCCATATAGAGGCCATCTCCCCTCTTGTCTTCTGTAATAAACAGAGGGGGGAAACAAAGAAATAGGCATGTTTGTTCAACAGATATTTAGTGGGCACTATTATTTGACAGATACTGTATCAAAGCATGGATGGTGAATTAAGATTAACAAGATTTCTGCCCTCATGGATTTTACTATCTAGTGGACATTATGAATAATAATCAACGTAATAAATAGTGGCAAATTATGATAAGGGTTTTAAAAGAGATAAAAAGGTGCTGTGACAATAGAAAACAGGAGAATCTAATTTAATTCAGAGCAGATCTCTTTGAAATGTTACCACTCTTGCTCAGAGCAGAAGGACGAGGAGTTCACATGCAAAGACGGGGAAGGGCCTTCCTGGATGGGAAAGCAGTACAGGCAGAGGCCCTGAGGTGACGAAGCCCTTGGGACAAATGTGAGCAAGAGAAACTGGAGCACCGTGAGTCCTCTTTCTGGAGCACAGGTGGAAACACTGGCATAAGATAAAGTTGGAGGCTTTTTCTTCAAAGAACACTGGGAACCCCCTGAAGAACTGTAAGTGGTGGAACTAACAGTATCCAATTTACACGACATACATATATATTTTTATATTTTAAAGATCACTCTGGTTGTTTTTTGACTATGAGATTAAAAGGGGAAGAAAAGCAGTAGGCCACTGTAGTAATCTAGGCTTGGACGAAGATAGTGGTTGAGAAGACAGAAAGATATGGATGAGTTTTTAGACTTATTTTGGAGGTAAAATTGCCAGGACTTGGTGATGGATGTGGACTAGGAGAGAAATGGAGAAACTGGGTTCGATTACTAGGTTTCTGGCTTGAGCAACGAGGCACATGGTGGTGCCCTTTGCTGCCATGGGTAGATGGAAACAGATTGTTGCAACAAGTATTTATAGGAGCAGGTGAAGGTGGATTAAAATTTAGTTTTTGGCTTATTAGGTTTGAGATGTTTATCAGGTACCCAACTGGAAATGTCAAATAGGCAGGTGGATTATACAAATCTGCAGTTAAGAGGTCTGAGGTTAGATATACACGTATGGGAATCATTACTACATATTTAAAGCCGTGTGGAAATACATGTCGTCACCTAAGGGAGTCTAGAGATAGCAACCCCCAGGATGAAGCACAGAGGAACTCCAACATTTAGGGGTCAGGTACAAGAGGGAGAATTGGCAAAGGATACTGAAAATAAAAGGCCAAATAAAGCAGGAAGAAATCAAGAAGCATGTGGCAGTACAGAAGTCAAGACAGAGGTTCAAATCAGTGACGTCAAACACTCCCAGGAGTCATGGGAACAGAAAAAGGAACGTGAACTGCCACAATGGAAGTCATGGGTGACTCTAAAGCAGTTTCAGTTTAGCACAGATGAGAGCAGCCACACTGCGTGCGTGTGGTAAAAGGGGGGTGTGGAAGTGAAAACTGTGTGCAGGTAATTTCTGAGAAATCTGGCTGTGAAGGGGAGCAAAGAAATGAGAGAGCAGCTGGAAGAGGGGCAGCAGTACAGGGAGGACAAGAGACATATCATGTCTCTGTGTTGACAGAACGACCTAGCACAGACACCAATGGGAAAGACACACCAGATGACTCTGCTGTTCGAAATGAAGTATGAGATGAAGCTGTCAGTACATGGGGAGATGTGAAATATGAGTTCCCCACATTAGAAAAAATATCTAGACCATGCAAGCCAAGGTTTATGATTTGGCAGGAAGAATAGAAAAAGAAGTGGTCAGAGAACAGGAAGCCAAGCTGAGCCTCAAGGGAAATCTACTCTAAAAATTAATATAAACCTAACTAGTCATTCCAAGATTAGAGGAAAAGTGCCCACAAATTGCAAACACCTGGCTGAAGAATATATTTAATCTACAGTCTCATCACCCTATTAGACATGTACTTAAAAGTCTTAAAAATTATATACAGCAGTTCAGTTAAAAACATCTTCCAATCACCTACCCAGCCACTGTCAGGCACTGAAGTTCAGCTGCAATTCTTACAGGATGACTTGTTGGAATTAAGTGTTTCAGAGCAATTTTCTCTTCAGATCCTACTTGTAATTGTGCTGTGGCCAAATAAACAGAGCTGAAAGTGCCTGTAAAACAATTTATTAGATTTTTTTAACATTTGGTTTTTAAAAATGAGACAATGCTAAAATAGTCCTTAAAAATTGTTTGAAACACATAAAAATATCATAATCATTAAAATTTTAATGACATTGAATACAAAAAGTAAACACATTTGTAAATACTAATTATTTCCAATTTTTAATAAATTCTTAACTGTCATCAGTTCTCTAGGGGGTATATTAATTCACCAAAGTTATACAGAAGTCTGTTTGACTGGGTTAGCATTAAATATTCCCATATGACCCATTCTAGTAGGTATTTTTCTACAATTTTGCTATTTGAATTGACTGAGACTTCGATACAGGTCTCCTAGAAGTAAAAATGATAATAGTCTTAGGGGAAAAGAAGACCTACAAAATTTTTTATTTTAAGAAGTTTTTTAAACTTTTAAATTTACCATGAAACTAAATAGAAAAAGTAAAAAGATTTTGTGGTCAATTAAACTTGAGAAATACTAAGTTAAAACAAATTGGGAGACTTCTTTACTACAAAACTTTCTAGACTTTAGTGTTCTGGAGTCCGTCGTAAGTAACCAAAACGGAGCTACGCGTGCTCTAGTTTCCAAACCCACTCAGCCTCTCGGAACACACTCCACCCTCCGCCCCCCGGGACCAGCTTCAGCTTGTTAGGAGGATACCAGTGTTTTCCAGAACAAAGGTTCTGCACACTAAGTCAGCGTGCAGAAAAAGGTAAGAAGAAAGAGATAAATGTTTGCCTCTTACATCCCAAATCATCACCTTCTAACCTCTCTTCCCTCACTGACCTACCCTTTTCTCATCTGACACTTTTCATTGTGAAAAGGAAGCAATGAAGCAAATAGAAGTTGTTTTTTTTTTAACTGTTAAGTTTTTAACAGCATAGCCACCAAGAAGTTCTATTATCTTTTATCTTCTCGTTCCCTTCACATCTGCCTGCCAAATTCACCCTTCAGTCAAATCAACATGACTGTCAGTCTCAATGGTATTGATGTAAACACTGACGTACCACTTTAACTCCATCATTTTGCCAACTTAGGTTTCAATGTACAAGTCTACCTAACTGTAATGGAAAAAGAGAAAAAAGATTTGGCTTTCCCTGATCAATTCCCCCCCTTTGAATTTTAAACTTTTCATTTTTATTAATTATCAATAATACATTATTAGTATATCAATACTTATAATGGCCTAAAATTTTAAAGGTTACAAAGGACTGTCCATTTTACAAATATTTATTTACTCTTTCATTCTTTCCAGGAGAAAAAAGAAAAGCTATTACCATAGTTAGTAATATAATCATGGTCTTATTTTAAAAGGGGTATTTTTTCCAATAAGAGATAATAATGAAAATCAAGGTTATACAAAGGAAAACAGGAGGAAAAAAGCTTATAAAGATAATGACCTATATCCCCAAATTACCTTCTCCAATTTTGTCCTTAATCTTAAACAGATTACCAAGCTGTGGCACAGCTTCATAAAGCTTCTCAATGTCTTTTTTAACACCTACCAAGGAAAAAAGAATTTAGTTACAATTAGTGAGAGTAAATTTTATATTTTCTTAGGTTAAAAAAAACTCAATAATTTCTAAAATGTAAGTAATTAAATTACAAATCAAATAGCTATAATGAACCTTAAAATCATAATACTAAAATCCCATCAAGTTGCTTTAACTCCCACACCTCTTGAACCAGCAGACAAAACTGAAACGTTCCAGAATCACTCACACCTAATTTCTACTACTCAGAAATTACATGCTAACAGATACACTGTCACTGCATAGAGGACAACGCACTGAAGAAGCTAAATTTTAAAAATAACTAAACAATTTGTGCTGTGATCACTAGATGGCATGACAAGGACACAAAGCAGTCTTCCTGAAAATATCTCCTTCCCCCAAAGATACAAAATCTTACAGGCCGGGACAGGTTTTATGTATTGAATATTCACAGTATACCCTAGAGAGAAGGTCTACTAAACATCTTAGGAATGTTAAAAAATATTCTTTAAAAATGGTCCCAATTTCTAGTAGTACCCTATATCCTGACAGCAGGATAAATCACTACTTTTAAATAAATATAAGCTCTGCACAAAAATGTACATGGTTAAAATACAGTCAATAATAAATACAAAATGTGATAAACTACTGGATACAAAAGAGAACTACATATTTGAGAGTCGTCAGATAAATGACCATAATAACACTCGGCATCATCGAATAGTTTAACACATTTTCAAAGCACTTTCTCATGTATTATCTTTTCAGATCTATATAACAGCATTGTGATACTGGGAGAAAGGAAATAACTATCCTGATCCTTCAGGTACAGAAACCATACTCAGAGAAGTTAAATCACTTGCCCAATTTCAGAGGTACTGCTGGTAAGTCTATAGATTCACTCATTTAACAAACACTCTTTTTAAAAACGCCCAGCAATTTGCACACTGGAAAACAAATGAACCAAGTTGATGAAGTCTCCGTGCTCCCTAGGAGCTTAGTCTAGTGGAAGAGACATGTTAAAAGCTCACTTTTAGTACAAGATTTCAACTGTAATAACAGAGGAATGCATATATTACTAGGTAGAAAGGGAATAAACACTGCTGAAGGTGCCAGGAAGCCTCAGGTGACAGTTAACCTGTGTTCTGAAGCATTTGCCAAGTAGACAAAGTGCAAGAAGGCATTTTAGGAAGGAACTACTAAGTACGGAAAGACAAGGAAAAGGAAAAGGAAAAAGGCATGGATTATTGTGCAGGAGGGGAGAGTCAGAGAGAATGAAATTCAACGTGGGAGGAAGGAAAGGCAGAGAATGCAAATGAAAGCCATGGAAAGTTTTTAAGCAGGAAGATGACAAGTGGAGGGTGAATTTCAGGAGGAGAACATTAAGAGGAGGAGACCAAATGAGAGGCCAAGAAGACCTAATCCAGTAGTTCTCCCACTTTATCACCCCATCGAAGGAGATGGGAAAACCCCAAATTCCCTCACCTTTTCATCTACGCTGCCCGTGAACTGGAGAAGCTTCATGAATTTCAATATGAGAGGCAATATAACACTAATTATGTGTACCAGTTTTGGAGATGAGAAGCCTAAGTTAAAATCCTGGATCCACTATTACCCAGCTGGTGTGACCTTGAGCACACAGCTTGTCTCTGTGAGCCTCAGTTTCCCCATCTGTAGAAAAGGGGGTAATAACAGTACCCATGCTGCTGAAATACTGTGACTATTAAATGAAATAATATGCCAAACACTACGGCAGCTTTTAACACAATGCCTGACACATGGTAAATACTAAATGACAGTGGTGATTCTTACTGTTGTAGCTACTATTATTAACTTTATTTCTCAGGGCTTTTGCTCTTACTATTATTCCCTCTGCTTGAAATCCTCTTCCTTTACAACTTCGTACCGCTTCCTACGTCTCAGTTACCTCTGACATCCTACTTAAGTCAGCACTTCTCCCGTTACCCACGTTACCCTGTTTACTGTCTTTAGAGTACTTATCCAATGTAAAATTATCCTGGTTATTTATTTGTTTGCTGCCTGCCTCCGCCCACTGGAATGTAAGTTCCACCAGCACAGGCTCCCGCCTATGTAATTCACCACAATGTGCTCAGGTCTTAGAACAGGGCCTGGCACGTTTGTTGAACGAATGAATGATTACTATCATTATGGGCATTCAGAAATAGCTGTAGAAAAACAGCAAAAGTTCAGAAGTTACAACAGAATGAAGCCAAAGACAACAGCAATCACCTCACCATAACCTACCACACCACCTCACTCTAAAACCAAAACCAAGGCCTGGGGGAAAAGTTGGCTTTCTAGCAGTCATAGTTGTCACAGTCAATTACAACCTTCCTAATGAGTGTCAAGACCAACAAGCTTCAAATTCCAGTGTCAGAGAAAAGACATCATAAATGGTCACTAACACGGTATGTCCAATCTGCTACTATATTTCTCTGACTCTAAGAAACAATTTTAACAACTGTGAAATTGGGATGCAACTTACAACTGTTGTTGGCTAGCATTAAAACTTACACAATAGGTCTCAATGACTTGAAGAAAATTCAAGAAATCACAGAGGAGCATTCACATTTAACCCTTAAGAGCTAAGTGGCTGTAGGGAGGAACAGCAGAGGTGGTGAGGTAGAAATCAAATGTAGGCCAGCTCCACAAAATTGGGCTCTTCTTAAGAACCCATTAACAATGGCTTTTTTAAAAAAATGAATTCTTCAAAGAAATTCTGCATCACTAATGTATGTGAACAATATCGTGAGGAAAAAGGGTACCAGTGAGTCTGAGCACAAAAAGATTCAGAAGAGACAGTTCTGAAATGGTTTTCTTTTCACGTATGTCCCAGAGATATACAATTACTTGTGTAACTAGGTCTAAAAGAACTCTTCCAAGAAGTATAAAAAATTCCATGTGATAAGAAAGCATTGTGTGATACTGCAACTGGCATCATTTCTGAGCAGTACATGAAATCACGGTGTGTCTTACAATCCATGGTGTTTAGGTCCAACGAAACACTTTAAGAACTATTTGTAGTCTTTTTATTACTAAATGTTTTGAAGTGCTGGTGTGCGTGTTTTGTTGTGTATGTGATTAATAACATCGAAAACTTTGTAGCAGGATGATACAGAGTTGTCCTGTCTACCAGTTTCATGTGACTATTTAAATTTAAATTAATTAAAGTTAAACAAAAATAAAAATTAACTTCCTCAGTCACACTAGCCACATGTGATAACATACAAACACCTGTTATTGCAGAAAGTTCCATCAGACAGTGCTGGTTATTAAAAAAAATAAATAAAGCTTGGAATCTAAAGAGTCTGGATTCAACTCCTATCACTAAACCACATTAGAGTTCAGTTTCTTAAGCTGTAAAACAAAGGAGTTGGATTAGACGAACTTTACCTCCCAACCACAATATTCTATGGTTTTCCTACGAGTCCCATACTTTGGAACTTCCCTTAGCATAAGCATGAGCTGGCATTAATTTCGGAGATGCTAGTTAGCTGTTCAAAATCACTAGAAGAAAAAATATGTAGTAAGAAAATACTGTAATGCACAAGCCATGTGAATGACCATGTAAGCCCAAGGTGCTCCCACACCACAACTCACTATGTGCTCACAACCTTGCTGAGTTACAAAAGTCCAGCTTCGTTTACATTAAGGTTTCCTGTCACTGGAGAACAACTTGGATGTCTCTGAACAACAGAGAACTTCCTGACAACCAATGTGAATGAAAACCCCACAAATTCTGAAGTGGGAGATAAGAGCAGACAGGAGAAAAAGCACTCATGTTAAAAGTTAGAAAATACTGCTAAAGGCAGAGACCAATGAATATATACATTGAGGACTGGGGAAAGACCCTGGAAAGTCCACAAATTAAAATACTGTTTAAATGCCCGTATTTCATACATGCAGGTCTAGGGTTCTGTTTTGCAATTTTAAGCAAATTTTTTTCGCTGCTCCACACTATATCCAAGCTGGCTATAGCAAGAGCCTCCTTAACTAGAGTCCCCGCTTTCACCCTCGATGACCTATAATCTATCTGTAACAGCAGCCAGAGCAATCCTGTTAAAGCTAAGACACCATATCACTATTTTGCAAAAAACCACTAATAGTTTCACTTCTTGCTCCACACAAAAGTCAAAGAATTACCTCCTTTCCTCACCTGTCTTTGACTTCACTCCCTTCACATGAGCTCCTAGCGATTTCTGAACGCCAGGCGCACTCCATGCATAGGGCCTTCGCACGTGCTGTTTCCCCTGCCTGGAATGCTCTTCCCCAGACATGTGCAGAGCTCACTCCTTCACCACCTTCCAGTCTTAGTTCAAATGTTACCACACTGAGGCCTTCTCTGACCAACTACACTTACCAAAATCACAATTCCCTCCCCCAGTACTTCCTACCTCCCCTTCCCATCTACATTTTCTTCACAGCACTAATCACTTTTAAACATACTATTTACTTGTTTTGTTTATTTTCTGTCGCTATCCATTAGATTGAGGGTACTGATTTTTGTGTTTTATGAACTGATTCACTCCTCGCATCTGGAAAGGTACTTGCACATAACAGACGTTTAAGAAATATTCGTAATATAAAAGAAATGTTTTCAATTATTTACCATGGAGTAGAACTCACACTCATGGAAAATACATCATGCTTATTCCAGGGCCGCGTGTACTGCCTAAAATAATGCCTCCTGTAACTAGGGAGATCATATAATTTAGCCCAAACTGGAACACTCTTGAGAATGAAAGGGGGTACTAATAATTACACTGTGAAAACAGGCACAAACTGGGTCTGTCTCAGGCAAACCAGGAAGTTACCTGTAATCCATTTTAGAAGTGTGGGCTCAGAGTACCCACATAACACACCAAAAGCAAGCCTTCCAGTACAGTTCAACAGTGTACATACAGTTCATACTTCATTCTTTCACCAAAGATATCTTTATAACATACTAAACTTGGCATATGGTAGACACTTTATAAAAACGCTTGCTGAAAGAATGAAGTAAACGCTTGATCTAATACTATACCAGGTACTTGGTTCACGGCAGCATTTTTCTTAATAGGAAAAAATGGAAAACAAAAGGTTCAACAAGCAAAGACAATTAAATGAATCACAGCACACCGCACAATGGGACATCGGCAGCCCAGCTACAGAGCACTTGATCACTCTAAGAACGGTCAAGGTGTATGCTGCTAAGGGAAAAGTGGGGCTCAGACGTGAGTTGGTTATGATCCCAACTTAACGTATCTCTGCACTCACTGGAAGAGTACAGGGATATAACAAAATGCCAACAGTGACAATAACTGGATATTTTCAATAAGCATGTGTAATTTTTATCAGAAAAAAAGTTAAAAAGCTCACAAACGTCCTAATAGAAAGAGCCATTGTATGCACCCATTATACTAAGAATTTTACTTTATGCAAGAGCATTAAATCATTCATTCAAATATTTTCAAACACCTACTATGCACTGGACACTGTTAGCCTCTGGGGACACAAAGATATACAAGAAGTCCCACCGTTCAGAAGTTATTCCATCAAGGAAAAGTCAATCTCATTAGATCATGAGACAGTTATATGTCTGGACTTTATCGACTTAACCCCTTATTGAAGTTATATTTTGATATAAACTCAGCTTTTATTAAGGGTCGAATAAAAACCATATGAATAGAACTTCAGCATGTTTTATAAATTATCAAAGGTATTGTTTACAATGTTCAATGTTCTGTTACATAAAAGCCACAAAACTTTAGAAATCTGGAATAAAATTCACCCCACTTTTCGGAAGAGTTTTAGAATAGTTGCTTTTATCCGAACACAATCCTAAGGACAAGTCAGATTCATTTATTCGTACACTCTGCCTAATGCACAACATACATCAGGAGTTACACAACATACTGCCTTTAAGGAGCCTGCAGTATAACTGAAGAGACAAGACACACAGAGTACTAAATAATACCAGAAGAATAATACAGTGACTGTCATTGTATTATGACATAAGGAAAAGGTGACCTGTGAAAAGCAGACAATTGCAAGAAAAATGGAAGGGAAGAGGGACAGCAACCATGAAACTGGATGAAAGTGGCATTTTAAGATTATTCTAGTGGCAGTGTACTAAATGAACTGGAGAATGAAAAGGAAGTGAAAGCAGGCAGTTTGAGTAAGAAACTTCATTGTAACTCAGGAGCAAAGTGTGAGGCAATGAATTAATGTGAAAGTGGGAACAGGAAGAGGCAACATCACACACATTACAAAGAAGTAAGCTGGGTGACTGGACGTGGAGGGCAAATACAAAGCATAAACCATGCATAACTCTAAAGTTTTAAGCATAGGTAACTGGAATAGTGGCTTTCACCAAATAAGGACATCAGGAAGGGTACTCATTTTAACACCAAAATGAGTGCAGCTTTAGTCATATTTTTCCAGGGTGACGTTAAAATCTATTTTGTAGTGTGTAAGTAGATTATCATGGATGAAAGGTCAAAATTTATATTTTGAACAAGTACTAAATATACTTAAGGCAAAGACAGAAAAGAAGATTTAGCTACATATACATTTTGTGAAAAACAGCAACAACAATCAATTGGAACTCCTATTTAACCAATATTTATGAAATTCCTACCACGTCCCAGGCATTGTAGTAGACCAGGAATGAGGGTGCACATCACAGTGTACAAGGTCAGGCACTGTTTGACCGTCTCCTTCCCATTTCAAGTCTGGGTAAGGGTCAAACACCACTTCATGATGTGCACTGAGATACAGTTCCTTACAACTGCTACAGACATTTCATTCACTTCTGTCAGTGAAGTCTGCTTTTAAATACGTAAGTGAAAACCCCTCCGCTGAGGATTTCTTAATTCAAGCTTTCTGCAATATGATGAGTAGAAACAAGAACACAGGTCTAGGAGAAGGGAAATGCCAGTTTGAGTATCAAGAAATTTTGTGTTCTCAGATAACAACTAATATTTACACTTCAGCAACTTCATCTGTAAAATGACATGGTTGGACTACGATCCCCCTTCTGAAATGCAATCTAATCCTATATC
This sequence comes from Camelus ferus, assembly GCF_009834535.1. NCBI lineage: Eukaryota > Metazoa > Chordata > Mammalia > Artiodactyla > Camelidae > Camelus > Camelus ferus. Next base: position 64,904,871 of record NC_045704.1, on the reverse strand, counting down.
GAGATCTTAGGAAGCTTAAGTGGTTTGTAAAACGCTCCTGTATAAACATATAACTCACCTGAAGATTCAGGAAGTGGGCTTTGTTTTTTTTTTTTAATAATCGAAATGACAGAATTGTTGCCTGTATACCTTTGGAAACAAACACATACCTTGTAGTTTAAAATTCTGCTCATGTTTTTTTAACGAGCCATCCGCCTGAAACCAGCCACGCAGGGGAGAAAAAGCCACTGGTTCATCCATCTGAATCCCCAAAGAAGGCTCCATCACAAAGCAAGTGGGGTGCAAAATGTCAGCTATGGGGTCATGCCCACAGGGGGAGCGAAGCAGCTGTGAAAATCACAACACTGGAGACGATGAGAGGTTTGAGTCACTCAGTTAACTAAGTGCTCAGAAATGCTACTGTCCCCGAAGGGGCAAACATTTAAAAACGCACCGTATGTCCAAATCCCCAGAGGAAGGAAAACAGCCATTTCTAAGGATTCCCTTGGCTCCACTTCCACCTCCCAGAGACTCCGGCAGGGCCGACGGGAACGCGCCAGGCGGGGGGCCTCCCGAGCCGGCGGCGGGGGGGACCGCGGGGAGGAGGCAGGGCACCCGGGGAGCCGGGGACAGCGGACCGGGGCGGGGGCCTCAGTCGGGAGGGCGAGGAGGAAGTCGGCTGACTAGTGAAAGGGGGCGTCGGGCGGCTCATCCAGGGCCCATGCGAGCCGGCAAGAGCTGTACGACACTGGCCGCGAGCCCCGGGCGGAAGCGGAGGGGAATCAATGGCTCTCTCCGGCAGCGCCGGCCGCGAGCCCCGCGGGGCAGGTCCTGCCTCCCTCAGAGCCGAGAGCGCGCGGGGCGCTTAGCGCGCAGGCGCACGACTTTCCCGCCCCGGGGCAAAGGGACCCGGGGTGCGGGGGGAGGAGGACTGCGCGGCGACCAGACCGAAGTCACCATCCAGAATTCGTTTCTAGTCCCTCACAACCCCGCGCCATGGGACAAACCGTCGGAAACTCACGGTTTAAAGGAATAAGACTTCTACGGCTCCCCAGATGTCCGGGTCACCGCCGCCAGAAGCTCCCGCCTAGCGAGTCGGCCAAACGCGCCTGCGCGGCGCTTCCCGCCTCGCCGCTTCGACTTGCGCATGCGCACTGCCGGGCCCCGGGCGGCGCGGAGCGCGCTTCCCGGCGCTTGCGCGAGGTGGCGGGCTTCCTCCCCGAGGCCCTGCTGACTGGAAGGGCGGTCGCAGGTGTAAAGCCCGAGAACGATCTTTTACCAGAAATGGAGTGAACCGTGTGGCTAAGGATCCAACAGTATTTTCAGGAAAGAGGATAATTCAGAGAAGTCTCAGATACTGAAATCCCAGCCCATCCCGACGCGCAGTGACCAGAGATACTGGGCACTCACTCCGGGCAAGCCGTTCACTTTGACCCCCGCTTTTAGTTCTTTTAGTTGAGTGCCCTCCGTACCCGTTGGAAACAAACACAAGAAGGCAGTCGCTCGTCGTTCATGGCTGTGTTTGAAGGAACGAGACCAGTGGCAGCCAGTCCGCCGGCCTCGGCACACGCGGCACGACCCGTGGCCCCGGGCGGGCCTCCGGCGTGAACCCGCGGGAAAGGAGCGCCTTCCCTCCGCGAAGCCAGCTTCCGAGGAGGCGGCCGCCGTGAGCTGGCGAGCGGCGCCGCCTGGATCTGCCCCGTGCTCTGAGGGAAGGACGATGGAAGGGTGCGACCGAGGCTGAGAAGGCGGCGCCGCTGATGGGAGCCGAGTGAGGAGAAGACCCCGAGGCGAAGGACAGAGCAGATGCAGAGGTGGGAACGCGGGTAAGCGGGAAGTTGGGGGAAGGTCCACCGAGCGTCCGCATCGGACGAGGCCACGCGGAGACCGTGATGCATCAAGACGGAAGCACGGCCACTCTGTAATCATGTCTGGGTGCAGACTAAACGTAAGCGTTGTCCAAACCACGAAAGGGAGCAGACGTTTCCTTATCCTGGCCAATACGAGTGACTGCTGCTGCTTCACTAATTACAGTGTTAATCTTTGTCCAGTAGGTACTACTCAGTCCTTCTAGATAATGCTCATTAAGATCCACAATTACAGAATTACTCCTGCCTTCGTGCAGCTTCCAGTCCAGAGCACAGTCCCTCCTCCTCGAACCCTTCCCTAAACCACCTAACACGAACCCAGATCTCTGATCCCCTCTTACCGAGATGCCGCATGGTTCTCGGTGGTGCACATTCTCACTTACTGAAACAAGTCGTAAACCTAACTTGTTCCTGATGGCCTTTGGTTGGAGGGCATGACAATGATCCAGCCCAAGACGCCTATAGATATTTAGATGATAATGTCAAGTAAACAGATGAACAGACTGGTCTGGAATGGAGTCTAGGCTGGAGACATGAATTTAGTAGTTATGAGTTTAGACGTGAAACTTAAAACTTTGAGATTAAATGAGATTAGTGAGTTGAAGACTGTAGACAGAACTAGGCTGTGGGAATCTCCAACATTTCAAAGTTGGACAGAGGAGGAAGAAGAGCCAGCAAGAGACTGAGAAGGAGTAACTGTGAGGTAAGAGTGTGATGTTACAGGAGTCAGGAGAGGAAAGCTTTGTGGATGAAAGGGAGTACTCAGCCATAACAAATGTCGCATGCAAGTCAAGTAGGGAGGACACAGGAGTGACGATGGGTTTGGCAACATGGCAATTATTGGGAGGTGACTAGGCAATAAGGGTGGAGCCTCGTGAATGGAATTAGGGCTCTCACACAGAGGACCTCAGAGAGCTGCCTCACCCTTTCTGCCAGGTAGGGACATAGCCATAGTCATAGACGTAAGCAGTTCCTGTCTCTGAACCAGGAAACGTGTTCTCCCCAGATACACAGTCTGTCTGGATCTGGATCTTGGGCTTTCCAAGCCTCCAGACCTGTGAGAAATAAATGGTGTTTAATCTACCCTGTCTATGATATTTTTGTTAAAGCAGCCTGAGTGGGCTAAGACAGAAATGCTCACATGAAATAAACCCGCATGTTATAAAATAAAATCCTAGATATTTATTGTAAAATATACATGGGGCAAAACACTTAGAGTTTCACAGTGAAAAATGTTTATTTCAAAAATAAAATTATTATTTATTTAAAAGTCAAAGAGCTGTCCATGAGTCAGTTCTGATACCACAGTGGAACATCAAGGAATTTTGAAATACGCAAATTAGTTTCTCAATTAGTAATGTGGGAGGGAAAAATAACTGCCTTGCAGAATTGTCATATATAGACTAAATGAAATATTTAAAGCTTCTGATAGAGCTCATAGGAGATATCTAATGTTTTAATTTATGTATTCATTCAATAAATATCTCCTCGTGCTTGCTGTGTGTAGCAATTGAGTAGGTCCTGCCGTATGGAGATGACTAAGAAGAGGACTCTTCCCTCCAGTAGTTTGACGTCCTCTTCAGCTAGACTAGGGGTATCTAGGGGTTGAAGTGAACCGTCTCCTTGGTCATCCTTCACCAACCTAGCTTTAAGATGTCTTTCCTCAGGGAAGCCTCACCAACTGAATAGATGAGATCTACAGATGCACGCTTCCATAGCATTGTTTTCCTTCTTTTATCACATTTTATTATAATTTGCCTGTTAATGTCAGTCTTGCCCAGTAGAGTTGTTATTGACAAGGCCTGTCTGGAATATGCACTCTGAAGCTAAACTGCCAGGGTGAGCACGGGCAAGTTACTTAACCTCCCTAGGATTTAGCTGCTTCATTTACACAATAATGGTAGTAAGAGTATCTACTTCACAGAGCTGTCGCTCAGGTCAGTGAGTTAATAAATGAATATGGTTTAGAACAGTGCCTGGCGCATAGTGAAGTCTGTGTATTAGCCAAGATGACAACAATGATGATGAAATTTCCTAGCACGGTACTTGAAATGTATTAAGTAGGTCAGTAAATATTTGTCGAATGTTACTGAATTTGTCAAATAAAATAAGTGAGTAGAATGAAATAAGTGCATAGAAAAAGGAGTTATTAACTCTGAATCAGAAAACTTTTTTAGGGGGAATTTAAGTCTAAGCTGGGTTTTGAAAAATGGATAGGAGTTCACCAGTGATAGGAGAAGGAAGAAGTATTCTCTGAGGCATTCTAGGATGACTGAAACAGACAGATGTGTTCAGGGAACTATAAATTGTTTGGTATTATTTCAGTACAAATAGAGAAAGACTGGTAGGGAAAAGCTAGAGAATAAACAGGAACCTCATCATGAAGCTTGTGTGCTATTCTCGAAGTCAGGGTGATCGAGAGCTAGTAAAGAGTATTAACTGGGGAAGAGAGAAATGAGCTCGAGTTTTACTAAGGTCACTTAGGGGAGAATGTAGGAAATAAACTGTAGGAGGAAGAGGCTATAAGCCAGGCGACCTTTTCAATAAATGTTTAGGGAGCGAGTGAGCCAGTGAGAGTGAGAACTTGAAATAGATGATCTCTTTTTGGAAAAGTTTCAAATTTTAAAGTTTATTCCTACATGAGGCTTTATGCTGCATACATGGCCTTTCTATTTTGCTTGTGCTTCTTTCCGTTTGAGGGATGTTGAAAGAAGGGACGCATGCGTCTAGTTTGTTTATAAACCAAAAGGTTTACAAGAAAGCAAAAGTAACAACCCTGTTCTTACCCTTGCCGATGTGACCGCAAAAATGTTGTTTCTAGTGTTGCCAAATGTGGTCTCGTCTGCGAGAGAAAACAGCGGAAGCAATAATAACTAGGTCAGTGATTCTAATGAGTGGATGTGGGAACAAATTAGCCAATGAGGAATACATCCCCTCTTTTCATGGTTTGATGTAGCCATTTTGGAGGGAGGTGGATTAGTGAGCAGTGGGCCCCTAGCTGTTGGAGAGGGGACAGCTTGAGCTCCGGACACAGGAGGAACTTCCTATGTGTATGCTGCTTGTCTGGGTGACAGATTGAGACTTGATTCTACTTTTTAAAAAATTGTTTAGCCTCCCCCTGAAGATAAGAGTCAGTAGCAGTCGAAGTTGTGGTCCAGAAAGGGTCACTAACATGGCACTTGCCTCCAGACACATCTCTGTTGTGAGAACACACCTGAAACAAGAGAGTGAGCTGCCCTGGGGCCCATGGTGGGAGAATATGAACAAAGAGAACAGATATTCCTGTTTACAGGTGTGGGCTCACAAAAAGAGACTGGCAGCTGGTGGCACTACTTTCTTTTTGGCTTGCTGCCCCTCAAATACATAGGCCTATTTTTTAAAACCTGGTGGACAGTTGAGAGAGAATTCAGGCCAATGGTTCCAACCCCCACCCCTGTCCCCAGGGCCCAGCTCTAGTTGAGGTAGGTGGATAATGTTTAAGCTTAGCCTTGAATTGGAATGGTGAGGGAGATGGGCATTTGCAGGTAAAAGAACACAGAAGTGGCACAGAGGGACGTAAATTCTTTGCGATCACACTAGGGGGCTTCCCTCCCATCCAGACTTCCTGAATGGAAATTAGGAGAGCTCAATAACAGTGCGGTAGAAGAAAACCTCCAAGGCTTCCCTTTCAGTCCCATTTGATGTATGTTTGAATTATTGGTGTAATGAGAGGAAGAGAAGGGGATACACTGAATGGGCACTGTCGTAGGCTCTCATCCGGGCACTGTATGTAGTAAGATCTTTACATGTGCTATCTCATTAATTCTTTAATTATTGGAAGTATTTTATGGGCCAGGAAAATGAGCTTTAGCAAAGACTAAGTAAACTGCTCATGACAACAAGCTAGTAAGTGGAACAGCTGGAATTTGAATCCAGGACGCTGATTACAAAAGTCTTGGTGTATATTAGACCTCAACTATATTTAAAATAAATTTTTATTGGGGTCAAATACACATGACCTTAACTGTCTTAGCCATTTTTAAGTTCAGTGGTATTAGGTACAGTCATATTGTTGTGCAGCAGCACCACCATCCATCCCCAGAACTCTTTTTATCTTGCAAAACTGAAACTCTCTAGCCATTAAACAAGAGCTCTCCACTCCCCACTTCCCTCAGCCCCTGGCAACCACTGTTCTTTTTCCTGTCTGTATGAATTTGACTACTATCAGTAGCACATAGAAGTGGAATCATACAGTATTTGTCTTTTTATGCCTGACTGACATTTCACTAAGCATGATCGCCTTAAGGTTCAGCCATGTTGCAGCATATGTCAGAATTTCCTTCCTTTCTGTGGCTGAATAATATTCTGTTATATGCATACACCACATTTTGACTATCCATTAATTGATCTGTGGACACTTAGGTTTCTTCCACATTTTAGCTACTATGAATGATGATGCTGTAAACATGGGTGTGCAAATATCTTTTCAAAATTTTGCTTTTATTTCTTTGGGGTATATACCCAGAAGTGGAATTGCTGGCTTATATGCTAATTCTATTTTAAATTTTTTGAGTAACTACCATACAGTGTTCCATAGCAGTTGTATCATTTTACATTCCTATCAACAGTGCATAAGGGGTTCTAATTTCTTCATGTCCTTACCAACACTTGTTATTTTCCTTTTGTTTGTGTTGATAGTAGCCATCCTAATGAGTGTGAGGTTGTATCTCATTGTGATTTCGATTTGCATTTTCCCCATGATTAGTGATGCCGAGCCTCTTTTCAAGTGCTCCTTGATCATTGGATGTCTCTCCTTTGAAGAAATGTCTGTTCGTGTTCTTTGCCCATTTCTGAATTGGATTTTGTTTTTGTTGAGTTTTAGGAGTTCTCTATGTATTCTGGATAATAATTCCTTATCAGATATATGATTTGCCAATCTTTTCTCCTATTCCATGGGTTGCCCTTTTACTCTGTTGAGAGTGTCTTTTGATGCACAAAAGTTTTTCATTTTTATGAAATCCAACTTGTCTATTTTTTCTTTTATCGCCTGTGCCCCTGGTGTAATATTAAATAAATTGTTACCAAGTCTAATTTTTGCCCTTTGTTTTCCTCTGAGAGATATGTAGTGTTAGCTCTTATGTTTAGGGCTCTGATCCATTTTGAATGTTTTTTTGTATATGGTGTTAGGTAAAAGTCCAACTTCATTTTTTTGTATGTGGTTATCCAGTTTTTCCAGTAGACTTCAGTTATATTTTTTAAAAAGTTTTGTTTAACATATTAGCAAATAAATATCTCAGGTTAAGTTAAATTTAAAATTCAGTTTGGAAGTACAGTTTAAGTGATTACACGGTCTGTTAACGAAAAGAAGATACTGTTTTGTAGCACAGTTTTAAAGGGATACAATTGTCTGACAATTAGAAAAAAAAAAAAGAAGCCAATCTAGTTAGTATAATATTTTCTATCTTGTTGCCTTTTATCTTGTTCATCTATCCATCTTTGTGGTACCTGTGGGTAGTCGTAACCCAGTTTCAAAATTAAAAACATAAAGAACATGAAACTCTGTAAGAAATAACTGGAAATCTGCTAAGGGAGAAAAAATATTCATACTTATAGGTGATTGAAGCATACAAAGAAAACAACATATTTTTCCCCTAAAACATACAGATTTCAAACACTTTGGAATAAATCCTGTTATTTTTACTGAAATTCAGAGACTCATAGAACCAAATTTATATTTTTAAAGTTTAAATGCAAATTTATGAAAGTTGAGATTTTCTTTGTGTTCACTGGGTTCCTGCATAGTGTAAAGTACTGTTAGGACTGAGAGGTCAAGGAGCAGCACTGTCATGTGTCAGGTTTCATCTCCTGGGACTAAAACTTGCTGGCATCTCATACCACTCTGAAATGGGCTGACAGTTTCACTTCAGCCATTAATGGGAAAAAATACCTGCCACAATGAAGTCATAATGGTTTGACTTCTATTTTCTTGTTATCTTTAAAGATGATTTGAGATTTTGAAAAATCCCTAGAAATTCCAAGTTCATGGCCTTTGTCTTGGTGCCCTTTTGCTAGAAAAGAAGTATGCTTGAGAGTAAAATTTTAAAATGATATATCAATATTGTATGAAGCCTTTAATATTCCTGTATGTCTTTAAATTCCAGAATAAGATTATAATTAGACAACTTTTATTTAAAGCACTTAAAGAGGTGAATATTCATTATTTTTAAGACAACTTATTAAAATTTAGTTTAACACAGCACAATGTTAGTTTGGGTTCAGTGCTAGTGATTTTTCAATTTAGAACAATTGTCCTCTCTGTTTTAGGTTTTAAATACCAAATTTTATCCCAAAGAAGAATTTTGCAGTTAGGCTGTAAATCCCTGCCCCTCCCTCAAAATACTAAAATAGAATTTAAAATGGAAACACAGGCACAATATACTCTGAAGCCTTAAACACAGTGATAAACTGTAACTCTCATAAGTTCAATATCGAAACATCAGTGATCTGTGAACTAGTCTATGGGCCAAATCTAGCTGGTTGCCTCTTTTAGTACTCACAGCAAGCTAAAATGGATTTTATGTTTTTTAATTATTGAAAATACTTTTAAAAAATACTATTTTATGATACATGAAAATTACATGAAAACCAAATTTCAGTGTCATAAATAAAGTTGCATTGGGACATGGCCATGTTCAGTCATTGCTGTATTGTTTTTCACTGTTTTTGCCCTATGGTGGCAGGGTTGGCAGTTGCCACAGAGATGTGTGGCCCGCTAAGTCTGAAATATTTACTGTCTGGCCCTTTATGGGAAAAGTTTGTCAACTCCAGGAGCATCACAAAAGCAGCTTGCATTTTGGATGAGCATACAAATTAAACAAGTGCCACTAAGGAGTGCAGAAGAAATCTTTACTATACAATCAGCTATTTGATATGCAGAAAGGACACAAATGCTTAATATTTGTTAAGTACAACAGTTAAGAATTGTGATTGGTCGGGGAGGGCATAGCTCAGTGGTAGAGTGCATGCGTAGCAAGCATGAGGTCCTTGGTTCAATCCCCAGTACCTCCATTAAATAAATAAATAAATAATAAATAAATAAATAAATAAATAAATAAAAGAATATGAAGGTGAATATATATATGTATATGTATGACTGAACTACTATGCTATACACCAGAATTTGACACAGCATTGTAAACTGACTATACTTCAATTTATAAATAAATAAATAAATAAATAAATAAATAAATAAATAAATAAATAAATTTTAAAAAACCTAATTACCTTCGCCCCTCCCAAAAAGAATTGTGATTAGTGCTTTCTCATGGTAGTTTCTTTTTCTTGACAAGAGAGCCCCAATTCACCCTCTCTGTGTGAGAAAAAATACAGAAGGCAGAGAGAGAGGAAATATGGCACAAACGCTTATCCTGAAGGCTTTGTTAGCAGTGTGGCTATGGATGGACCGTGACTGCCATGTTTGATTTTGGCATGAGGAGGGAAAAGCCAGCAAACACTCAGCGCCTCCCTGAAGTGAAGGCAAAGAGCCTCTGAGCCTCTCCTTCCTACGTTCGTACAGCTGGTAACGGCTTACAGTAAAGCCGGGAAAGTTACTTCACTGTTCTCAGTAGCAAAGATTCTGTTTCTTCTTCATATTCTAAGTCACATTTCTGTTGTTACTCACACATTGCTTCTTCCGAGCCACATGAAAAGGATAGAGTAGCAGCTGCGCATTAAAATGTGGAGCAAATTGTAAGTTACAACAACTTTCAGAGAATCTTTATGGCACTCCTTTAGAAGCCTGGAATTTCCTCAGAAAGGGTAACTCTGATCTCAGAATATATGATAAGGAGCTAAAGAGGGCCCCTTGCCTACGAGCCATCCCTGAAGCTAGGGAGCTGTAGGCTTTGTGGAGGTATGGCCACCGTCTCTTCAAGCCATCACATGACTAAGAAAGTGGCTGAGGGTGGCAGGCAAAATATAAAAGAGAAGGGAAAATGGAGGCCCCAAAATGAAAATTGTTGGTGCCTTCTCTCATAAAGCACACAAAAAACATAACAGCAGTCTTACCAAAAATGATTAAAGTTAAAAAATATTCTATTTTTTAGACTCTGTAAGATAGACAATTGATTATACAAACACTCACCTTCTATATAGCAAGAAACCACATTTCCTTGATCTATGCTCAGCTCCAGTGTCAGATGAAGCACATCTGGAACTTGTCAAAGCAGGTTAACTTTACAGGGTATTCCCTTGTAGCAAGACCCCTGGCCAGCGCGTTCTTTCCACCACATTTCCACTGCAGTTTACCCATGGATAGTCATCATGAATATTAAAAGTGAAGGATAAGTTCCCTAAACTTTACACTTCGCGTGAACAAAGTGAACACTTTATTGTAAAATTGGTTTAACAACCTGCATCCCAAATTTTCCTGTCTTTTTTCTTTTCTTTTTTTCTAAATTTAATCTTGAGTAGGCAGTTATAGAAACTAACGTGTTCATGGAATATGCCCACTTACCTCTTCCATGCCCTTTTGTGGCTATTATTTTACATTTTCTTCTTTTCAATATGAGCTTAGGAAGTTCTATGAAAGAAACTAATAGAGGAACTGAACACTCTTCTTAAGGCACCCAGAAAGCACTGGTATTCTGCTAGAACCCAGGATTTTTGCACTAAACAGCTTAGTCCCAACACTGGTGATAACAACTCTTCAAATAGTCCAAACATTAATTTATGGGAAAATGACAATTGCTAAAGCCAGAACATGTGAGATGGTGTCGTTGTGTGAGTTCCCCTTCAGAGCAGTAACGTTCATTAAACTCTGTGATTCCAGGGAGCAGGCATGAAAGACAGGAAAGAGGAGAAGCCAAGGCAAGGGTGTGTTTTGTAGGTAAATTCGTTTGTGTCTGGCTTGCTTAAGCCAGAAAGAGAAAGAAAAATGCCATATGATATTGCTTATATGTGGAATCTAAAAAAAAGGACACACATGAACTTATTTATAAACCAGAAATAGACTCACAGACGTAGAGAACAAACTTACGGTTACCAGCGGGTGAAGGGGGTGGGAAGGGATACATTGGGAATTGGAAAATTGCACCTGTTGGGGAGTGATGGAAGTGTTAGCTATCTTGATTGTAGTGATGGTTTCATTGGTTTAGACATCTATCAAAATCCATCAAATTGTACATTTGAAACATGTGTAGTTTACTGTACAGGAATCATATCACAATAAAAGTGTTTAAAAAAAAAGAAAGGATTTGTTAAGGGGCTGGCCACCCACGTGGGGGACTGATGTAGAGTCTTGCAGAAGCCTCTGAGGGGGCTTTTGAAATGTGTTGTAGAACTTTTCATCTGGATTTAAAAGAGGGAGCAAGTACTTATCACTGCTTTCTGTTCCCTTGGTCAATGCCAACCGCCTGTCCAGGCTGCACATGCCAGAGTGCTGGGTGGGTTCCTGTGGGTGTGCCACTCAGAGATGTCGGAGGTTCCCCAGAGCGGACAGCTAGAGGGGCGCTTCAGAGGTTGAAACAAGGGTGCTATCAAATTGCTTCTACACAGAACTGGTGGAGGTCAACACGGAGCAAGCTGCAGCAGCAGTGGCTGAAGTGAGATCTGTGTCTGATAGGGTTTGAAGTGGTGCACCAGCAAGACCTGTGAGGGCGCCAAATGTTACCCTACTTTGCATGCTGAGAAGTTAGGCTGTCGCAGTTTCATGGTGCTGGCAGAAGACATGAGACTGCTGGGTCAGAGACAGAGAACTTTGTTACTTACTGCACTGCAGGCAGCATGAGACACATGTTGGTGTTTTCCCCCAAGTCCTACAGGGACAATAAAGAGGTGGATCCAAGTGGATGTGGCACACACAGAGTGAAGAGAAGGTGAGGGACTCCGAGCCCAAGAATCCTCAGTTTTCTTTATGACAGCCACAAGCAAACCTGCTCAAACTCTTCCCTTGTGAAAGACATGATCTTTATTTCACTGGTGAGCAAATAAATCTGCCCTCTTTCCCAGAAAGAAATGCTATCTCAGTCTTCCAAAGCTGTTGGCTATATAGACATCCTCAAAAAGATAGTCTAGAACAATAGCCATCAGTGATTCTGCTCACAGGAGTGCTGAAAAGTGAGAGCAACAGAAAATTATCTCCCAACACCTACTAGAGGTATTCAGTACAAATGGGGTTTAACAGGTTTAACTAACAGAAATGTTCAGCATCTTTTGAGACTGGTCACTTTGCTTAATGAGACTGTCTCTGCAGTCTCCTGTTCCTGGGTTCAGAAAATTCACACAATTGTCTGAGCTAAACTACAAAAAACCTTAGAAGTTCTATAAGTCTCCTTGACCCTTATCCATTCCCATGTATTGTCATGGCTGCTAACTACATGTATTTATGTCATTTTGCCAACTTGTCCCATGCAGATTGTATAAAACTGAGCTTATGTAAAGTTATATTTCACACCACGGTGGGAAATCTTCAGTGTTTGAGTATCAATAAAGAGCAGAAGGTATGGTGCAAGTGTAGCTCAGTGGTAGAGTGTGTGCTTTTTGTAGGTGAGGTTCTGGGTTCAATCTCCAGTGCTTCTGTTAAGGGGGGGTAGAGCAGAAGATATGTACATTTTAGCAACACATTGGTTAAAGTATTTGTACAATCTATTTTATACAACATAGAAGCTGTAACTAATTTTCCCATTGGAGTAACTTGGACAGGAATGATATCTCACTCATTTTTATATTACCATCACCTAGCACAATACCTGGCTTATAATAGATATTCAAAAAGGTAGTTGTTGAATGAATCATTAAATGAATACACGGAAAAACTAAGGTCACCTTAAAGGAAAGATAGAAGACTGAAAAGAAACCTAAACACCGATGTTGAAGCACAGCACTCCCTGACACACTTGATAGGGTAGCGCTGTGTCATCTCTACTTAAACATTCCATTCAAGTATCAAGCAGGTGGAAAATATTTATCAACACATACAGTGAGACTACTTTGTATGTTTGTGGGTTAAAAAAATCCCTTTTTTTTTAATGTCACATTCTCTTTAAATAGCCATAATATATTTGGCAGGTAGCATGAGGCAGTGGATAGGTGTATGAGCTTTATGATCAAACTAATTTAGATTTAATCTCAGTGCATTACTCATTAGCTCTGTGACTGTGGACAAACTACCTCATCCAAAAATAGGCAGTCAATTGTAATACTACTTGACTGACTTCTTTTGAGGGCTGAGGAGACAACACGTTTGAAGCTCCTGGAAGAGTGCAAGCATGCAGGAGACGTTAGCTCCTGCATCAGTTCCTGGGGCTGCTGTAACAAACTGGATAGCTGATCACAGAAATTTATTCTCTGACAGCTCTGGAGGCCGGAAGTCTGAAATCCAGGTGTCAGTAAGGCTGTAGGAGGGGATCTGTTCTTGCCTGGCCCAGCTTCTGGGGGCTCCAGGTATCTCCTGGTTTGTGGCAGCACAGTTCCAATCTCTGCCTCCATCTTCACGTGGCCATCATCTTTTCTCTCTCTGTTTCTCCTTATGTGTCTCTTCTAAGGACACTTATCATTGGATTTAGGGTCCACCCAGATTATCCAGAATGATCTCATCTTGAGATGCTTAGCTTAATTACATCTGCAAAGACCCTTTTTTCAAATAAGGTCACATTCATGGGTTGCAGAGATTTGGAACTGGGCTTGTCTTAGTTACTTTCCCATTTTCCCTTCCTCCCTTAAATGTTCATAGCATTTATCTTAACTCAAATCTGAGTATGTTACAAAGGATATTTGCAAATAATACCTGATTGAGTGGCAGCTCAAGTCTCAACAAAAAGAAAAAAAAGAATGGACAAAGCAGTCAAGTGATTAAAAAACAATTTTTTTTACATTTCTTTTATTTGAAGTATAGTCAGTTTACAACGTTTTGTCAGTTTCTGGTGTACAGCATGTTTCAGTCATACATATACGTACACATATAAAAACAACTTCTGGAAAGAGGTTTTGTGTCAACAGTGTCACTGAGTGGGGAAGCAGATAAAAGAAGAAAACTAACTGCCTGTAAGGAGGCAGGCACTGCGCTTTTTTTCCCACGTAAATTTTTTTAGTGTAACATTTTAATAATTCTGTTAGGCAGGTAGTAAAGCAGGTTTTTTCCCCCTTCTTTTCAAACATTGTGTGATGGTTAATCTTATGTGTCAACTTGACTGGGCTAAGGGATCTCCAGATAGCTGGTGAAACATTCTGTCTGGGTGGGTCTGTGAGGTGCTTCCAGGTTAGCTTTTGAATCAGTAGACTGAGTAAAGACCACCCTCACCAATTCAGATGGGCTAGATCCAACCCACTGGTCAGAAAATGAGTAGAACGAAAAGGCGGAGGAAGGGTGAATTTGCCCTCTGCTTGGACTAAGACATCCTCCTTCGCCCGTCGTCAGACACAGGTGTTCCCGCCTCTCGGTCTTCACCCACCCACTCCCGCTTCTCAGGCCTTCAGACGTGGACTGCATCACACCACCTGTTTTCCCGGTTCTCGAGCTCATTGTCAGCAGATCAGCAGATCATGGGATTTCTTGGCTTCCATAATCACAGGAGCCAGTTTGTGTAATAATTCTGTCTCCCCCACTCGCTCTCCCTCTCCTTTTTGTTCTGTTTCTCTGGAGAACTCTGACTAAATATATAGATTTACGAAAATTCAATTCAGAGAGGTTATGTGCCTTGCCCAAGGTCATGTGCCTTGCCCAAGGTCATATAGCTCTTTTTTTTTTAATTTTTCTTTTTTTTTTAAATTTTTCTCTCTCTCTTTTTTTTTTTTTTTGTGGGGGATATAATTAGGGGATTGAACCCAGGACCTCCTGCCTGCTAAGCATGTGCTCTACCACTTGAGCTATACCCTCCTCCCCCATATAGCTCTTAAGAACAGTACTAGAATTAAAAAAAAAAATCTGCACATCCTTTGGCATAGATTTCAATTAGTTATAATCTTTGGTTCATGGACACACTGCTATCACTGGGCCATGCATAATCTATTATTTGTTTGTTTATTTTTAATGGTATAATGAACACCTACAAACTATTACCTAAGAACCAGAACATTAACAAATTACATCTTTCTATGTGTTCCCCCTCCCCCAGTTTCATCCCTCAAATTCCAGATGTTTGCTCTTTACATTATATCACAATGTCTGACACATTGAAGGAAGTGGGGAAAGCCTCAGCCTGACGTTAGGAAACCCATGTTCACATCTAAAGTCTGCCACACAGGAGGCATGGCTGTGTGCCAGAGCTGGTCTGTGTCTGCCCCTCCCCCTGGGCCCCCTTCCCCCCACAACTGAGAACCATCTTGGTGGTATATTGGGAATATCCTGTCTGATTGCAGGCCATTTTATGCGAACTGTTGTGATTTAAAATAAACTGCTTAAAATATTTTCCTTACTTTATTTGAAAATAAGTAATTATATTAGTGGCAGGAAGAATAAATTACATCCACATAGCTTCTTTTTTGGAAAAAACTTTTGCATACTAACATATTGGTGGGAGTCCTATGTCAGCACAAAATAAGGAACAAAATAAGTAATCTTAGAGTGAAACACAGACAATAAAGTGACTCTGTTATGTCCACGGATCAATGTTCTAGAATTCATTTTGTAGTAAATTAAATCTATTGAATATAGTCTTGGAATGAAGCGTGAAAAAAAATAGACATGCCCTTCATTCTTTGTTTACGCTGAGCACCAGATTTTACATAGGAAGACTCAACACAGGAGGTTTTTGTGTTTAAGTATAAGCTATACATGTCAGTAATTTAAATTTAAACTTCAGTTAATGCTAAGATTTTTACCACGTTATGTGCCGTAGCTAGGGTGAGCATACACTTTATCCAAAGCTGTTTAAGCTGTGATAATTTTGAGAGTGGAAAGGGGAATCACTGATAATTCTGAAGGGACAGCGGGCATGAACTGGCACTGTTTCTGGAAAGCTGGAAAATGTGGTCACTCTGGTCCCGGCTTATTTGAACCGCCACTTCAGTATTCTCATGTAAAGCGAGTAGGTGGTTTTATCAGGCTTCACTGGTCTCTAAAGACACTTTAAACCTACACAGTACTGTTTCGGTTCTTAAAATCTTCAATTAACCTCTAACTTAAATAGACAGCACTGATATTTGAGACAACATTTTGTTCGTTCATTAAGTTCCATTAACTAAAGCTGTTAGCATCCACCTTGCCTGGCACCATGGCTGCCATTTCCATTGGGAACCATTGCACCCTCAACGTGCCGAATTAGCACCTCATTGTAAACCGGGAAAACGCCTTCTGCCCTTTTGTGTTTTTGAGGGAGCTCACTGGGTGGGGTGGAATTCAACCACTGACAGTTTTTATAGAGAAAGCACACGGTTGCTGTTTGAAGGCTTGAAGTCTGAGCATGCGTGCTCCGGTTCCCCATGCTTCCCACTGGTTCCCAGCATGTTACGTTGTATCCTCCTGTATCGCACCTCTGCTGCCAGGATGGGCTCTTGAGTTTGCAGCGCCAGTTTATAGCCTGCTCTTCCATGCGTGCTCGGAAGACCAACAGCATCCCGTGGGAACTGGTTAGAAAGGCAGGTTCTTAGGCACTACCCGAGGCCTCCTGAATCAGAATCTGCATTTTTAAAAGATCTTACATGACTCCTGTGCACACTGAAGTTTGAGAAACTCTGCCTCATGGGATTTGTTCTCTTCCCGAAGGCTGCATGGCCCTCATTTGATAGGTTTTGGCCCACGTGGTTTGCAGACACACCTCTGGACTTCTGAGTCTGGTCCTCACAAGTCTGGTCCGCAGAGGGAGGCGTTGCTTAGACCGGGCTCCCTACTACTCCAGTGAAAAACAACCACGTAACTTTATCACAGATACCAAACTTTGGAAAATAAAGGCAGGAATCCCTTTGTTTTACGGAGGAAAGGAAGTCACTATCTTTTCTCAGTTGCTTTCCAATTTCCTGATACAGCTTGTTCTCGGAATGTCCCATCTTTTTTTCATTCAGTGGTACCTTCCACGTGTTTACATCTTTTCATGACAATTTGAGGAGACTATTATAAAGTATTTATATCTAGTTAAGACTGTTCTGCTTATGCATTTGGAGAGGGGGGGAAACCTAGAGAAAGAGCTCCCCTGGACTTTCCTTTAACTTAAGGTGGTTTGGGCCTCTGGAGCTGGCAAGACATTCCTTTAAAAAGCTGTTCCTCGTTTCTGCTGCCAACTGTCCAGCTGTCTGACATTTCAGAGAACTTCAGCTGTTAGAAGACAACATGAAACATATTTGGTAAACAACAATGTGGGGACAGGAATAAGAAAGGTGACTACTTTTTAGCAGGGCATGGAAGTCCCTCATTAACCACCTGCCAGCAGTATTTCAAGAAAGGAAAACACAGCATTTTAAACGGTAGCTTTGGGGAAAGTAGCTGAACAAGAAGTGCCGGGCTGGACGTTCTCTGTTCAACGTCCACTCTTCACCCTTCTCCACTCTACCTGTGCTCTGGGAGGTTGACCTTCACTGACTGGACCACATCATGTGGCCCAGGCTCCCATACTCTCTAGACTCTGTAAGAGATTGGTTAGCTGGCAGGAGAGAGAGGCCGGGATTTTGTTTCCCCAGCTCCCTCCCCACTGGGCCCAAATTGGCTGGGCCGTGTTCCCTACCTAAGGCCACAGCAGCCCCAGTAGCTCCTCTCCCGCAGTTCTCACTCTCTCCTGGTTCCCAGGACAGCTCCTCCGTTCACCGTCAGCTCTAGAGAACAGAGAACTTGTCTCCCCCATCCCCCCTGCTTTTGTTAGTCACCCCAGAAGTTTCATTAGCCCTTACATTTCCTCATATCTTTGTGACTTGAGAAACTCTCCTCAGTTGCCCTCTTAACTGTGCTTTGCTTTTCTCTTTTTTCCCAGGACGTTAAGCCTTAAAAGTTTTGGTAACTTTTTCTTTTCAGGATAATTCTATTTCTAAGATTCTCACAGGGAAACAGTCAGAGCTACAGAGATGGAGGACCCCACCTCCAGCAGTGAGCCAGTTCCCTATATTTTGTTCCCCAACGCTGTAGCGATCGTTTGGAAAGTGGCCCCAGGACCTAAGCATATTCAGTCAGGGTGAATTTCAGGTCTCAGGCGTCTTGCTTGGAAATCCCCTGTCAACTGGGATATGCTGTCTGTCTTCCAGACCAGGAGGCATGGCGGGGAAAAGGAAAGAAACTGGATCCGATGCCAGTCACTGGCTTCACTGAAGCCCATCCTCACTCTCCCTTCCTTTTAAAAAACACTTGTATTGAGGTAGAGTGACCTAAAATAAGCTGCACATATTTGAATGGTATAATTTAATGAGTTTTGATGTTTGTATATCCTGTAAAGCCGTTGCCACAAATGAGATAGTGAAGCTCCCCATCACCTCCAGAGGTCTCCTCCCGCCCCTTTGTAATCACGCCCCTCCCATTCCTCCGGTGAAGTCCTACATCCTTCCTTTCATTACAGACCAGCTGTGTTTCCTGAGTTCTGTACAAACAGAATGTACTTTTTATATGAATAGATGTACTTTTTTATGTCTGACTTCTTTCATTTAGCATAATTATTTTTAAAATTTATTCATATTGTGTGTATCAAAAGTTCATTCCTTTTTATTGTTGAGTAGTATGTCATTGCACGCATGTACCATGATTGTTTATCCATGTACCTGCTGGTGGACATTTGGGTTGTTTCTTTTTAGCTATTACAAATGAAACTGCTGATCATTTGTATGCAAGTCTTTGTATGGACATATATTTTTCTTTTAGGTAAATACCCAGGAGTAGAATGGCTGTCAAACATAGTAGGTATATGTTTAACTTTTTAAGAAACTGCCAAACTGCTTTCCAAAGTGGTTGTACCATCTTACACCCCACCAGCAGTTTCTGAGAGTTCCAGTTCCTTTACCTCCTTGCCACCACTGGGCATGAATGGTCTTTTTCATTTTAGTCACTCTAATAGGTGTAGAGTAGTATCTCATGATGCATTTCCCTGATGACCAATAATGCTGAGCACATTTTCATGAGTTTCTATGCCAAACATGTATCTTTCTTGGTAATGTGTTTGTTCAAACCTTTTGTTCATTAAAAAAATATTAAGGTTGTTTTCTTACTGAGTTTTAAGAATTCTTTGTGTATTTAGATGAACAAGGCCTTTTATCAGATATTTGATTTGCAAATATTTTCTCCCAGTCTGTGGTTGGTTTTTCCATTTTCTTGACATACAAGTCACAGGAACCAGTATATCTCCTTTATAGGTTTATTTGTAATACTGAAAATCAGGGAAAAACCTGTATGTCCAATAGAAGGGCATAGTTAAAGAATGAAACATCAAATGAGTGATTACATAGACTACATAAAAGATGAGAAAGCAGGAAGCGCTCCTGACATACAGGAGCTGGCCCGGTACCCTTGGCGAGGCCTTACTGTTCCCCGTTCAACATAAACAGCTTCACAAAACAGCAACATCAGACAAGGCCAGTCTGTGGCAGGGATGGAACAAGGCAAAAGCAAGTCCACGCTACACTTCTGTCAGAACAAAACGTGAACCTTGTCCAAATCATAGTAACAATCAAACATTCCCTGGTCCTGGCTGCAGTGAATGGCTGAACTCTATTCCTTCCCCTCCGCTGCTCTCCCCTTCCCCTCACCGCACCTTCCACCATCAGGTCTCCTCCTCTGACTCTGAGTCTCTGCCCCCCTTTTATAAAGACCCTTGTGATTACACTGACCCCACCCATAATCCAGGCTTATCTCCCCATCTCAAGACACTTCATCACATCTGCAAAGTGTCTTTTGCCATATAAGGTCACATGTTCTCAGGTTTCAGGGATGAGGGCGTGGAGATTTTTGAGGGGCTGTTATTCTATCTACCATACCATGTAATAGGAGTGTTATGGAGATTAAATAAGGGAATACATGTAAAATGTTTAGTTTGATAAAATATTATTATTTAGCCTAGGCCTAAGCTTTTGAACCTCATAAGCCAAGAATTCTTATCTGTATCCTCTGTGTCATCTTTTCTTATAATCTGTCTGCTACCTGTGTCAGGAGAGGTGTGAGGAAATGTGAAGTCAAAAATGTCTGTTGAATTGCATTCATTTTGGCCCAGATGCATAGAAGAACTGGTCGACTTCAGCGTTCACTCCCACTCGCATACATCTCTCTGATGCTAGGATTTTCACACTGAGATCCTGTTTTCTGAGCAAGTGTGAGCTCATCTGGCCCCTCCTGACTCTTCTTTGCACTCTCTTCCTTCTGTTCCTTTCCCTTCTCAGTAGGATTCCCCGGGAGAGGGCACAGAAGTGGCAGGAGCGGGACCAGGCAGTCATGGTGGGAGCACAGTGGGAGCGGCATCCTAAAATTAGGGACTGCTCACTTGGGCTGGGAAGCGCCAACCCCACCCCACCCCACCCCACGGTGGGAAGCAAGTCCCTGACACTAGCAGTAGAGACCGTGAGCACTTCCAGGTGCTCGCAGAGGGGCTGCAAGTGAGCTGAAGTCTGAGGGTCTCACTTGGCTCATCTGAGCAGAGCCAGCTGGTTCTCTCACCGTCCTCCGGGGCTGTGCTGAGGGAAGGCTGCAACTCATCAGCTCTTAAAGTGACAAGAAACAGGCAGCGTCCAGCTTCTTAAAGCCAGGAAGGAAATTCCTCTAAAATGCTGGGAAAATGTGAGCATGTATTCCCCAAAGCGGGGTCAGGAGGTCCCCAGAGGGGAGCTGTGTCTCATTTTGTGAAATGATCTCTAGAAATTAGAAATGTGGACCTTGTGGGAACCAAGGGATAACGCTAAGGATCAGAATGAGCACTGAAGACAGGAAGTCACAGTCTTAGGGAAAAGAGACAAGCCATTGGTTTGGAATTATTAGCAGACGTCGTGCATCGGGACCAGCCCTGACTTATAGTCAGGAGACTTTAAGAAGCCCTGGGAAAGAAAGAAAGAAAGAAACCTTGCCACTTACCACAGATCAATAATTGTAAGGATCACCAGTAACTGAGTTACTGCTATGTACTTGATACTCATTTATCTTATCTTTAGTTTTCAAAAAATCCTTAAAATAATATATGATGATCTTGTTTTGTACTATATGCACATCTCTGCTTCAGTCTTCTGTAAAGCTGGAATACTAATGTCTATCTTACAGTGATGCTGGGAGAATTGAATTTAAAAGTATTTCAAAGTGCCTGGCATTTATTTATATTTGTGAAATTATTGTTGAATCAAGCAGAACAATGAGGATATGAAAGATATTTTGATTGACTATTTCATTTGGCAATTGTATTGAGTACTTGCCACATTCTGGCCCAATACAACCAGAATCAAAGTACAGCCTGACTTTCGGATGCTCACAGTGTAGTGGGGAAGATAGATAAAAAATTCACTGCTCAGGTAAGAAAGTTACTGATTAGAATTTAATATTATATGTTTTAGGTTAGGATGCTAAAAACATGCTTCCAAAACCAGGGAGAACATAAGTGGACTCTTAAAAGGAGTAAGTGGGAATTGAGGGGGCGGGTGTTAGGGGGACATCCCATCCATTCATTTGGGTCAGGGAATAACTGCTAGCACTGTATGTCAGGGAGATTCTGTACTGCTAGAAAAATGTGCCTGTGGGATGGGACTGGACTGACAGGAGTTGAATCATGTCAGCTTTCTAAGTTTAAATTTTATGCTAAAAGCGATGGAGAGTTATTAAAGGATTTTATGAAAGATGTACTCTGTTTAGATTTATGATTCAGAAAGACTGCATAGCTAATAGTGTGGAAGGAGAGGAGCAATGTTAGATGCAGGGAGAGGCAGGAAACTAAGAGGAGGCAGTGTAGGCTAGTGTTGTAAGGTACGAGCTCTGGAGACAGGTGCCTGGATCCAGGTTTTCTGGCTTCATCATTTTTGAGCTGTACGGCCATGGGCAGTTTACTTAGCCTCGTTGTGCCTCAATTTTCTCATCTGTGAAATGGGGATAAAGATAGTAACTACCTCACAGGATTGATGTGACAATAAAAAGAGTTCATAGTGGGGGGAGGGTCTGGCTCAGTGGTAGAGCACATGCTTAGCATGCACGAGGTCCTGGGTTCATTCCCTGGTACCTCCATTACAATAAGGAAGTAAATAAATAAACCTAATTTCCTTCCCCCAAAACAAAACAAAAAACAAACAAACTATAAATAAAAATTTAAAGGAAGAGTTAACAGAGATACAGCCAACAGCACAGTCCTGCCACTGCCATATAGTGAGGCCCAAATAAATGTGAGCTTGTTGCCTTTATCATTATTATTATTAATACATTAGCACCTCTGAGAAATGATAAGTGCCTGGGCCGGGGCAGTGGCCGTGCAGATAGAGAGGAGGGGTTGGTGTCAAGGAAATGGTATGGACAGGACTTGGTAACAGAGTGGGTTAAAGTGGCTTTAAAGGATTGGAGGGGCAGAGAAGCTATTTGAATTCAGTGTGTGAGTGGAGGAGGTCTGGATCCAAAGCTGACCTGGTTGACATTCTTCCTCCATTGTTTTTTTTGAGTAGATGGCATTATGACTCTGTCATCTTGCATGTCTTTGTCTGTATGTACTGGGCTCAAATTCTCATCCACAAACACAGATGTACAAGAAACATGTCTTTCTTTTCCTCTAGCTCAACCCAAGTTCTGTTTTGAGCCTTTCCCTTGGATGGCAGAAACACAATTTCAGTTAAATTGGGGTTACTCCTCCCTTCTTCCATGGTTGTACTTATATCCTAGGAGTGCCCGGATGTGAAGTTGGAGTTGGATATTAGATCACCTGGCTAAGCTGACACCCTCTGGGGCCACCATCACCTCATTGGGTCTTCGGTCTGTGCTCCAGGCAGGATGTCTTTGAGTCAGCTCTCAGCCTCATTCCTAATGCTCCCTATGGGTTCTGGCTCCTCCTACCATATCATGCTGGGCATTGGAAAGTTCTGTAAGGTGTCAGGGTCATTCACCACCTTCTGGGGTACACAGAAGGCATTCTCTAGTTTCTGCACCATGTTGGGGGATGTGGGTGAGGCTGTCTAAGGTGCTAGTTCTTCTCCCAGGTCTTGCTACCTGCAGGACCTCACCTCTGTTCTTGACTCTCCTAACCTATCCCAAGTTTCTGGAGACTCCCGCAAGTCTCAGTGCAGCCTAAGGGATGGGGTGGGAAATATAAATGCCCTTTTCTCAAGGACCCCAAGCTTCAGAGTTCTTGTTTCTTCCCCTTGACTCTCCTCTCCTCCCATCCTCCAAGACTGAAGCCAGTTTCTTCTGTTTGTTTCTTTTCTTCTTTTTCTTTTTTTCTGAAAACTACCCTGAGTCTTTTCAATTCCCCTCAGGGCCCAGGTTTTAAAATTTAAAAGCTAGGAAAAGGCTCTTTTAAAATCTGCTTTCTTCTATAACACCCCTTCCCTAAGGCAACGAAGGAGGCAATGGGAAGGTGTCAAAGAAAAATAGTCTATTCATTCTTCATAGACACTATTCCAGTACGTTTTAAACAGAGTCATCAGGCGATAACCTACAGTCTCTTTTGTCTTTAGTCTTTGAAAGTCTTTCATGTTTTCTCTAGTTTGCAGATATGTTGTATGTCATTTGACAGTCATCTGCTTCATTGATGCTGGACATGTAGGCAAGTGCTGAGTGTTGCTGATAAAGGAACCTCTCAAAGCGAAGATGAAGCCACTTTGAAATACAGGGTAGATTAAGGTGGGGATGAAAGATGGGCTTCTCCCTCGGTACTGCCTTAGTGCCGTGGGGGTGGGGCAAGGCCGAAATTGGGAAGTATCTAAGGAAAGCTGAGATGGAAGAAGGAGTTGGTCTACAGCAAGACTAGAAGGAGCAGACACACTGGGCTGCCCAGGACAGTCCTAGTTTATGCCTTATTTCCTTGTGTACTCTCTGGTTAGTGCCCCCTTTCTGTCTCAGAATTGTAGTGGTTTGGACAATAAGTTATGTGGTCACCCTATTTCTAGTTTATATAAGCCTGTTAAAAATGTTCCCATTTGGAGCTAAGCTCGAGACAACAAAAGCCTTAATTACCAAGATTTTTCCAGATGTAATGGAATCACTCAAGAGTCTGAGATCAAGAAGGATCTTTGTTTTTAACTTAAGGATAATGTAAGTCAACAGCTACTTTGATATAAACATCATAATTTCAGTGTGTATATAAAGAAGTATATTCTAGTCATTTCTCCTGTGTTTCATTATCCACATCTATCACTGTGGTTTTATAAACCATTTTTGCCCTTTCAACCTGTAGTGGCAAAGAGAATCTCAAATCATCTGCGGTTCTATGTTTCATACCAATGTATTTAGAGTTCTTAATTATCTATGAGTAAAATAAAAATAAATTTCTCCTTTTCAACCATTGTAAGACCTTCCACTAAGAAAACTTCTAGCAAAATTACCAAATTTGTATATGTTATCCATAGATAGCATATACGTATGTATATTTAGTGTCCTACGAAGCTGATTAGATTCTGAAGACCAGTACAAGAGACCGGAAGCCATGATGATTTCCAGTCAACACAGATTCCCAGCTGTAGTCCCCTCCTCACCCCCTGAAGCACTTCTTGCCTATTGGGAGTTAGGAGAGCTGGTTGTCAGGAGTGGTCAGAGAGTCAGAAGGTCAACTAGTCATCCTAGAACCTAATGAATTAACTCTAGAGTTTGGAACAACTCCCTGCCTTCTTTTATTCTTGTTGCTAGAGGATTTTGTTGGTTGTCCTTATTGTGTAGAAAATGCTGTTTTTCAGCTTTATTATAAGGGAACATAACCCTTTTATTTTTCATTAATAAATAAGCTTTTTTTGTGTACATGGCACTAATGTTACTCTTTTAAATGTCTCATTCTTCCTTTAGCTATAATATACTTATTTAAGTCAAATATACTTACTTAAAGGTCACTTTTGATGAAAAAAAATGTTCACTTTATTTCTGCAAACTTATGTTTCTCTATTATTCAAACGATTTTAAGAGATCACATAAGCATTATGAAATAATCTTTTTATAATTTGCAATATTTCAAAAATAAAATTTAATTTTTCTTTGCTTTGAGAAATCTGTAGAACATGGCAAGGTTGGTATTTTTAAACTGTGAACAATATTTACATCAAAACTGGATAATATATTTGACACAACATTGTAAAATGAGTATAAATCAATAAAAAATGTTAAAAAAATTTATCAATTAAAATGACTTGCATTAAAAAAACTAGATAATGCAACTTGTAATCAAACTATTATCAAGGCAAGCTCATAAAAATTATGTGTATGGTGGGTTTTTTTAAATGTTTTTTTTTTTTACTCCTGTAATTTATTATCTTTCGGTTATTGAGTAAGTTATCCACAGAGACTATTAGAAACATGAAGAAGCTCACTTATTCCTCTAGGTCATGTGTGGAGAAGATAAAATACTCCAGCTCCTAGTAAAGAGGCAGGAAAACTGAAGATTCTACTGGGCCCTCATTAAATGTCTGTTACTAGTATTTCAAAGACTTTAGGGAAATCCTCAGGAGATAGCAGATTCTGCTGGGGGGTAAAGGGGTGAGAAATTAGAATAGATGGCATATTTTCCATTGCAAATAAGACAGAAGATGTGTTTTATTGGCTGAGAGAAGTAAAATCTTTCAATTGAACTTTTCTGACGCTTTGCAGCATTGGAATCCAAGATGCGGGAAAGAATAAAGTAGGAAGCACGGGCAGGTATGCAGAAGAAGCCTGGCTGAATTACTTATAATGAGATGAACATAGGCAAAGAAAAGGGAAAACAGTATTTGCTTTGGAAGGCAATTTATGTGAGAAATTCTTTGTAATGATGGGCTCTTCTCATAACGATGGCAGCAATACACATCGTCTTTTCTGAGTGCCCTGAAGAGCCTACAAAGTACCAGGTGCTCGGCTAGGTAATTTTTCATGCGTTGTCTTGAATCTTCACAACTGTTTGCGGTAGTGTAACCTGAGTTTTGCTGACTTTTGCTCTTACCTATTAATGTTCTCCAAAACTCCCTCATTCCCGTAAAATATTTCTGAGCGTCCTCAGATGGGGCCTCACGTGTTCACAGGCAAGTTCAGCCAGTGGCCATCTTTCTTGGGTACCACTTTCTGCCACGCACACCCTGCTGCAGATTGCCAGGCACTAATGCTGCTTTCTCTGGGCTCCAGTGGGTGTCGTCATTGTCCTCCACTGCCGCTCGTGGTAGAGACCATTGTCTCTGCTGGGCATCACTGTCAGTTTCACTGGCTACCACTGTCAATGGCCTCAAGTCTTGAGGGTTTCAGAGTTACGTGGTGCTCTGTGGAGAAGTGGGAGAGGATGCCTCACACTGATAAAAGGATATCAGTGTATGGCAGCATTTTTAATGAACCAGTTCTCCTGGTTTGGGGCTTTTTATTTCTACTCCCTCCCTGCCACAGTTGGGTTTTATTTAACAAATTAGGAAATTGAATCTCAAAAGAGCTAAATAAATTGACTTAAGTAACTTACTAGAATCAGCACAGCTAGTGAGCAGTGGAGCTGAGGTGGGACTTCAGTTTGTTTAAAGCCCGGGCTTTCTCAGTGCACCCCTCCGCGCCGCCACCCTTGGCGTTCCTGGGGCATTTGAGGGCTCTGAGTCTCCCCGCTTTGGACTGTGTGGACAGATTCTCCACATGGGCTCTTTGCTTGCTTTCCCTTCCCTCACCTATTTACTGCTAATCAGTCCTCTGCCGCTTTCCACTTTCCCTCACATTCTCTTTTGTACTGTTTGGTTTTGCCTATTACGGCTGAACAAATCTTTTGAAAAACATTCACTTAACAAATACTTGTTCAACTTTTAGAAGGTGCTAGACCCTGTGCTAAGCGATGGAAATGCAAGTCTATCAAGGAATTTATAGTCTCGTGTGAAAAATGCATTAATTATCAGCTATAGCACAGTACGAGGGGTGCGGAGAAAAAGCCGGCACAGGGTGTGCTGGGCGCAATAAAAGCCAGATCGCAAGAGCTGGAAACTAGAGGAGGACAAAGACACGGCCCTGGAACTAAAGGAAGGTTAGAGAAGGAGCCCTCGAACTGTCTTGAAGGAAAGTTGGTGTTAGGTAGGCAAAGGATAAAGGCAGAATGTTCTAAACAGAGGAAGCGACATTTACAAAGTCACACGGACTTGAAGCTACATCACCTATTGCAATGTTACCTATTCCTGTAAGTAGTTCAGTAAAGTAAGAGTGTGTGGGAAGAAGTAATAGGGAATGATATGAGGGCATCCACAGGCTACAAACGAAATTCTTACAGAAGCTGAGCCGATAAGGCGAATGGGTGGAGCAGGCTGGGTAAAATACAACGTGGGAGAGTGGAGACCGTGACAAACCGGGGAGCTGCATGCTTTGTCCAGATGGGCAACTGTTCCTCACTCCAGCCTGATGTTGTCACTGTGAGTAGAGGTCTGAATATTGCCAGACATTTTTTGGTTATTTTTCAAGAGAAACCTAACATACAGATTTTTATGTGAATTTTCCCAAACGTATTAAAATATTAAAATGTGGCCAAACAAAACACATCTGTCTGCAACATCTGGGCCAAATCATGATAACCCTTGTGTGTTAAGATAAAAGAGGCTGAACTTTTCCTAAACACATTCAGAAGGAAATCGCTAATATTTTAAAGTGGAACTGTTAGACTTGTGTTTTACAGAGATACCAGCTCTTTGATCGAAGTAGCGGGGGTGGATTGGAAAGGGATAAGACTGGAAGACAGGTGAAGGGTTGGATGTCTATGGTAGGGACTACATGCAGCAATGAGAACAGAGGCAGAAGAGATGGATGAAAGGGGACAGATACAAGGAAGGTTTGGATCTGCAGGGCTTGATGACTAATTACATCTGAGGGACAAAGATGGGGAGAGAGAGGATAATTTTCTCGTACTGTGGGCCAAAAACTTTCTAGCAGCTTAGAAATTTTTCTCTTTTTGCTCTGATAGGAAACAGCAAAGTGTTCCAGAATTTTGAGTCAAGGCGTGTGTGATGAATGGGACCCGAGGAGGGTGTTTATGAGTGTTTTACGGGCCCCATCGAAAGGTTCGCGGTGCCAGGCCCTGCACTGCATCTTCTGCTGGGATAGCTTGTTATAGCTGTGAAGTAGGTTGTTTTCTTCTGCACCATTTTCTTTTCAGAAATGCCTCTTTCTTACGGCAACCAGTTTAGTTCACGTCCTTAGACCCTGGTTACGACAGTAGTCATCTGGTTAGTCTTCCTGATTCTTGGTCTCCATTCTTCAAGCTGTCCTCAAGATGCTCTCTGTTTCCAGCCATGTCAAGGTTAAACTCCTTTTCCTGGCTTCCAAGGCCCTCCTCAATCTGGCACCAACCCTCTGTTTGAACTGTCTTCCTAACTCTTGCCTGATTTGTACCCTCTATTCTCTGTAGGCTGGTCTCCTTAAAGCCCTTTTTTGCTTCTAAAACTTGTCTCTGTCTGGAATGCCCTGCCTTCTCCTCTTGTACATGGGGACTGCTGTTTCCTCCTTGAAGTCCTCTGTCTATTTTAGCCTCCTTGTTTCCCACTCTTCTGAGTTCCGAAAGCAGTTTGTGTTTTTTGCTTGATGGGCCACAAGAGGAGTCCTTGAAGCCCAGAAATGCCTGCCCCACACAGAATGGCCAGTTGTTCCCGGTGTAGGCGGCAGTGATTCCAGCAGGACGCTTTCAGTGAACCCAGCTCAGCGTGCTGGCCGCAGTGGACAGGCCTGCACAGGCACTGCATGTGCCAGAGTCAGCTGTATCTGGGCTGAGCATCCCTGCGGTTACTTGTCACAATCTGGACCCCAAAGGCGTATTTCCTGTGGTGGTTAATCCTTTCAGGGGGGAAGCTAAAATGTTTGATGAACAAAGGCATTTATATTCAGGTAGCTATTGTGAGAAGCGCCACACTCTCAGATCTTGTGCAGCCACTGTATTTCCCAGTGTGGGAGGCGCTGGGCGGCTGGTGAGACAACTCTCTCCGCTGGGCCGGATTCCAGCACAGTTTTGCGGATGATCCCCGTCACTAAAGGAAGTCTGTGCGTGTCTTATGCTAAATCAAGTGATTTTTTGTATTTTTTTCAATAAATGTTTCAAGGGCTTTAGGCATCTTCCCAAGAAGACCTCAGAGACATTTCAGATGGGAAGCACATGGGTATCTCTAGGCAAGATCAACTGGCTTCCTTTCAAGAGGCCCCGCAGGGTGGATTATCTTGGTGAATTTACCACGGCCTAGGATCTGGCTCTCAGCCCTGCAGATTTAGAAACTGGATTTTGTCAACACTTACAACATAGATCTATTTGTCATTCGTGGCTCATATTAATCAGCCCGCAAAGACTGATGGAAAATCTGGAACATCTATATATTATAGGAACATCCCAAGGACTGGAATACTTGCTTAGAAGATGAAATCTGACGACGGATTGCAGTAAGGAGAGCTCCATGTGTCATACATCTGTGAGAGAGGAATGGCTGGAGTTGATCTTAGTGCCAGGAACTGCACATAACCTGCAGCTGATGTTACCGCTGGGGCATCTGGCAGTGAACTACCTCACGGGGGCGCGGGGGGTGTTTGTCACAGATGTGATGGTCTTTCTTCAGTTCAGTGTTTGGTAACAGGTGATCCATAGATGAGATACACCCACCCCAGGGACTAGGACGCTTGCACTGGTGGCCAAAGACACTCTTTCCACTGGATGATGACAAGGGTAAATCGTATCTAAGATCTGACTAGCTGATTGGATGGGAGCGGGGTGTGGGAGAAGTAGGAGTCAAGGATGTGCTCCAGGTTTATGACTTGAGCAACTGGATGAATAATGGAGCCACATGCTGAGGTAAGAAGCACTGATCATGACTTCAGTCTTGGACATACTGAGTGATTTCAGGGTTGCCTTTGAGACCATCACACTGAAATAACCCGTAGGCAGTTCCATACTTAGATCTGTTACTCAGAAGTGTGATCTGTGCCAGAGGTATTCATTCGGGATTTGTCTGTGTATAGACAGCTGAAGTCATGGAAATTGATGGTGTTTTCTCAGGGGAAAGTGTAGAGAGCAAAGAGTGGAGGGCCTAGGATGGGATTCTGAGGAACACCGACATTTAATTGTTGGGTTGCTGTTGAGAAGCTGACGTAAGAGACTAAGAAAGAATAGCCAAAAAATAGAAAGTGAAGAGTGTACTCACATGGAAACCAAAACCAGAAACTGTTTAAAGAAAGGCGTGTAGGTGCTTCCTGAATGGTGATGTAAGCTCAAAGTGTAAAATGGCTTGGCGCTGCACAGAGTTAAGTGTCTTGGATTTAGCAGGATTCCACCTGCTGCAGATACAGTCACTGGCAGCAGTATGTCCTGTAGAGACTCAGAAATCTCGGGAAAATCCGATGCGTCTGTCCTGCCATGGTGGGGGGTGGGAGGCACTTCATTTGGACTAAATTTATGTATCTGTATCTTTTGCTACATAAAAAGGGGGATAAGGAGCTTAATTGGATTAGTAACAACAACAAAAGAACTAAAAGGAGATTTTGGAACAGAGCAATATAAAGTTTTCCAGTGACCTTAGCAAAGCAGCTTCAGCATAGTGATGGTGTTGAAATGAGAATGGGATGTGAAACCAAAGGCTTGCTTCTAGAAGAGTGTGTGTGTGTGTGTGTGTGTGTGTGTGTGTGTGTGTGTGTGTGTGTGAAAGGCAAATATATTTTACTTAATATGAAGGGAAGAACTAGACCAGAGTATTGCAAAATATCTTTTAAAAAGTTATGATATACCCAGCCTTAGAGATTGCACTTAAGCATGCTAGTTTGGTCTTTCTTTTCAAGAGCCATCAGTGATGACTTTAAAAAAACAAGTCTGGCAGTGCTAGACTTTTCCTGGGAATATTTGATGCCCAAAAGAGTATGACCTGAAACACTGACACAAGAGGATTGCTGGTGCCCCTGTTTAAAAGCAAGTAGCTGCATATGGCCTGCCCAGATTAAATTAAGGTCAGAGTTTAAAACTGAGAAATATTAAACACACACTTGAGATGACATCTAAGAACCACAGTCTGCAGGATGGAACTCTAGTAAAATTAAGGGAGCACGTGCTGCACTCAGCCACATACTCACCTCCCACTGCTGTCTGCAAGCATCATTCTCAGCTTAAACCAGCAACAGGGAGCTAAAAGCATGCCATTCGTTTGCACTCCCTTGGGAACAAGTTAACTTTGAAAAATTCCCGGAGATGTCCAATTCCTGCAGGAGCAGGTAAAGAGGAGAATCCAGATGCACCCCTGAGCAGCAGGGTAGCACACATTTTCTCCTTTTGGGGCGGAGAGGGTCCCTTTATTTCTCTTTAAACAGTCATCCCTCCAGCCTCGTGCTCACACGATGTAAAACAGCTCTCCAGACTTCACACTCTCTTTCATCTAAACCTCATAATAAGCACAACTGTTGTCAACACACTTTTCAAAAGGCAAGAGTCCAGTACACCGGGAGGTACTGGCTGCTGCAGGGCACTAACCCAGGACAGGCAGTAGCAGCTGACTCGTTCTCCTGTTGTACGGGCTCCCCATGCCTCTGCGAAGCAGGCACATGCAGTCTGTACCGGAGGCCTGGAAGGTGTGCTGAAGGAATCAACCTCCCTCAGGCCTTTGCCTTTTTAAAATGCCCTCCATCAGGGCCGTGTTCCTAGGGGACCTTGCCATAATATTTCACGTTTGAAAGCTGACGTGAGACAAACCTGGGTTCAGATCCTGGCCTTGCCGTTTGCCAGCTGTGTGATCTTGAGCACACTGCTTTGCTTCTCAATTCCTGTTTCATCTGTTTAATGGGCACAAATATGGTGATAAAGGCTTAAGTAAGATAATTCATTCTTTTTTTTTTTTTTTTTTTTTTTTTTTGACGTGGGGAGGTAATTAGGTTTACTTCTTTGTTTTTGGAGGAGGTGCTGGGGATTGAACCCAGGACTTTGCATGCTAAGCATGCGCCCTACCTCTTGAGCTACACCCTCCCCACCTTAAGTAAGATCATTCATGTAAAAGCCCCAACAGTATCTGACACAGAGTAAGGACCCTGAATAAATGTTAGCTGTTAGTATTATTAAATAAGTATATGTATATATTAACACTTTTATTGTGATAGTGGTTCCTGTACGGTAAACCACACATATTTCAGATGTGCACTTTGATGAATTCTGATAGATGTGCACACCCATGAAACCACCACCACCAAAACAGCTAACACTTCCATTACTTCCCAAGAGGTGCAATTTTTGAAAATATATTAGTATTATTAGATACATTTTTAAAGATTTGAAAATATTATCATAAATTTAACATAACTGGTAATAAGATTTCCAATATTATAAGTGAAAAGTTATTGGAATCTTAGCATTCATGAATGAGCCTCATATATGATAAAAATCTTCTAAAATTTAAAGGATCTTTAAAGAGATTTTGATTCTGATTTTTAAAAAGGGCAAGGACCCTTTAATAAGATAGCGATTTATCACTACAAAAGTAGCCTGAGAAGATGTCATCAAAAAATTGTCACAGCATCAATTTTAGGAACTCAGGCTGAGACACCTTGCCTTCCCTGCCCCAATCCCACTTTGCATACATGACAGTTAAAAAATTGAATAAAATAATTTAAAGGTCACTATGCCAAGATAAAACACATTTTAAAATTCAGTATGGAAGCAGTAAATAAGAATTACAAATTTATATGGTAATGTAAATGCTGAAAAGTTTTAACACCAAAAGTTTTAAAATACAGTTTTCATTTTTAGAGAAGAGAGAGGAAAAGGGGAGAATGGCAGCTATGGGGTGCATAACACATTCTATTGCAGTCTGCGTTTAGTTAACGCTACTGGGTATTGCACTTTCCTGAATGACTTTTAAAGCTAATTGGCCTATATGTAACTCCATTTGATTTAGTTGTCATTGACTGGACATGCATAATTCTCTTACTTTCCATACACATTCATTCATTCCTTTAACAAATATTTATTGATACCCACACCAAAGCTTTGTTTATGTGGTGAGCTAAAACAGACATAGTCTGTTTAGTAGTAAAACATCCCTTTGACAAGAGTGTCTTCATACATCAGCAAAAAATGTTTATGCTTAAATCATTTTTTTTTAGTATTGTGATTCATTATGACCTTCCAAAAGGCAGATTTTAGAGAATGAAGGTCAAGGTACTTTGTATCTGTGATACAGAATAATGTGAGAACAGACTCAGAAGAATTTAACTTGAAGTGATTGCTCTTACAGCATACAAAACAGACCTTGTCTCATTTTACTTGCCTAAGCATGATAAAGAGGATAAGCAAGAGTATTGTCCAGAGGCCAAAAGATCCTAGAGGCAAAAAATTACAGATGGCTTCACAGTACAGCCCGAGTTACTGGCATCTAGCAAAGAGTGGATTTAGAAGTACTGTAAACTTTTGTTTGTCTTGGAATCCAAACCACCAGCATATACAAAGAGCTAGGATGTTTTCCCTTCTTATTCTGCACTCTGTGAAAAGGGCAGATAGGAAATATGTTGTTGTCAGAATTCTGCTTTAAAAACCCAACCAGCATATGCCATACGGTCATTACAAGTTTAGTGTAGTTTCTCACATCTTCCTATAGCTGTACTGTGAAAACTGTTCAGGGTCAAATAAGTCAGCTTACACCAGACCAGCATTACTGTGCATTGACTCACACAGACAGCAGGTATGTATTGCTCCCCAGGTGCCAGGTCTATGACAGACCTGCAGCACAATTCTGTTCAAAGCATTCAGGGAATGTGTGTAGATTAGAATCTTCATTAAGGAAATAGAGAAAAGGGTGGGAAAATAGTTTGGAGCCTGACTCTGAAAGACCTTTGACTATCAGGCTAAAGAATCATGGAAGAATTTTTGAGGCAAGGAATGATATGATCAAAGGAATGTTTCAGGAATATTGTACTCATCTGGAAGCAGTTTGCAGGCTTGTGTTCTCCCCCTCCCATTTCATGGGACCATTGCTGAAATGGGCAGGGGGGCAGGGAGTAGAGTTCTGCGGGGTTAGGACTGTAACAGGACCCTTTACCTGAGATGGCCAGTGGATTTGCTAGACCAAGAGAAGTAAGCTGAATCACAATTCATAAGGGAAACTTGCAGTTTAATGTGCCAGGGGAGTGGTCAATCCACAAAGAGACCAGTAGCAGAAATAGAAGCTGGGGTATGAACCAAGAATTTAAAACTAAAGTGGTGAAAGAGATGCTCAACATCATTAATCTCCAGGGAATGCAAATAAAAGCCACAGTGAGATATCACGTCACACCTGTCAGAATGGCTATTCTCAAAAAGACAAGCAATAACAAATGCCCGTGAGGATGTGGAGAAAAGGGAGCCCTTGTGTGCTGTGGGAAGTGTAATCAGTGCAGGCACTATGGAAAACAGTGCGGAGGTTCCTCAAAAAACTAAAAATATAACCACCGTATGATCCAGCAATTCTGCTTTTGGGTATTTATCAGAAGAAAATGAAAACACCAGTTCAAAAGGATATATGCACCCCATGTTCATTGCAGCATTGTTTTCAATAGCCAAGGTAAGGAAACAACTTAAGTGTCCACTGTTGGGTGATGAACGGATAAAGATAAATACAGTGGAATACTACTCATTCACAAAGAAGAATGGAATCATGCCATTTGTGACAACTTAGATGGACACTGAGGGCATTATGCTAAATGAAATAAATCACAAAGAGAAAGACAAATACTGTATAATTTCAGTAATATGTAGAATCTAAAAAACAAAATAAGCGAACAAGCAAAACAAAACAGAACAACCAAGCTCATAGATCAAGAGAACAGATAGCTGGTTGCCAGAGGGTAGTGGGGTTGGGAGATGGCTAAATTGGAGGGAGGCAAAAGGTACAAATTTCCAGTTATACAATAAATAATAAGGTTTTAAAGTATAGTGTGGTGACTATAGTTAATAATACTATACTGCATATTTGAAAGATTTGTTAATCTTAAAATTTCTCATTGCAAGAAGAAAAGGTTCTGTAACTATGTATAGTAACAGATGGCAACTAGGCTTATGGCGAGGATCATTTTGCAGGGAAATAAATATCGAATCATTATGTTGAACACCTGAAACCAAGATAAAGTTATATGTCAATCACACCTCCAAAAAAAGGGAAAACAATAACAAAAACAAAAACAGGTGGAAGTGAGTGAAAGAAGTCAGAGCTGGAAGGAAAGAAGGAGGAGAGCACTGGGGAGAGGTGAACAGGAAAGCCCACCTGGCTGGGCGGGCCAGGAACGGTGGCAAGGGGAGCAGGGAAAGAAGCGAAGACTGGGAGAGAGACCATGTAGGAGCCGTCATTCGGGCCTGCTGACACATCCCGCTATTTTCTGAGAACATCAGAGTAGTTCCTGAGTTGGTTGGTTTGTATTTGACAGATCTGTCCCTTGTCCTCACCTGACTGGACCAAGGTGGATACCTGATAAACTGGGCCAATCACATCCTCTCCTGAGAATCCGAAATTTGAACTGAATCATTTAGTAAGTTTGAAATCTTCCCATGAGTGAAGATGGTGTCAGTTTGGAAGTTATGTTGGCCACATTAAAATAAAAACTGAAGGCAGATTTGGAACAACAACAACAAAAAGAGAAAGACCTAGGGGCAGGGCTGGGGGCAGGGGAAGATGTCTCGTTTCTTAATGACTTTCTGGTCCCTGGTTCCAGGTCTTCCTTGAAGCTCTGTTTGAGTTCTTGCCCTTTGCCCCTGTAAAACAATCAGAATTTTCACCTGAGATACTGTGATTTATAGTAAGATGTATGTATTCGGTCTTCATTTCCCTTTCTGGCACAGAGCTCCTAAACCCTTGAAATTTCCCATGATGAGAGCCCTCACGGTGTCTTTAGATACGTCAATGAGGTAACTTTTGGACCCCATCTAAGAATGGGGGCTGGTTTCCAGGAGAACTAACCATGTAATTAGAGGGTTGGAACTTTCATTCTCCGTCCCTGCCCCCATCTCTGAGGGGTTGAATCAGTTGCCAATGGCCAATGATTTGGTCAGTTGTGCCTCCTATATATTGAAGCCTCCATAAAAACCCTAAAGAATGGGGTTTGGAGAGCTTCCAAGTTGGTGAACAGGTGGAGATCTGGGGAGAGGGGTACGCTTGGAGGGCATTAGGAAGCTCCCTGTCCTCCCCCACACCTTACCCTGTACATCTCTTCCATCTGGATGTTCCCGACTTATATCCTCTTATCATAAATCAGGAACCTAGTAAGTAAAATGCTTCTCTGACTTCTGTGAGCTACTCTAGCAAATTAATTGAACCTAAGGAGGGGGTTGTTGGAACCTCCAGTGTATTATAGCTGGTCAGTCAGAAGCACAGGTGATAACCTGGGCTTGAGACTGGTGTCTGAGGAGTCCTGTGGGACAAAGCCCTTAACCTGTGGGATCTGACACTACCCCCAGTAGATAGTATCAGAATTGAGTGGAATTGTACAATACCCAGTTGGCGTAGGAGAGTTGCTTGGTGGTTGGGGAACCACCTCTCAATACACACACATGCAATGGAATCAAAGTCAGAATCATTACCAATAAATTCCTCTTGCTGAAGCTAATTTGAAATTTGTCTGTTACTCATATCAGGATCGGTGGAGTCTGGTTGCCCAAAGTTTTCCCACCATCAGATAAGGCTTCAGCAAGGGTGGAGGTGGCGGGTTGGGTACTTCTTATCTTTGCTGAGATTCCAGAAACTGCCTTGAAGGGATGCCAAGATCAGAGCCTGGGCAATGACTAATCCATAGGGGTGGAGGGAGGAGGAGAATCAAGATGTGGAAGGGAAATAAAAAGATATGGACGTCAGAGAGGTGGCAGACTGCTTCTGGTAGAAAAGCTAGGGGCCTTACATGGGGTTTTGAAGTGCATTTGTTCTAGCTTCTGTAGGACTGCTGGGTGCTTTCAGAACTGTATGGGATACTGGTCACTAATTGGATATAGGGCACAAGGACCTCGAGGTACTTCCAGGTTCTGAGGTACCTTCTGAATTACCTAACAATATAAATTTATTAGTAGGTGTTGTAAATAATTAAATAATTAGGACTATTATTGCTAAATATATTTGAGTCCAATTTATTGAGCATCTACGAATGTGCAAGGCATTGTGTTAAGTACATTATCCATAACTGTAATCGTCTAATAATATTAATATCCTCTAATAGTTCTTCAAGGCAATTGCTGTTATATTCGTCTTACGTATTTGTGGTTGATAGATTAATTGGGAGTATTTCAGTAAGTCTGAACCTTTGTGAATGCAGCCAGGATAGCCTTAATTTTCCAAGCGCTTTTTATGAAATAATGCAAGCACGTGAATATATAATAAAATGGAGGTTTTACAGAAACATGTACATTGCCTGTGTACATATGGTGCTCCTCTTCTGGGCCCACAAAATGGAGTGATCATGGAAAGCACCGAGGGTCGGGCAATTCTAATCATACTCACAGATATGAATGGAGGGAAATTCCAAGAATCTGGACAAGAGATCTTACATTTCTGCTTTTTAAGACCAGAATTTGACTCAGTCTTGCTATGCCTGTGGGGCCTGGTACAGAGAGCTGTGCCTGACACCTCTCGTCTTTAATTTTCTCTGTCTGCTTCATTTCTCAATAAGGTGGGAGTCATTGCAGCACCAGTCATTTACATTCCAGGAGTGCATTTCAAAAAGAACAAAGTTTTTGTTGTCTGTGTCCACCCTGTGGTCAGGGTCCCAATGAGCAGGGAAGTAACCTAAAGGCAAGTTTCACTTAAGAGAGGAACAGGGATTTGAGGTCTCTGCATTAGCTTACAGAATTAACGCTCGAGCCCCGAATCACTGCAAGTTCCACGAATGTAAAGGGAGAGAAAATTACATCTGAGGTGTTTGTTACAGAATTTTAATGCTTTATGAACGCCAAAGGATTTTTATGGAAGGCATATGGTCTTTTTTTTTTTTTTTTTGATGCCTCCTCATTTTTTTAATTCCTAATGAAATGCTTCACAGACAATGAGTATCTTTCCAGTGATGAAACTAACTATGTGGTTTGGAAAGGTTGTGGTAATGAGAATTAGACAGCTTATTCCTAGTCGTCACCATAGCAAGGTATTCTGAGGATTTTAAAAGGCAAATAGCATATACCATGTGGAAAAAGATAAAATGGAGAGACATAAATCAAAATGGAATAGTAGAAGTGGGAATAATCTTTAAAAAACAGATCAGGAAAAGTCAATTAAAGCTCATTCATGACAATGAAAATATTTCAGTCCCATATTCTTACTCACTTCCCTTAATAACTTCGTTCTCTTTACTTGCAGGGCAACTAATGACTCTACTTACCATCTCCAATATTAAACTGTTCTTCCTCATTTTTTGAGAGGATCAGGCCACCTAGTGGTAAGGAGACCCATCACATGGGGCAGTGTAAATTCCCTGTGGTTCACGTTTGATGCTAAATGGCAGTGGGGTAATTTTTAACGGGTCACTTACCTTTCCACAAAGAAGTGTTTACACAAATATCACCTTAGCCCCAGACAATGTTTTTTCCCACTGTATGGAAAGGAAGAAAGTCATCACAAATATGGAAAAACAACACAAAGGAAATACTTGATTTGATAGTAGAAATAAAAATTTTAAATAATTACTTTTATATTTGGGAATCAGTTTCATATGATTGAGTTTCTTGATCAAAATGTTGGAGGATCCAGGCAGCTGCGTAATGACAAAGATTTAGTTGTGATGGTTTGTTGTTTGTATTTTGTACTTAAATATCATCTAAAAATGACAATTCCAAATAATCAAGGGCTATTAATTGATTAATTTAGCGGATATTTCCTGTGTGTTGGAGACTCCGTGTTGGCGGTAGAAGTGTGATCAGTTTATCTAGCACTTTGAACTAGTTGGGAAATAAACACTAGGTGTTTTTTTCCCTCCAGTCATTGCTCTCGATAGAATCTTAGGCAAATACATAACTTTACAGTCACCTTCAAGTTCCCAAGCAATCAGTCTGGTCAGTTTAAAA
Organism: Camelus ferus; assembly: GCF_009834535.1. Taxonomy (NCBI): domain Eukaryota; kingdom Metazoa; phylum Chordata; class Mammalia; order Artiodactyla; family Camelidae; genus Camelus; species Camelus ferus. Next base: position 64,866,053 of record NC_045704.1, on the reverse strand, counting down.
CTCTAATCTTCTCTTTCTTCCTCCAGCCCAGGCTCGACTGTGGCTCAAGGGACAAGGATCGCTCTCTTGGGCTTGAGGGCAGGGAAGAAAGATGAAAAGAAAAATGTACTAGTTGTTTTTTGTACTTAGTTGAGCCCATCACTGAAACTGATGTGCATCACTGCTTCTCTGGGTAATGTTGACTAAACACTGGTGTCTTCTATGACAGATGTCTGACTGCCATTTCTGGTGGGGCAGTTATGGGATTCTTCAGAGGAACCACTTTCTTGATTCCCTCAAGGACGGTGTCCCCCTCTAATTTCCTCTTGCTGCTGGAGTCATGTTAACAAGCAGAATTCCTCTCTAGCTGGGGCACCAGCAAGATGGCTAAAGCCCTTCCTGCTTTCCTGATATTTGACCCATGGGGAATTCATGCATTCTTACTGTGCCTGTTCCCTAAAACCTCTTCTCTATACCCTACTCCAGTTGCTTTTTCCAGCTTATGTAGGTACAGGACAATCAAAAAGACCACTGCCTAGGAATCTGCCCACTTGGAGAATGAGAGTCCAGTCTTCTTGTATCACGAGCACCCCGTCTCTATAAGTCACCGAGTTAATAAGTTAATAACTCTATATATTTTTTTTGTGTTCCACTTACGACTTGGAGGTGGGAAATGCTCTGAAAGCATTGGTTCCAGCACAGAAAGGGGGAACCCAGATGGAGTCTGGAAGAATCTCTGAGTTAGGGAGGTAGAGCTAAAAATACAGGGAGACCAACACAGCTAGAACTCACAGAAATGAGTATGACAGAGAAGAGAGAGAGCAGAGAAGGAGTTCCAGAGTTCGTCATAGGGTCCTCTCAGGTTTTCAGCTGAGTACTGATAAGCACAACCGCAAGAGGAAAGAATCTTGCCTTTGGCCAGGAAACGTGCCTTTGGCTGGGAAAGAACCATCCAGATGGACTTGAAGTAACAGGGTTAGAAGTAATGCCCATTCCCCACAGTCAGACAGGGAACCCTCAGAGTTTATGGAGCACCAGGTGGAATACACAAGGGATGCTTGCCTCAGTGGTGAGGAGTGATTAGCTCCAGGCTTGGCACTGCCCTGCTTCCGTGTAACAGTCGTACAAGCAAGACGTGAAAGGACCAAACTATTTGCAGGTAGCTTACAAAGGCCAACAATGTTTATAGAAATACAGAAATACCTAGGACCCAACAAGTTAAAATTCACAATGTGCCAAATCAAAAATTACCAGATATACAGAGAAGCAGGAAAATATAGCCTGTAATGAGGGGGAAATTAATCAATTGAAACTGACCCAGAACTGACACAGTTAGAATGAGCAGACAAAGACATTAAAACAACTGTTATAATTGTATTTTATATCATCAGAAAGTGAAATAGAGACACTAATGATGTAAGAAAAATCCAAATATAATTTCTAGAAATGAAACAATATATGAAGTTAAATATATTAGATAAAATTAACAACAGATTAAGTATGCAGAAGAAAAAATTAGTGAACTCAAAGATATTAATAGACACAATCTAAAATGAAGCAAAGAGAAAAGAGAATTTAAAAAAATAAAAAGAGAGTCGGGAAGGGATAGACTGGGAGTTCAAAACTTATAGATACTGACAGGCATATGTAGAATAGATAAACAAGATTATAGTGTACAGCACAGGGAAATATATACAAGATCTTGTGGTAGCTCACAGCGAAAAAAAATGTGACAATGACTATATGTGTGTTCATGTATAACAGAAAAATTGTGCTCTACGCTGGAATTTGACACAACATTGTAAAATGACTATAACTCAATAAAAAATGTTTAAAAAAATAAACAGAGAGCGTCAAGCAGTTTAATATACATGTAATTGGAGATCCTGAAGGAGAAGAGAGAGAGATGAATAGAAAAATATTTGAAGAAATCATAACCAAAAATTTTCCAAATCTGATAAACAGTATAAACCCAGAGAGTTGAGCAGCTCAATGAAGCCAAAGCAAGAGGAACATAAAGAAAATTACACAAAAGAACATCACATTCAAACGACTCAACCTCAGTGATGAAGAGAAAAATCATAAAAGCAGCCAGAGGGGAAAAAAAGGACATGTTATGAAGTGAAAAAGAAAAGAGATGAAGATGACAGCAGCTTTCTCACTGGGAGCAATGCAAGTGAGAAACATCTTTACTGAAGGGAAAACACTGTCAAACAGAATTCTATAAGCAGTGAAAATATCTTTCAAAATAAATACTTTTTCAGACACATGAAAGATGAAAGAATTCATCAGCAGCAGAACTTCACTGCAAGAAAAGCCAAGGAGGTCCTTCAGGCAGCAGGAGAATGACACCAGATGGGAAGTATGGGTCTGCATAAAATAATGAAGAGCAGCAGAAGTGGTGTCTACACAGAGATACTGTAGGTTCAGTTCCAGACCAGCGCAATAAAGCAAATAACACAGTAAAGTTAGTCACATGAATTTTTTGGTTTCCCAGTACATGTAAAGGTGTGTTTATACTAGATGGTAGCCTATTAAGTGTGCAATAGCTTTATGTCTAAAAAAACCAATGTACACACCTTAATTAAAAATACTTTATTGCTACAAATGCTAATCATCATCTGAGCCTTTTTGCTGGTGGAGGGTCTTGCCTCAATGTTGACGGCTGCTGACTGATCAGGGTGGTGTTGCTGAGGGTTGGGGTGACTGTGGCAGTTTCTTAAAACAATCTCAGCTTTTCGACATGCCTTCCCCACTAAGCTTAATCACTTCTAGCTTTGTTTTAAAGCGAGAGATCTGCAACTCTTCCTTTCACTTGAACACTTTGAGGCCATTTAAGGGTTATTAATTGACCTAATTTCAATATTGTTGTATCTCGGGAAATACAGGTCCCGAGGAGAGAGAGAACAGCTGGTCAGTGGAGCAGTCAGAATGCACACATTTACTGATTGTTTGCTGTCTTATATGAGCATGGTTTGTGGCACCCCAAATCAATGACAACAGTAACATCAAAGATCGCTGATCACAGATCACCGTAACAAATACAGCAATAGCGAAAGAGCCTCGAAATATTGAGAGAATTACTAAAATGTGACCCAGAGACAAGAAATGAGCAAACGCTGTTGGGAAAATGGCACTGATAAACTTGCTTGATGCTGCATTGATAAACTTGCCACAAATCTTCAGTTTGTAAAAAAAAAAAAAAAAAAATGCAGTATCTGCGAAGCACTATAGAAGTGAAGTGCAGTAGAAGGAAGTGGCCTATACGTGGTCTATGTTGTATGTGGTCTGTGTTGTATGTGGTCTGTGTATGTGGTCTGTGTTGTGTGTGGTCTATGTTGTGTGTGGTCTGTGTTGTGTGTGGTCTATATTTTATGAGGGAAAAAGAGGAAGGATTGAATGTAGCCAGTCTATCTAAGTGAGGGAGAAAACTAGAGATTTCAGGACAACGATGTGCTGGGGTGATGTTCGACAAGACTCTCCAGAGAAAACATGGTGAAAGTTAGGAGTAAGGCAGCAGCAAAATGGTACAGGAAGAAGGGGAGGGAGTGGTGAAGTGTTTCCTAAAAGAAGAAAATTTGGGATGCGGATAAAAGAGCCAAGAGTCAGTATATTAAAACCTCTAGATAACACTGTAAGGTTAAGCTGGGATGGAGTTTATCATTGATATATGTATGTCTTAGGAAGACTTTTTTTTAACCTGTTTTTTGCTTTCCTCTAGTTTTTATAACCTTGTTAGGCTAATTCATTTAATTTAATTATTACATTTATAGAATATCATTACAATAAAGAGTATTAAAAACTGTGATATGACCTTCAATTAGCTTTTTCCAGTGGATAAATTACTACCTCTGGTGGACAGGGAAAATATATCACAGTGTAAATTTTAAAAACCAGAGGAGAAATTAAACTATGATTATTTTACCCAGATCCTTAGAAGGATTAGGTGGATATTACTTAAAGGCTCAGGATTTTCTGTTTTTGCATTTTCCCTCCAGTGCTTCTCATGGTTCCATATACATGTAAATATATAAAAAATTAATTTTGACAACTTCGTTGATAAAATCTAATGCTTCAGTATATTCTCTAGAAAATAACAGGTTTCTCATTTTCTTCATAGCATTTGTACAGAGTACTAACATAGTATGGATAGATACAGAAGACATACACTGTATAGTATAAATATATTTTATAAATATAAATATATTAAATATATTTAATATTATATATATATTAAATGGGAGAGCAGCTAGTCAGTGGAGCACTCAGAATACAGATATTTACTGATTAAGCTTGCTGTCATGTAATTTATATATAAATTTTATAATATATAAATATATTAAAACCTTATAAGTATATTATAAACATATTAAAACTATGTTGTTGCCGTCTCCTCTGACACTTCAGACATTTGACAGTAATGACGACAGTAATAACGACAGTAATGACGATGCTCAGTTACTGAGCTTTCACAGTGTAGGTTACTGGGCTAGGCTCTTCATGCATAATCTCATGTCTTTACCAACATCTTTTTTTAATATTATTTATTTTGGGGGGGAAGTAATTAGGCTTATTTATTCATTTTTGGTGGAGGCACTGGGGATTGAACTCAGGACTTCATGTGTGTGAGGCATGCGCTCTACCACTGAGCTATACCCTCCCCCCTTTACTAACACCTTTTGAGGTAAGTATTATTTCCCCTATTTTATAGGTGAGGAAACATATGCACAGAGAAGTTTGGTGACCCATCCAGGAGCACTGGGCTCCAGCATAGGTCTGGGTAATGCCAAAGACCATGCTCCTAGCCACACCCTGTGCCAGTCCCCATCGTTCAGTAATAAATACACTGATGGCTTTGAAAGTCCAATTTGAGGATACAGTAAGTAAAAAAATTAGACATTCGTTAAGCATACTTATTCCAAGTCAGTGAGAGTTTCAAGGATAACTAGCATAATAAAAATTTTGTGGGCAGGAAAAGGAAGACCCTCCTGATAACCTCAAAAGAAAGTAACGTGAATCTGTGAAGCACCTACTATGTGACAACCTTGGAAGACACTCTTTCAAATTAGTTTTTCCATAATATAACTTGATCTACTTTAATTTGTAAGATATAAAAATTTATAAACTTTTCAGTTACAAAGATTATGGATTTTAAAGATCTATTTACTGCTTAGGTGAAAAGTAAGCTATCATAAGGTTTCTGCTTGTTTTTCATTCGCTTCCAATAAGAAAAAAAAGGCTGAGGATTTATAAGAAAATTATTTTAAACCCCAAAACAGAACAAAGAAGCACATTCAGAGAAAATCTTGCTTTACCCCTAAATCCGACAGCTTGGCAGACGTGTACAGGAATCTCAGCAGCCGAATGTGAGCTGCGTTTGCTGTATCCAGCAGACCGTCTGCTGAAACCCTGAGACACAAAGCAGCTCATCAAGCAGGGATCGTCCAGAGAGAGGAGAGTGACCCGTGTACCACTTAGGGCGTTGGGCTTAAAGTACTAAAGATGGGACAATACTTAGAAAGGACTCTGTGGCTACTGTTAAAATGGAACTGCTCGGGGGCTGCGGTGTATTGTTCCAGAGCAGCTGGTTCCCTGAGGCTGTTTCGTCTGTCCCCGCTCTTCTCTTGTTCTAGGAACCCTATGATTAAAGGGCTACAGAATCACAGAACCTGTGGCCCCTGTTTCTTCCTCCTCACCCTTGAAGTCATAGTTCCAGTGAGCACCATCCAGTACACTGAGGCCAAGCAAAGGATTACGACAAAAAAAGGAACTTTTTCAGCACTGATGATGCCAGTTTTGGTGGTTTTAAATGTTGAATTGAATAAACTGAACAAGCAGTATCATAGAATTCTTAATTTTACCAAATAATGATAATAATTTACCAACATTTTGTTATGAAACTTTGAGTTAAGTGTATGATCTAGCATGTTTTTCTTTTCCGTTTTTTGGCATGGAAATTACGTTTACCCTTTTTTCTTAATGATGATAAGATTTCATATTAATTTCAGGTTATAAAATTCATAAAGAAGACATGAACACTTTTCATATGAAGGAAGTCATTGTCTTCTACCAGGAATTAATCAATACGTCTTTAGAAAGGCAGTACGTTCTCCCACTCATTGCTGACAGGTCCGGCATTGTAACACACACCGCGGCTCTGAGTCCCTCCGGGAGACTGTTCAGGACTCAGAATTCAGTTTTGTCTTTAAAATGGTCTGCAGAGGACAAAGCCCAAGGCAACAGTAATGGCTTGGAATGAGTGGATGAATATATAGGGTGGCTTAGAACTTAGCCTCCTGTAAATAGTCACTTTTAAAAGTGGATGAGAAAAAAGAGAGACATCTTTGTAAAAAAGACTAAAAGTTAGGACGATGTCTAGAATTGTTTGTCCTCTTAAACCAGAACTGAAAGGTTTAAACAACTTCTTATTCAGAACCTCACCAGATATTTGGCATTACTGTTGAATGATACCTCTCAAATGGAGGTGTTGAGAAGAGGAAATCCTGCATCTACACTCATGGAAAAGGAAATAATGCCTGCTGTTAATCTACCTACCATGGAAAAACAGCATGTAAATGAGAGATACTAAGTATTGGTTAAAAGGGACTACCATCTCCTTCCACTAGGAAGTAGACATTTGCTATCCAGGCAAACAGGGAAGAATGCTACCCCTGGTCAGGACAACAAACCAGTAACAATATAAATGCGGCATTTAAATGAGCCTTCATGAATCTCTAAGACTCCAAGGAATCCCTTCCTCTGAAGAACCATCTAGAGCACAGGAGGGGAGATGCAGAAAAGCCTGGGAATCTGGGCGGCTGGAGCCCTGGTCCATGGCAATTGCTTCAGTTTAGGAAGAGCCACTGCTTACTGCTCACTTCGTACTTTGGGCTTTTACACAAGATCATTTTTGAAAACAGGTAGGCATCATTTAAAAAAAAAAAAAGCTTGGAAACCGTTCATCTTGAAAACCTTCCACTACGTGCTGAACAGGAATAAAATGTAAGAAATCCAGACACCTTTCCCCTCATTCCCAATCAGGGGCAAAGTTCGTTTGAAGTTGAATTTGCAGCTCATCTGTTACTCCCTCCCAGTGGCCCCCGTTCTTTTCTACATCTGCACCCTCCTTCTACTGAGTCAACAATACATGTGTGTTTTTTGTCAGTATATTCTAACTTCTTTTTAAACTTTTTCAGTGATATTTCTGTTTTGCCAATATTTAGAGTCCTTAGAATTCTCTCACCAGTTTCTCAAATAGAATTTTTGAACTTCATTTATTTCTAAGACAACAGTCAAATTTATTACGTGGTGTGGTTGATCCTGTCATTTCTCGCTTTACTCATCTTTTAGCATTTTGAGATTGTTCCATTTATTTTTAGATCCTTTCTGCATACTTCCCTATACTTTCTTACTAATAAAAGAAAGTCTGAATATTATTCAAGATATTAAACATACAGTTGAAATTAGTGATCTTTCCCAGACATCCTCATTTCCTTTTCACTAGTTTGAACAGAAGGATGTCAAATCTTCCGGCAAACTCTTTATCAACTCGAAATACCAGTTGCTCCTTGCTTAAAGCTAAAACATGATGCCTCATCTGTGATAAGATATTTTGATTTCTTCTGACATTTCTGCTAAGCTTTTGAATGTTTTTGCTATTGTTCAAACTTTTATCAAATTTAGTTTTCTGTTGTCAATCCTCAAATGGTAAGTCAACCTTTTAAAAATATTTAACTTTCAATTTCAGCTTTTTATTTGTGGTGCTGTTGTTTTGACTATATTTGAGTTCTTTGCATCCTTTTGGACATAAGTTTTAATTTTCCAGCTTTAGGGTATTTTTTGTTATTTTTCTACCTAACTCATTGGCATACCAGTCTATGTCAGAATGAGTTCAGTACCTAAATTGAGACACAAATTTAATGGTTTAAATGAGGTAGATGTTTATTTCTTTATCTCCTCTTGTTTAACAGTCCGGTGGTTGATGGTCCAGGCCTAGAAGCGTAACTTTGCTTTGTGAGGTTGTCCAGGAATCCAGGCTGCATCTGTCTTGATGCCATGAGGTATTTCCCATGCACACATTGCTCAAAACTATTTAGCATCACTTCTGCATACCAGTTAGCACAAAAGGGGGGAGAAACAGTGGAAGGCATTCTCTTCCCTTTTAAGGGTAGATCAAGTGGTACGTACATCACATCTGCTCAGATCCCATGAGCCAGAAGTCAGCAATGTGACTCTACCTAGCTGCAAGGCAGAGTGGGAAGTGCAGCTTTATTCCGAGCAGCTAAGAGTCAGTGATTTGCTCACATAATAAAGAAGAGAATGGATACTAGATAACAACAAGGAGCCTCGACCACACAGCTTTCGTTTTATGCTTCTGGAAATGAGTGGCCAAAACATTCCCATTTCATATGAGTGAGATTGCTCTGGATACTTTCTGAACAATTTCATATTTACGTTGAATGTCGATTCACTGTGTGGGGGCTCTCAGTTGTGTTTAGAGAAAAAAAGGGAAAGACTTTGTTTATTGTCTGCATTGTGGCCAGAGCCAGGTTTCTAAGAGGCATGAAATCTGGGAAGGGTGGGGGTACACAGGAAACTCAAGGGGCCACTGGACACACTCAGACATGCCGCTGCTCCCAATGCTCAAATCCTGATGAGAGTGGGAAAGTGCTTTAATAAGAAGGGCCATTGTTTACAAAGCTCCCCTGAGGATCTCCCTCCCCCTTTCCTTCCTCGTTCTTCTCCTCCTCTTTTCTCCTTTTCCTTTTCCTTCTTATTCCCATGCTAGTGGTTATCACTAGAGATGTTGTGAGTTATCCTGCCCTGAAGATCTTTAATAAAAGTTCAACAGCATTTTGATTGCATTGTCTTAGACATGGTTGATTTAGTCTAAATATGAACAGGTCCTGTTGGGAATGCAAATGAAAGATTTCCCATCTGAGCTCTGGAGATGGTGGTGGCAGGGGACTCTCACCCAGAGAGGGGTCCAGACTATGGCTGTCTTTTCAGCTAATTGGAGCAAGATATTCTTTTTCAGAAAGATAGGCTTCCCTCATAGATAAGGGTCAAATTTCCTCCTTAAAAATAAAGCAGGTCCGCGGTCAGAATTCTTTAATAGTGAACGATTATTTAAAAGAGAACTTTCAATTGAATCTGGCCCATCTGACTATCTAATCTATGCTTGACAATGTCGGGGGTGGGGGAAGTGTTTTCCCAGAAGGAACTTTTGGAAGTTGCCATGTTAGCATTAAATATTACTTTTAAAACATCTCTATATACACATATCAGTATCCAAGTACAAAATAGAGTATGTTCACCAGAATTAGATCCTGCCTTCTAGGAATTCCAATCTCAAAATTGGTATTACTGACTCAAGCTAACAAGTAAACACAAACCAGTGAATGCTACACATAATAAAAATAAATAACAAATTATTTATAGTTGGCTTAAGTTCAGTGACCAACTCTGAGACTTTGTGGTCTGGAAATAAGCCATAATTTTCTGACTCCCACTCTGGAGTCAAGCCTTGTAAGTGCCTCTTCACAGAGAATTAGCTAACATTTTTAAGACTGTGACGTCTCAAAAGATTTGAAAAATAGCTACATTTGTACTATCACAGTTCTAGGCTTTCTAAGTACTTTATACTACAATATGTTGCATCAGGCAAGAAAACATTAGACCCAGCAGAACATCTTTTTTTTTTTTGCTGAGAAAATCTTGAAAGGAATCTATAAAATGTTGAACAAGGCACACTTGGTGGAAGTTGCTCCTGATTTTAGGAAATGCAGTGACTAATATTTATAAAACCACGACCAACTTGTGAACATGTTTCTAACATGACAATAAATACAAGGCAAGTAGAAGAAAATTGTCCTTATATAATCAGCGTGTGCTGATTAAATTTATAAATCAAGCTGATTAAATAAGTTGCATAATCATAATCTAATTTCATTGAAATCAAACAGAAGACAGTATCCTGAAAGAAAAGTAATTGAAACACACATACGTTTATTAATATCTATATAAACTTCCAATTAGTCAAAGTTTAGGGCCTTAGTTCTTTGATTTACATGAATGATTCTAAACTTCTAGAAATATATGGTTCTTGCTTGAAACCCAAAGAGTGATGGAATTAAAAACTGAAGGCTAAGACTTTACAAATAACGTGACTCTTCTCTACAGATCCGTCTTAATAGAAAGTTCTATGTATTTTAGAATGAAAGAAATTTGTTCAGATCACAAGTTTTAACAAGGGATGTGCTTGCAGAAGATCAGAATTTGTAAGTGTGATGTGGATGACGTTAGTTCTGTTTCAGATTTGCTAGTGATGGCTTTTATAATGGCTTTCTAATTTGAAAATTATAATATTATTATTTTCTGTTTCTGTGAAGTTATAGTAAAAACTTGAGCAGTTAAACATTCACTTACTCCTCTCTGTGCCAGGGACTGTGCTATGAATATGACACAATGTCTTCAAGGGACAGCTACGTAAGCAAATGATAACAGCACAGTACAGGTGCCACAGGCTGGCATGGAAGTGCGCACAGCTGCGACAGGAACAGAAAGGAGCAAGGCTCCTAGCTCAGGGAGGAATCAGAGGCAAGGCAGAGGAAGGCTTCCCAGAAGTGGTGAAGGATATTAAAGAGAACAGAATATTGAAGAGAAATTATTTGCCAGTAAAATCACTGCGGGAGAAAAGGGCATTGAGCCAGAGGATTCGGTGAGTGTGACAGCTTGGGACCTTCTCTATCATGGGAAGAATGAGGAGTAACAAGTGACAGCAGGGCTGGAGAACAGAAGATCTGCATTCAGAGAGGTGGGTGACTGATTCCGCTTTGTCCCTCATCTTCCAGATCTACAGTTATCAACCAGTCCCCTTGTTTCTATGTTGCAGATATCTCTGGAAAATGGCTAAGAGCTCTAACTCCATCTCCACTGCACCAGCTCAGCCCAAGCCACAGTCATCTCCAACCCGAACGGTTGCAGTAGCTTCCGTGACGAATGTTTCTGCTGCCACTTTCACTCCCACAGGGGATAATCTTTAAAAAAGTGATCAGATGAAGTTATTCCTTAACATGGCTCTGTTCAATGTGGCTTTTGCCCGTCCACTGCTCATGTTCTTCTTTGCGTTTATCTTGACCATATGAATTAATTAGTCAGCTTCCATTTTCAGTTATCCTCACTAGACTTTTTAAGGAAAAGCCGTGCTTGTTTAGATGCCCAGTGTTTGGCAAAGAAAGAAAGAAGGGAGGGAAGGAAGGAAGCAAGGAAGAAGAAAGAAGATAACAAAGAAGAAAAGAAAAAGAAAGATAAAAAGGAAGATATGTGATGACTAAGTGTAATGACGCAGTATTCTGAATGAGATCCTGGGACAGAAAATAGGTAAAAAGTAAGGAAATCTGAATAAAGAATGGCCTTTTGTTAATAATGTACCAGTATTGGCTTATTGACGAAGGCAAATGCATCATACTCATGTAAATGTTAATAATAAGGGAAACTGGGTTCAGACTATATGATAATCCCCTGTACTGTCTCTGCAATTATTCTGTAAATAGAAATGTATTCTAAGTTAAAAGTTTATTTTTAAAAAAAAAGGGAGGAGAAAATAAACAGGAAAAGTGGGCAACACGCAGCTGGGAAGGTAGGCAGGGGTTAGTTAAAAAGGTCTTCATAAGTCATGTTAATACGTTTGAACTTTTTGCTGAAATGATTAGACTTGTATTTTCGAAAGGATGATTCTAAATGTAAAGGTCATCAAACTTTGTTTTAAAATACCAGATAGTCAATGTCTTAGAATTGCGCACCATATTAATTTCTTAAGACTATGGTAAAACATTACAACCTTGGTGTCTTAAAAAACCAGAATTTTCTCACAGTTCTGGAGACCAGAAGTCCAAAAGCAAAGGGTCAGGAGGGCTGCACTCCCTCCGGCGGCTCTAGGCTCTAGGGGAGATTCTGTTCCTTGTGTCCTTCCAGCATCTGGTGGCTCCAGGCACTCCGCGCCTTCCTTGGCTTGTGGCCATACCACTTCCTTCTTTGCCTCCATCCCCACCTCACCTACTCCTCTGTGTGCATCTTCTTTGTGTGCCTTTAACAAAGACACTTGTCAGTGAATTTAGCACCACCCCCCAGATACTCCCGAATGCCAACATCCTTTAATTACATCTGCAAAGATGCTTTTCCCTAAAACGGTAACATTCACAGGCCCCGAGGATCTGGAGGTGGACACATCTTCGGGAGGGCTGTCATTCGGCCTGCTGCGCAGGCCGTGTGGTCTCTTGTGAAACCGCTCAGTTCTGCTGCGGTAGCACCAAAGCAGCCACAGACAACGCGTTAAGTGAGTGAGTGTGGCTGTGTTCTAGTGAGTGGCATGAGCTGGCTCTGTTGGGCCTACGAGCCTCGCTTGCTGACCCCTGACGGCAGTGGGAAGAAGAAGTGAAAGGCAACAAATAAAGGCAGCACTCAAGTCAGGAGGGAATTGTAGAGGTTTGCATAAGACGGTGGCAGTTGGGTGACAGGGAGAGGAGGAAATTGAGAGCCAGTGATTAGAATCAACAGGACTGGGAGGCGGGCAACAGGGGAGGACTCAGTGAAGCTCATCATGGAAGTGGAAATCGTCATTTCACCAGGCAGGTTAATACCTGTGACTTTGTAAAAGAGCAACTTGAGGCTTTTCTACTTTCGTTACTTGAAAGATATTATTTTTACCAAGGCAATTTTGTGTAACCCATACAGGCCCATAGTGAAAAACAGGAAGGCTCAAAAGTATTAAGAGATTTTATCGTGCAACCAGAACTACAGGGTATGGGACGTTTTAAAGTCAGAGAGGACAGCAGTTAGCCGGCTGGTCTATTTCTTAGAAGGAATGAAGCTGCGCTAGGAAGGCTGTCCTTTCCCATTGATGCATAGTGTATATACAAACAGTCCTTCTCAACATGCAAAGCGTTGGATGGCTGAGATTATTAATTACAATTAGTACCGAAACATCTATTCATAGTTTACAAAGTTCTGACGCAACGCAGCTTGTCACCTGATCCTCACAACATTTCTTAGGTAGGGGCAGCAGGTGTTATTATTAACACCTGGAGTGAAAAGCAGTTAAGTGACATTTTCAAGGACACACAAACAGCAAATTCTGGTTTCCTGGCTTAAAATTCCCTCTAAATCCTGGGCTATTTCCTTCCCACTGTCTCTGAAGTTGGATCAGAGAGCTGTGACAGTGTGTGGCCCCTCTAGCGAGGGTGGTCAGCGTGACCAGAAAGATAAAGATGAGATTAATGAGGTTCTTAACTAGGCAGTCAGGGTGGCCTTCCAGCTGTCCTTGGAAGGCAGATGGCCAAAGAGAAAATGCAGCCTTGAGAGCAAAAGCAGAACATGACATGGGCAGGGATGTTGGGAGAAACTGGACCCAGGGCTTTGTTACAAGCATATGGCATGCAAGAGATAAAGTAGCGATGTCATGAATGTAATCCAGACAACTGAGTGCCAAACTCCACTGCAGCAGTCACTTGCAGAGTTCGTTAGCGACATACCACCCCGCGTTCCAGTTCAGGAGAGTCTTCTAATTCAGCCAGTCTGGGGTAGAGGTCCTGAGGGGCCCCCTTCCCACCCCAGGAAGTCTGCTGGCGAATGTCTACCAAGTAATCCAGAAAACAGAAGCAGCAGCAAACATCGAGAGGGATTTTTGGTGTCAGGATAGCAAAGAGTTGGCAATATAATAACTTCTATTTTTAAGAAACAGCAGAGGGGCCCTAGGCCTTTTTCAGAAGATAATTTAGTAATTTTTTTGACAGCTGCCTCGTGTATGGTACCAGACCAAGTTCTGGGAGTATAGTAGTGAGTTAGAAATTAAGACAGACTTGGTCCTCATACTTACAGAGCTTACATTCCATATGGGAGACTAATATCAACTATTATTATTACATGATAGCATGTAGGTAAGTGCTAAAAAAAAAAGGTACAGGATGTCGTAACAGGGGACAGATAGCAGAGGAGCCTGGCCCAGTCTGAAAATCAGGCAAAGTTCCCCTGAGGAAATTGCGTATGATTTCAGATCTGAAGGATGAGGTGGTTTGACCAACAAATAGGGGAGAGGAGGATTAAAAAAAGATATCCCAGTTAGAATGTTAGTTAATTACTTCAAGAAATATTTATTGAGAGCCCACAATGTGCCAGGTATTAGTCTGGGTTCTGGGATGGAGCAGTAAACAAAATGGATAAGGTTCCTGCTCTCATGGATCTTACATCCCAATTTATGAGACAAAGAAAATAAAAAATAAATTATTACACAGGAAATCATCTGATAATAACAATAGTATAAGACTTCAGTTCTCTCCAGATCAATCTGTTGATTCACTACAATGCTAATCAAAATGCTAGCAGGATTTTTTTTCATAGTACTTGACAAACTAATTCTAAAATTTATATGATTACACATATAAAAAGAAAGTCTTAAAAAATAAACTTGGAAAACTTTTATTTCCAAATACCAAGACTTATTCGAAAGTGGTAAGACAGTGTGGTATTGTCACAAGGGTAGACAAATAGCCCAAGGGAACAGAATAGAGTTCAGAAATAAAATCACACATAATATATAACAAAGATGCCACTGCAATGCAGTGGGGAAAAGATCTTTTCAATAAATAGTGCCAGGTCAATTGAGTATCGAAGTAGAAAATCAATACACAAAAATCAGTTCTTGTGCAAACCAGAGTAATACTACTCCTAGAAAATAACACAGGAAAATACCTTTATGCACTTGGAGTTGGCCAAGATTTCTTAAACCAGGTACTAACCAAAAAGGGAAATATGGATAAGTTGGACATCACTAAAATCAAGAATGTCTGTTTATCAAGAGACACTATTAAGAGGGTGAAAAGGCAAGTCACAGAGTGGGAGAAAATATTTGTAACATATGTAGCTGATGAAAGAATCGTGCCTGGAATGTATAAAAAATGCCTACAAATCAGTAAAAAAAAAAAAAAAAAAGGAGGGGGGAGGGATAAAAAATTGGGACAGGCATTTCACACAAGCAAAAATATAAAGATTAAAAGGCCAATCAATAAGCATTAAGGAAAACATGCTCAGACTTCTTAGTAATAAGAGAAATACAAGTTACAACCACAGCAGAGTGTCACTTCATACCTGTCAGAATAGCTGAAAATCAGAAAATCAACAGTATCAAGAATTGGCTGGGATGTGGACAGTTAAGGAGGGTGTGTGTTGGTACAACTACTTTTGCAGTGTCTGCAGAAACCGAATGGGTGTGTATTTATGGCCCAAAGATTCCACTGCTTATTACATGCCAAAAAGAAATGCATTCCTAAGTGCACCAAGAGACGTGTATGAATGTTTATAGCAACACTACCTGTAATCCAAAATGGAAACGACCAAAAGGTCTGTCTGAGTCTGTCTGCACTGCTATAACAAAATACCATAGACTGGTTGGCTTATAAACAACAAATATTCACTTCTCACAGTTCTGGAGGCTGAGAAGTCCAAAATCAAGGTGCTGGCATGTCCGATGTCTGGGGGTGAGGATTGCTTCTTGGCTCAGTGTCCATCAACAGACGAGAGCTTAAGCAAGTTTGGCGTATTCTTACAATGGAATACTAGACAGCGCTGAAAGTCAACACATCTACCACATGCAACAATGGGGCTGAGTCTCATAAGCACAATATTGAGCAAAAAGAAGCCAGTCACATAGGACATACTATGTGATTCAACTTATATGAAGTTCAAGTGTAGGCAATACCAATGTGTGGAAGTTATATTGGAGAAAGACAATTATTTTCATTTCTTCATCAGGAGGTTGATAATACAGAGTGTTCACTTTGTAAAAACAAACCCCTCCAAACCAAAACCCAAAAACCATGAAGCTGTACACTCAGGATTTTTGTACTTTTCTGTATGTATGTTGTAGTTCAATTAAACAATCTGCTTGAAAAAAGAATTGAAGCCATCCTAAGTGGTTTCTCATTAGTGAAAAGATTTTGGTGGTTACAATCTGAATGGCAACCTACTAAGAAGAATTCGTAGCAGGAATTATTTAAGTTAAATGTCTCATAAAAAGTGCTTAAAATGTATCTTTTGTGTGATTTAGTCATTTTCACACAATTACTTTGATTTTAAAGTCTCAATTGGACTATATTTAGGCATAACTGAGGAGAAATCACTTGGTATGTTGTGGTAGGCCAAGCTATGATGCAGCGACAGCATTCCTCTCTGAACCCCCCGAAACCTCAGTGGCTTAAAATAGCAAAGTTTATTTCTTGTTCTCATCAGCCTAATTAGATGTTTGGCAAGTGACCTTCCACATGACGTTTCAGGGACCCAGGCTCCCTCTGTCTTCCGGCACAGCTTTCCTGCGGATCTCGAGTTCTGCCTGGACCCTCTGCATCTGGCCAGCCAGCGAGTGAAAACAGAGTGTGGAGAAAGCATACACTTTTTAGCTGCCTTGGCCCTAAGATGACACATCCCTTCTAATTGTGTAATAAGAATTAGTCACTTGGTTGTATAAAATACACTGGGGCTGGGAAATGTAGTCAAGTCTGTGCTGAGGAAGACAAAACAAATGTAGTTTGTCTGTAGCCATATCTGAGAGACCTGGAGCCCAGGACGGACCATGAGGTCACTACTAGGAACGTGCACAGAAAGTTGCTGCTGGGGAATGCGGATTCTAACAGGAAGAGTCACAAAATGGCATCGTAACCAAAAACTCTATCACATTCAAAGATACAAAAATGAAATTGAAAAAAGAACAGTCCTTTCATAATTTAAGAGAAAGAGGTTATTATGAGGGAGAGATTAAGTAGAAGAAAAATTTAAATGGAGACACTACTGCATTGGAGGAATGGACGTATCAAGGTTAAATATTTGAAACAGACTATGGGACGTTAGTCAATTCTTGAGATACTGTGCAGGTCAGGAAGACTTCAAGCTGAGATGGACAATACAGGGAGACAAAACAGGCAGGACCATGGATTATTTTGCATTCTTTTGCTCTCAAGTGTAAGATAAGCCGATAACATGGGAAAATGTAATCAAGAAGAGTTACATTGTCACAAGAAAAGCTGAAAATTACAGCCACCTCCTAATGTCTCTGACATTGGGACCTGTACTTAAATGGTAATAACGTTGTAATAGGGAAAAACACATGCAGAAAACAGTAATTAGACTCTGATGTGAAGGGCACCATCTGAGGTTGTTCAAAATGGTGCTCCCAAGACTCAGCTTTACTTTGGGAGAAGTCTGGGGCAAAGTTGGGTGGGTTTGTGCCAGAGATAGAGAATGAAGTCAGCAGGGGAAGAATGTGAGCCATTTTAAGATGGTTAATTTTAGCCGTCTCATTTGAGCGCTTCTGGAAATTAAGCATATCTGGTATTTCTTATGTTGACCTTGGTCAAAGTTACCGTAGACAATAACTTCTGTCTACGCTGTGCAACTGTCCAGCCTATGGCATTCGCCTCACACTGGGAATGCCAGGTGCTCCCTTCCTGAGGCCTTGTGTGAAGGAGCAGGGGGCAGGACAGCAGGAGAAAGTGCTGCGCACACTGTTCTCCCCGCTCGTGCTGTCACCTGGGACCAAACCCGAGGTGTATGAATCCGGGTAGGGCTATTCTTCTGAAACAAAGACACCTAACATTAATTCAGTTTCTGAGAGAAGGTACAGTTTATTCATCTCTCATGCAACAGTCTGCCGTGGAATTCACTGTAGAGCACAGGGAACTATATTCAATACCTTGTAAAAACCTATCATGGAAAATAATCTGAAAAATATATGTACAACTGAGTAACTTTGCTGTGCACCTGAAACTAAAACACAATAGTATACATCAACTGCACTTCAACGAAAAAAAAAACAAAAAGAATGTTGGGAATGGGAGTGAGTGGGCTGGTAAGGTACTGTATTAACTTTAAGTAGACTGGGAAAAGTTTACGGATGTATGTTGTAATACCTAAAGCAACGACTTAAAAAATTGTTAAAGTGTAGTTAAAAAGCCAAGAGATAATTAAAATGAGTATCTGAACACTATTTAAATAATCTGAAAGAAGGCAGGGAAAGAAGCACAGAGAAACAAAAAATTGAGATGACAAACAAATTAATAAAATAGTAGACCTAAATCTATGTCAGTAATTACATACAAATATGTATTTATATTTAGCCCATTATCAGAATGGGTTTACTAGCCATCTACTATCTACTATCAGAAATGCGCTTTAAGCATACAGATGAACTTAAAATAAAAATATGCAAATAAAGTAAAATATTTTATTATATTTATATGTAATATGTACTATGTTAATGATATTATATTACTAATGAAATTAGTACAGAACTATCTACTATCAGAAATGCGCTTTAAGCATACAGATGAACTTAAAATAAAAATATGCAAATAAAGTAAAATATTTTATTATATTTATATGTAATATGTACTATGTTAATGATATTATATTACTAATGAAATTAGTACAGAACTAGAACCATACGTATACAGTTAATTGACTTCCAGCAAAGTCGCCAAGGCAATTCAATGGAGAAAGGAAAAATCAACAAACACTGCTGGAAAAACTGGATGTCCATATGAGGGGGGAGCTGAAGAACATCAATCCTTACTTCATACAATACCCAAAATTAACTGAAATGCATGGTAAACCTAAAGGTAAAACCTAAACCTAAAACTATTACAAAACGAAATCGGAAAAGAATCTTTGCTGACTTGGGTAGGCAAAGATTTCTTAGGACACAAAAGGCATGACTCATTTAAAAAAGTATAAGTTGGACTTCACAAAATGAAATATTTTCTCTTGGAAAGAAAATGTTGAGAAAATGAAAAGGCAAACCACAGAATAGGAGAAAATATTCTCTATCATGTATCTGACAAAGGACTGACTGATATTCAGAATAAAGATTTCTTCAATTCAGCAATAAGACAAATAACTCAATAACATCTCAAAAAAGATACCTAGTTTGTGTACACAAAAAGATGCTCAACTTCATTAGTCCTCAGTGAAACTAAAACCACTTGTAAAATTAAAACAAGATATCATTACTCCCATAAGAAAGGGTAGGTGAAAAAGGCTAACAATAATGATTGTTGACAAAGATGTAGATTAACTGAAACTCTCATACACTGCTGGTGGAAATGTTAAACAGTAAAACCAGTTTGGAAAACAATATGGAACTTTCTTAAGAAGTTAAACATACATCTACCATACAATGCATTAATTCTGCACCCAGAAATGAAGACATGTGTCTGCATAAAAGCTTTTGCACAAACGTTCATAGCAACTTTTTTACAATAATCCATATTGGAAACAACCCAAATGTTCAACTGGTGAATGGATAAGCAGAATGTGGTGTGTCTATGTGATGGAATACTACTCAGCACATAAAGGGAATAAACTACCAACACACAAAACAATCAGGATGAATTTAAAACCAATTCACTGAGTAAAAGAAACCAGACACAAAAAAGTGCATGATGTATGATTCCATTTATATAAAATGAAAACTACAGTAAAAAAAAAAAAAAAAAAAAAAGCAGACCAGTGGTTGCCTGTGACTGAGGACAAAGAGAAGGAGGAATCTTGGGGATGCTGGAAATGTTCTGTATTTTTTATTACGATGTTGATTTCACAGCTGTATACAACTGTCACAACTCATTCAACTGTACATTTTAAATGAATGCAGTTTTGTATATAGATCATTTATCAATATATTTGATAAGAAACAATGAGGAGGCCTTTTTCATATCATTCTTTATAATTGAACTCTATTTCTCAATCAACAGCAACCCTAATTCTTTAGTCCTGGTTCTGCTCTCTGAAACCATGACTATAAAAGCATGAAGAAATGGCTTATTCCACTACAAGAGTCTCTCACATCTTTGAAATGAGCCAGCATACTCCTCTTAGCCTTTTCTTCTACAAATTAGGTACTACACCTCCCCAGCTCCCCACCCCGGCCTCTTTTTTAAGATATTATTTAAATCCTAAGCTCTTTAACATTCCTGCTTTCCCATCTTTAAACATGCTGTAGTTTGTCAACATTCCTTATAAAATGACTCACCCACAACTGAATGCAATATGCTATGTATCATCTATTAAGTCTTGTTCAAGGGAGATAGTATGGTTTTTAGAGCGAGCAGGGGACCAGGTATAGGGAAATTTGAGTTCTCTGGCTCTGCCAGTGAACGACTAGCTTTTTGATCTTAAGCAAATCAATTCCTGTAGATTTCTCAGCGTAATGAGGGAGCTGGAATTATTTATTGGGCCTAAGATTTTGTTCATTTTTAGCATCCAGAAATGAAAGCACAGGTAAAAAATCTCTGAGAAACTTTCTCAATTAGGAAATCAATCATCTGAGGCATTCTGCTTACAAATGACTGAAGCTTCAATACAAAACGAAACACCCACACATTTTGTGATTTGAGAAGAGTTTTTAAGGTTTGTATCAGATTTGTGTTTAGAGAGGGGCACATCAAAGGTCTCCAACTTCTGCCGTTAGAGGTTTTCCAGTCGTGTGCTTTAGGCTGTGTGGGCTTGTGACTTGCTGTGCAATCTCCATGAGCTGGAAAAATTCAAAACATATGGCAGCTCAGATGTTAGGTTGGGAGAAATAAAAAATTTAAAAATTTCAGAGCTGTTTAGAAGATGCTTTGCTATATATATATTTTATGTGATTTGTGTATATGAATATGTTGGAGAAATTCCACTTGGGAATGAAGTCTAAGGAAAGATAAATCTTCTTTATACTTTAAGTCCACTCTAGGTACCAGTGTATGTTGCAAATAAAGTAGGAATCTGTTCAGAACCAGAGATTTTAAAACTATACTTTATCTAATTGAACATTTAAACAACAACCACCAAATCAGTGGCAACTGTTGTTCAAAGGAAATAATACGGTATGTAGAACGAGCCAGGGACCAGGTATAGAGAAATTCAGGCAAAATTACTATATTAGAAATCAAATTCTAATTTCTAGAGTATTTCTTGATTTGGGGAAATTTTCAGATAAATTGTATAAGTAGTACATTTTTTTAATTAAGGAAAAAAATTCTAATCCTCCAATATTATAGATCATAGCCTACCAAATAACTCATTTAGTTAAAACTTCCCAGATGACTTGTGGTACAAAGCGAAGGATTTCCTGCTGGTTGGTTACCTGCACGTATCTGCACCTGTGGATGCAACAGAAAGTGCGGACACAGGCTGTGGGGTTTGGCAGGACTGCTTTTGGAGTTGATGCTTTAATTGTTTCCCTAGGATAGCATGTTTGACGCGTTCTGTTAATTAAGGAACACATCAAATAGGTGAATATAGTTCCTGATTTTCAGTGACACCTTACAATTTGACAGCTCTTTTATTCCACAGTTATCTGAAAAAGTCCTAACAATACACATTAACTTGCTTCACTTTCATATTAACCACTGTCTTATCCTACTTGTTATTTCCTAGGCTTATGGGGTTTTTATTTCCCTCCCAATCTCCATGTATTTTCTTACGTCCACAGTCTTCACTTTGTGGAGTGTGTTCCTGGCCAGGATGTTTTTACCTAGACTTGTTTAACCCACATCACTGTATTTGCTGGTGCGAGGACAACATTCCTTCTGCTTAGATGTATAATTTATTCTCCGTCCACTTGGCTCCTCTCCATTCTCTTGCCCTCCCCATGACACACACATGCACTGCATCTACTCTCTCACCCCCTCACTCAGACATGCACG
Source organism: Camelus ferus (assembly GCF_009834535.1). NCBI lineage: Eukaryota > Metazoa > Chordata > Mammalia > Artiodactyla > Camelidae > Camelus > Camelus ferus. The sequence goes on along the minus strand of NC_045704.1, from coordinate 64,844,343 downwards.
CACACTATTTGAGTGAATTCTTAGACATTTTCCCCATACATCAAATGAACAAAATATTTGTAAACTATAGAATGCTATGTCCATTTTGTTATGACACTGATTCTTCATAAGCCACTAATCTGAGTTAGATAAAGCAAGATAATAATGCAGGTGACTCTTTCTAAAGACAACAAAGCAAATTGTTGCCTTGAAACCATGCCCCTAATTGTTGGAATCCCAGCTTCTCTGATACCCCTCCCGCCTCCCACCCAACTCTCCCTCCGGTTTGGCAGCAGACAGCTGGAGGAAGATGCTTCATAACCTATCCTGGCTTTAGCAGTAAGTCCTATTAACTATGGTAAATAGCTCATACTTTTCATAAGCCAGGCACACTTTCCTGGCTGATTTCATAGCTCCTACGTAGGGCTGCCACTGCAGCCATGGTGACAGTTCTGCTGCTCATATCGCTGCCACTGCCTGGGTAATGTGTTGTTCTGTAGCCAGCAAATCTGTCCCAAGGCAGGACCTTCTGCTCTGAAAGGCTTAGCCGGGCCATGCCCTGGGAATAGTCTGTGAGCCTTGCTTAGCTGCCTCCCCTCCACAGCCTGGGTCCAGCCGCTTCCCTTACTGCGTCTTAGGGAGTCTGCTGCTCCCTGAATGTGAATGAATCTTTCTCCTGGTGCCTAGCGCTGGGGGTCCTAAACTCAGCAGCAAGCTGCTTTTATTCCTTGTGCACTTCAACATGCCTACTCTTTCTCCAGAAAGCTATTTCATGTTCCTGGGGCTCAAGGGAGATTTGAACAGCCAGAATTTCCAGAGAACATCTTCAGATTTCGCCCCTTCCCTTCTCTGGTTATTATTAATGGTAGCAGCTGTGGTGAGAAAGCGGACATATCTATTTCTCTTTGTGTTGGCTTCAGACTCTGGGTGGACATGGATACAGCATTCCCAACTTTGTTCCAGGGACAATCAAAAATGTTAAAAAAAAATGCTATAACATGCACTGGGCTTTCTCAATGCTTTGACATATTTAAACATGAGATAACCCATGCTTAAATGCATTCTAACTCAACATGTATCACAAATGAATAATTATCTGCCAGCTGCAGTAACATCTCTCACCACTCCCTCTCCCTTCCTGGAGAGGATTCTAGGCAGAGGCATTATTCCTGTTTCTTCACGGTGTTTGTTATTTCTGTTACCCTGTCCATACCCCAATCTGTCCAGTGTCCTAAGTAGTTACTTGTAACACTGCATGTCTCTTTCTTTGCAATGATGATATAGTGATGATACGTTTCTAGATTTTATTTTTAAACAACATATAAACAGTATTAATTACTCTTTGATCATATTACTGCAAGATCTGGCCAACTTTAAATCTTTAGGTAAAAAAAGAAACAAAGAATGCCTGTTCTTAAAGTATGTTTTATACTCTGATTTCTGACATTTAAATGTCTTTAAAAATGTCTGTCAGTGGCTTCCAAAAGTTCCTTGAAAAAAATTTTTGCAGTATACTATATCCCATGTTTCATTAGGACTGACTTATATAAGATTCTGGTTGCCAGAATCTTGATTATAACAATCAGGTAAAGTCTACCTGATTCAGATAGTAACCAACTGAAGGAATGTATTCAGTCCTATTTACCCAGGGACTTTATAATAATGGCAGAAGAATTTGCTAATAATGATTAAACCTACTACTCTGTAAGGAGAAGTGTATACAATTGTTCTACAAATCTAAATACAACTATTCATAGAGAATGTACACTGGTTACCAGTCTCCATTTACTCCTTCTGAAGAAACCGTATTAATTTTTAATTAGGAAATAATTCTATTCCAGTGTGGAATACTGCTTTTTGTCCCAAAGCGTCTCTTCTGGGATGTTTGCTTTTTACTTCAGGGTTTGTGTTACCACATTTTAGACTCTACTTATATACAAAGAGCAGTCATTGAATATTGAGTCTTTATCAACTGTAATAATAATGGCAGCCTTATATCCCTTGTAATAATACACTGGCTGGCTGTGGCTGTGGCATGCTTTGGCTCTGGGTCTAACCGGAGCACCCTCTCTAGCAGTTCCATTAGAATCAACATTATTGGCTTTGGAGAACAGAAGATATTTTAAATTCATTTTGGTTGAAGAAGTCAATTTCTGCCTGAAAAACAAGCCAACAGGTCTCTGAAATATGGGTACTGGTCTCTTCTGCATCACCATTACACATACTCCTTAGCAGCTGGAACTCAAGGAATTACTTCTAATTAACTTATGTCTGTAATTTTCTTGGTTTTATAGAGACTTGCTAAATCTTTCCCTAAAGGACAGTTATCCTTTGATTTTCATTCATTGATCCTTTTGCTATTAAGCATCTACGAAATGCATAGATAGCATTGGACTCTTCCCCACCCAATTGTGCATAATCCTAAATTTTTCTTTCCTCTCAAGAATCCCATCATACCTAACTTAATTTCTTTCCTTTCCTTTTATTTTTCTTGGACATTAATTATACAATTTTCAGATTCTCCCAAATGATCTTACCTTTTCCAAGTCTGACAATAACACAACACATTTCTGGCTGTCACTCAGAGAAAAACAGTCCTGAAACTTCAACATTTCTTGGTTCCTGCTTCTCTAGGGCCATCAGAACTTTTTCAGTATCAACTCCTGATCAGAGATTAAAGAGTAGAGTTTACAAAGTTGAGAAAATTTTGATTGTGTTGAATTTATGAGTCAGAACCTATGCATCGGCTGTATTAGCAGAAATCTGTCTTGTCCCTGAGTCATGAACACCTATTATTTTGTCTCTCAAGCTCTCCCAGTCTTTCTGGAAACTGTATTTTGACACCCCCCCCCCCATTAGTGAAATAAATACAACTTACTGGTGCAAGGCACGTCCCAAATGGATCAGAGACAAGCTGAAGAGCTAAAACTGTAAAATCCTTAGAAGAAAACTTTGGAGAAAATTTTTACGATTTTGGACTTGGCAACAACTTCATGGACATGATACCTAAAGTACAAGAGACAGAAGAAAAAAATAGATAAACTGGACTTCATCAAAATTAAACACTTGTGCATCAGCTGTTACTATCAAGAAAGCAAAAAGAAAACCTGCTGAATGGGAGAAAATATGTGCGAATCATATATCTGATAAAAGATTAATACCAGAATATTAAAAAAAAAAAAAAACTCCTACAACCCAATAAGAAGAAGATAAATAACACAAAAAATTGGCAAAGGATCTGAATAGACATCTCCCCAAAGAAGATACTGAAATGGCCATTAAGCACGTGAAAAGATGCTGAACATCACTAGTCATTAGGGAAATGCAAATCAAAACCACAATGAGATACCCCTTCACATCTATTGGAATGGTCATAATTTGAACAAAATGGAATGTAACAAGTGTTGGCAAGAATGTGGAAACATTGGAACCCACCAGCATTCTTAGTGGGAATGTAAAGCAGTTCAGTAAGTGTGGAAAACTGGTGGTTTTCAAAAAATTAAACGTAGAGTTGCCATGTGATCCAGCAGTTCCACTCCTAGGTACATAAGGAAGTAGTTGAAAGCAGGGACTTGGAGCAGATATTTGCACACCAACGTTTATAGCACCATTATTGACAACAGCCAAAATGTTGGTCCAACACAACTGTCCGCCCATGGGTGAACAGATAAACAAAATGTGGTATATACGTACAAACGGAATATTCAGCCTTAAAAACAATGAAATTCGTCGGATACGTGCTACAACAGGGATGAACTTTGAAAACGTATGCTGAATGAGATGAGCCAGACGCAGGGCAAACACGGTTTTGAGGTGCCTGGAACAGGCCGGTTCTCGGGGACGGCAGGACAGGTGTCACCAGGAGCTGGGGAGGACTCAGTTTTATTCAGTGAATTAAGTAGGCCACAGAGTCCCGAGAGCGATTTATCTGAAAGGAATTACAAACTGTTGGAGGAGGTAAGGAGAGGCGGGAGCGCAGAGGCGGGGGGCGCTGCGATCCATTGCTTGGAGCTCGGCTTAGCCGGCCTGGGGGCCCTCGGGGGCGGTGAATAGGCGCTCGGCTGTGAGCGGCGCCGCCGAGGGGGAAGCGCCGCCGAGAGGGGAGCGCCGCCGAGGAGGGACCCCGCGGGGGCAGGTGCAGCCTGGGGCCCGGCGAGGGCGGGGAGGCGGGGAGGCGGGGCCGGGGAGCCGGCGGGGCCGGCGGGCAGCGGGCGGCCTCCGCAGCCGGGCGTCGGGCAGCCGCGGGAACCCGAGCGGCCCGGTCCGGACGGCGCGTCTCTCCTCAGCCGCCTTCCTGTCAGAGAGGCGAGGCCTGAGGCGGCGGCGGCGGCGCGGCCCGGCGCGCCCACACAGCTGGCGGGGCGTGTTCGGCTTTGGGGACCCCGGAGCCCGCGCGCTCATTTCCAGGGGTGGGAAATAAGCCCCCGGGGCGGGAGCCGGTGGGGCGGCGCGCGTGCGGCCGCGTGTCCGCGGCGGCGGGGCCGAGCGCCCGCGGGCCGTGGCCGGCGTCCGGGCGGCGCCGCCTCCGCCCCCCGCACGCGCGTCCGGGCCCGGCTGGCTCGGCTGTGGGGTAAGTGGTACCTCCTCGGGCGGGAGTCTGCTTCGGGCCCCGGTTCGGTTCCCGGCTGGACCCGCCGGCCCCGCGGGTACCCGGGGAGCGGGCGCCAGTGCGCGGCCTGCCTCTGGCCGAGCCTCCGGGGAGTAGTCTGTTCCCACGTCACCCTCTTACTTGGTCAAATTCCCTCAAGTCTTGTGCGATGGTTGGTTTTTCCGTGAACTTTGTTCTCAGCTTCTTCGCTGGCTGCCGATTTCTGGCAAATCGGTATTTTATATCTGAGTTTCTGCACTTTTGAAATAAGCAGTGTATTGCTGAGAGTAAAAACTGTAGGGAGTAACTAACAGATCTGAACATTTTATGCAGTAAGGATTATAGAAGTTACGGCGATGCTAAATTGTCTCTGAGGTAATTAGGTAAGGTGCGGGTCGTCTCAGCACTCAAAAAATTGTGTAGTCACAGGAACAGTTAAAGTATTTTGAGCGATTAGAGCAGAAGAAACACTTAAAAAATACAATAACAATTTTTAGCAATATAGTTTTATACCACATGAAACTAAAACTTTGTAAAAAGTAATCTAACGTGAGTGAAAACTTACTCAGGAAATCTGACTCTAAACCCAACACTGAAAATCAGTTATTTAAAATCTATCATCTACAATCACAGACGCGTACTGAAATGTGGCAAGGTCCTTTGTAAGGCCTATATTTTTTTAAAAAATATGTATTTACATAATGCAAGTGCCAAATTCATGGTCTTTTAGAACCTTCATGATTTGATTTGACTCCTGAACTTGAAGAAAAATCACGTTTTTAAACTGAACATTAAAGATTTGGGGGGTAAAATTTTGTCTCAGAATGGATGGAAAATTATTTTCTTTAAAAGTATTTTTGTAAACTGACTATTGCTAGTGCATTTATTCCACAGGGAATTCTTATGGATAATCTACTATGTGTCAGGCCCTGTTCTGGGTTATCGGAGTACATCAGTGAGAAAAAAGTCCCTGCTCCCTCTACAGGAAGAAAGATAAACAACCAAACATACAGTATAGTACTAGTTATCAATTAGTGCTATGAAGAAAAATAATGCATTATATGGAAAGTTTTAGATTTTCCATAGGGCTGCATCAGAACTAAAATACATACATAATGTTTTTATTCTGAACCCAAACACGTTATATTCTCTTTTATGGCAGGAACTAGAAATCAAAGTTCTTTTGAAAATATTTGCTGTTTTTGAGGTTTTTTCAATTAGTTTATGAAATAATTTTTTCTGAAACAAATACTTTTAATTTGCAGGTTTTTTTGTTTGCAATTTCTTCTAGAATAAAGAGTTTAGACATGTGCATGTTAGCCTTAAAGAGTTTCTACTTAAATTCTGAGGTAGCATAACCATACAAAAGTGGTCTGGTGAGTTTTTGGAAAACTTTTTTTGTTGTTTAAAATTATAAAGTTCTCCTAAGAGTAGAAAGGGAACATTTTATTACTTTTTGGATAATATAGAAACATGATTGGCATTTTTATTTATACTTTTTTTGGTGATTGTTTTCAACTTCTCACATTCTTTACTTAAAGATGTTAAAGACTTTGTTAGCAAATTCTGAGTGACTCCCTTCTTCCTCCCACCTTAGGCTTCTATTGTTCATATAGTTAAGTTGTTTTAGACATTTATAGAACCATGCTAATTTGTTTCAAGTTTATTATTTCTTTTTGTTGGTGACTAAGTGATTAATAAGTAGAGAAAAATGAAAAGGACAATTAAGTTAATAGATGGAAAGGGGGAAAACCCAATAACTAAACCAGTGAGAAACTCCACAATATTGTGATTAAGGAAGAACAGTCCTAATGTATACACAAATTTGGCCCTCTTGTTAGTAGCATTTTGTCAAGGAGTGCATGTGGAAACATTTCCTCTTTCCTCTACATGCTTCCTCATGTGTTTCATCCTCACATCAGGGAGGACTCAAATTTGAAGGTATCTGCTCTGACTTGATAAGATGGATTTCTCCACTAGATGGCGCTGATATAGTAGCTTTGATTTTAGTTTCCTTCCTAAGGAAAGCTCTAAGGAAAGATTTGCCGTGTATTAATTATCACAGAATAAACAGAAGTATGATTTATATTTTATGATTTGTGCATCTGATTTCATGTTTTGTCATATAGAATTTTATATCATGTTTCTGAATTTAGAAAAAAATTGGGATGTAGTGTTGCTGTGTAGGGTGAAAAAGTACAAGGTATGTGTCTGTAGAAATGGTTTTACTGTCTCCTATCAGATTTGAGGCTTTGTTCAGCCCTAGATTTTTTTTTTTAATTGAAGTACAGTCAGTTACAATGTGACAATTTCTGGTATACAACACAATATCCCAGTCATGCATATACATACATATATTCATTTTCATATTCTTTTTCATGAAAGGTTATTACAAGATATTGAATATAGTTCCCTGTGCTATAAGGAAAAAACTTGTTTTTTTAAAATCTATTTTTATATATAGTTCAGCTGTAGATTATTGTTATATTCCCAGGTAGCCAAGTCTGAATGTTTTTATCCTTTACATTTAGATGACATCTCTGAATGTGAAAATTATCCTTTAGAAAAGAATATGAACATTTATATGTTATGTAATATGAATGTAAACATTTATCTGTATGTTAAACTTGTAAATTTTTTATCTTGAAAAGTTCATATATGAAAAATAGACAACTTATAAGGAACTCCATGGACTGTTACATAGCTTTAGCAATTATCAGCTCATTGCCAATCTTGTTTCGTCAGTACCCCTCAACATTTTCCTCTTTATTTTCAAACAAATCTACTCTCTCCCTTTATTTTGAAGGAAGTCCCCGCACATATACACAGTATATTGTCAGAGACACACACGCATTTACAATAAAATGCACTATCCTAACTTAAAAATAATGGTATGAACAAAGTATATTAAGAGCCCAAAAGGAGCTCTTAATTCTGCCTTGGGTAAGAGGACAAATTCAGAGAAGCCTTTGAAGAAGAAATGACATTTGACCTATGCCATGAAGGATGGGTAGGATTTTTGTCAGGTGGAGAATGGAAGAAAACACATTCTAAGCATTGGTGCAGCATGAAGAGAGGGGTGCAAGTGTGAACATGCATGAATGAGTGGAGAATAGAGAATAATGTGTTTGAATATTTAAGCACTTTGGAGGAAGTTGCAGAAGATGTTTCCGAAAGGCAGTCTGTGGTTATTTTGAGAAATTAATGATTATAGCTTATGGATCCAGAAATATTTTTTTCTACATCTTTGTAAGTGGAATATAAACTACTTTTCTGTATTTTTTAGATTTATGACAAAGTCCAGTGTTTAACAATGTTGAAGTCAAATGACTCCTTGGTTTCTTTGGATAATTTATTCTTTGAAAAAACAGATGAAGCTGAAAAGTAAGTATGCTTTAAAGAATTATAATAGTGTGTTGTTTTAGAGCTTTGATTTTTAAAGAGTTTTAGTTTTCTCCCTGGTAAATTTACAAATAAAAAATTAGGGATCGACAGAATGTTTCAGATATAAATTTGGTAAACATGAAATTCAAATATAAGGGAGTAACTGAAGTTTAACATCTTACATGTTGTAATTTTAAAAGTAGAGTAGATTCTTGCCTATTTGGCTTTCATTTATTTGCATTCCTGGCTTGTTCAAATGATTTTGGGCTCAGGTAAAGAAAGTAATGGTCAAAGAGTAGGACTCAGGAGAAGGAGTGGTAACGGCACCTTTTGGAAGCAGAAAGAGCGTTGTGCCAAAGGTCAAGGGCGACAGGCAGGTTCAGTACAAGCATGAAGTGGGGCTGGAAATAAAAACGTGTCACCAAAGGAAGTAAGAACGGAGAATAGGGAGTCTGGTAAATACTGCCTTAAGGGATTTTCACATGTGAATTGCTTTAATTCTACGTTTTCTATGTATTTGTTTTGTTGTATTATCCTTTTTTAATGAAGCATTGAGTAAATTATTTATTGCTTCATTTATTCTTTCATTCATTCAAATATTAATTTAAATATTGTTTGAATGCTAAAAGGGATATAAAAAGGATGAAACAGACTTTTACTTTAAAAAACTTAAAGTCTGCTTGAGGTTAAACACACATATGAAGAGGTCATTGATAAATACTGTGACCATGTAATTCAGACTGGGACACTTTTGAGAGTGAAAGAGTGCATGCAACTGGGACAACAGGTGTTAATCAGGACTCACCTGGGCAAATCTGGAACACGTGGTTGCTCTTCTTATGATACAAAATCAAAAAAAAGTGCAAAGCAAATGATAAGTGTATATTCATGCAAAGAAATTTCAGATTGGAGGGAAACTTGGGCCAGACTGATTAGGTCAGGCTTTATGGTGGTCAGGGGGACTTCAGGTGGCTTTGAAGGATTTGGATTTGATAACTGATAAGCAGAGAAGCAGTGGACATCGGAAGGCAGAGTGTAACGTTAAGAGAAAAGGAGTGGAGATGGAGCAATTCACAGTACCTCTAGGGGATAGTGTGTAGACAGTTTTCCTAGAATAGAAGAGTCATAAAGGAGAAACAGTGAAACATAAAGTTAGAAAAGTGAGCTGAGGGTAGATTTTGGTGGCTATTAAATGCCAGAATAAGGATCTTGGTCATGGCTCTATGTGTTAAAAGTTATGGAATTGAATCAACGAACATTCACTGAATAATATACCTAATTGTATAAAGCACTGTGCTAAGTACAATTGACATTAAATAGAAATAAAAACAAAACCTTTAGATGTTTACAATTGAGGCATAGCAGATCTATTGATCCATCATCTTTCCATTATCTGTCTACAGACATACACATAGACACACACAAGACAAGGGAAAATGTGATAAATGGTATAGGTTCCAATAGCACTTAACAAGGAGGAAGGGAGGAAACCATAGGGAGCTGGGAGGTTTTGTGACTGTGAGGTCTGAGCTGGGTTCTGAGTGAACATAAGCTCTGGTGAAGACGATGCCTGGCACACAGCACTCAGTCAGTCCTTGTGGGCCGAGTAACGCATGAAAGACCGTTGAATGCCCGCGGGTGGACGTGGGGGTGGTCGTGTGCAAGGGCAAGCCGGAGAAAGAGGATGTTTTTGAACAAAGATGAGGAGGGACAGGATGTATTATCTGTTTGGTATGTAAGTAATTCACTTTGGCCTGGACTGTAAGGTACCTGTAGGAGAACTGAAACTGCAGAGTGACCTAAGGCCACTAGGAAGTTTGTCATTATTTGGAAACCACTGAAGGATTTGGAATGGAGTAAAATATGATGAAAAAACAATTCCACATAAATGTGATAGGATTACATAAAATAGAGAAAGCCAAGAGGCACCAAGCCAGTTAAACGCTGTTATTCTTCACCAGACATACATTGATTAGCGCCTTGATTAGGACAGTGCTAGTGCAAATACAAGAAGTGATGAATTTGGGAAGGAATTTCCTTTACAGGACAGGAAAGTTCCCTTATAAGGAACATGCAGTGAGAGCTGGTATGTGTCTGGATGTGGTAGGTAAAAGACTGTACTGTGGTTTAGACTCCGGATGACTGGGAGAATGATGGCACCTCTGGAAAACAGGGAAATCATAAGGAAGACTTGATTTTACGGGGAGGCTGAAGAGGAGAGCTGGATGTGTGCTTTTTGTATCTTGTTAACATCTGTCCTGGATTTTCAGAAGTAGTCTCTGTGCAGAAAAGAGTTAATGTATCAGGACTAAACTGCTCTCTTTGAGAAGGCCTGCTTGAAGGCTGGAGTCTGAGAACTTAGATTTTAAGGAGGTTCCCACCAGTAAGTGATGAGTGGCTCACTGCGCATAAACTATTTATGAAAATAATATGGTTATGCTGAACATCTGTTCTTCTTCTGGGAATGTGGACTTTAGGTCTGTGCCAGAGAGGGGATGCCTACGTGATTAGCCCCCAGTAAAAATCCTGGGCCTCAGGTCTCTAATGACTTCCGTTGTTGGCAACATTTCACATATGTTGTCAGCTCATTGCGGGAGGGAGGAAGCACATCTCGTGTTACTCTAGTGGGAGAGGACCTTTAGAGGCTTGCACCTGGTTTTCCCTGGACTTCGCCCCACAGTCATGAGTAACACTGAATGCTGTGTCCTGAGAGTCATCCTAGAGAATAAGTCTGGTGGTGATCTCAGGGACTCTGTGATGTAGTCCCAAATTTTAATTGCTTTGGTGTATTGTTAGACAATCTGTCAGACACTGTCAGATAATGTATTGCAGATTTTTGATTTGGAAGACAGAGCCATAGGAGCTATGTTTGAGGTGCTGTGAGAGGCAGAAAAGTGAAGACTGGGTCTCACACTGCTGGGAGTTTAAAATCCTAAATGGAGAGACAAGGAAAAAAGCATAAAATCCTTGGGACTTGGCTTAGACAGTATATATGGTGTTCTTCTCAACTTTATTTACTGTTACCTAACACTTATCCTTTTGTTCTAATGAAGGACAAGTCAGATTTGGAAAGGAAACATTAAAACATTGTATGTTAATAGAATGTCAGCTGAAAGATAAGGAAAGGCAGTTAATGGTGCCAATAGGGTGACAGAAATCTCATCAGTTACTGTGGGTTTACAAAGGGATTATCAGTTACGGCTGGTTTCTTGTATTTTCTGTGGTTGTAGATGGTTCTGGACCAAGAATATTTGGGTTAAGATGTTAATTTGTAACAATGTTTTAGGAATACTCTAGAATACCAGTAATGATGTCACTTACACACTTAAGACCCATGATTAGTTGTCAGGTGTTTCACTGGTAATTTGTTACTAGTATTGGTTAAGATGCTAAAGTTTCAGAATGATTTACTGCTTTCTTATATATATAGTGAGCAGATTTAAGATTCCTGTCCAAGCATTTGAATTGGAGAAAAGAAAATGGAGTTATAGCCATTATTTAGGTAGCATATCTCACATAGCAGTATCATTAATCCCATAACACACAAGGAAAAAAGATTGAAAATGCTGCTGTATAGGGATAAATCAAAGTCATCACAGAAATATAGTATATTAAATTTAAGAGCGTGTAATTGAGTAATATTCAGTCAAATAAATACATAGTTTCGGGTGTTATATTTTTATTTACATATATTCATATTTTTGTATTTTATATAGCTATCCCGACAACGAAAAATCATTGGATTGGTTTCTCCCACCTGCTCCATTGATTTCGGAAATTCCAGATACTCAGGCTTTAGAGGAAGAAATAGAAAGTCATAAGCTGTTGGGTAATTATCACATATTTGTTGTGAGGCCAAACCCATTCAGGTCATGTCACTGTGAAAAAAATATAGTAACACGTTAAAATATTAATTCTTTTATTTTAATGGAGTAAGATGAAAGTTAGGAACTTGACTTATTCAAAATAGTGCTCACCAAATCTTAAAATCTGAAACACCTTCTCTTTCTGTACATATATATATACATACGTATATATGTTATGTGCACAAAATATGCTGTCACACACCTGTTACATTGTTTTGTGAATTTGTTTCCTTTTACCATGAAGACTGTCACTACTGTTAAGTTTTTGCCTTGCCCTTTATTAAAGGTAGGGTCCTTTGATTTAGGAAACTAGAGTCCTGAAATATATTGAGTGAAAAAAAACAAGATACACAAAATTGTATATAGTTTGTTACCATTTTTATAAAGCTAGAAAACAAGCACACTCGAACAGTATATGTGATCTAAGGTGATATTGGTAAAATTTTGATTTTTAAATTGAGTGGTAAGTTCATACATATATATTATTAAGCCTCATAATTTGTATATATTTTATATATGAAAATATTATATACTCTTGGATGTATCAAATAACATATAGAATAAATGGTGTGTGTATACGTATACACACACACACACATATAATATGTATATCTAGTACATAAATGATAAAGCAAATTTAAGCCCTAATAAGGCCTCTGAACTCCTTACAAACCTTTCAAAGCTGCTTGTAAAGTCTCTGTAAAGAAACCTAAAATACTGTCACCTTGTGAAAGCATTCCTTTATCAAGATATTATCAAGCTATTAAGTTACTTAGAAGCAAGATTACAAAGTTAAAAGCATTGTATCATGTATTTTAATACTGAATCATGTTCAGTAACATTTTATATGTTTGGTCATTGTATTTCTGTGTGTAAGTTATTTATATAAATTTTTAAATCCTCATGATTACTTACATAATTACATCATTTGTAGTAGGTAAAATATTTACATATTACAATTATGGTTATTTCTGTGGGTCAGAAATTAAGCCCATTTTATATTAGAGGTTTCATATAAATTTCAAATTTAATTTCAGTAATTCTTAACTAATTTCTGAGTATCCTTCAGTGATATGATATACCATAAGAGTAACAACTACCTGTATTTCAAAATCATATGTGGTATTACAGAGTATCTAGTTATTGTGCTAATACTTTTGTTTTAGCTTTCATATTTACCTAGTAAACTCTTGAAAATTTTTATTGAATTTTTCTGTCATTTTGAAAAATGTTTTCAAGAACATGTAGTAATTGATATATTCCATTTTTGTAGGTCCAAAGAGGTCAAAAATGTTAACATCAAATTTAAGTATAAGTAATGAAGACACAAATTATATGTCACCAACACAAAAATTCCAGTTTGCCTTCCCTTCTAGTAAATATGAGGATGATGATCTAAATTTAGGAGGGGCAAGTAACAATGACTTACACGTTGCTGGCAAGCTGAAATATGGTTCTTCTCAGAAGTATACAACTTGCTTTGGCACTGAGATAGCACTTGAGAAAAATGTTCCAGATGATACAAAATTAGTTAATTTTGCACAAGATAAAGGAGAGAGCACCTCAGCCTTCCGGAAAAGGTAATTAATTAAATGAAGTAAATAACACTCAGTGATAAAGTTGAATAGTTGTGTGTATGTCCAGGAGTATGGTGGAGTCTGAATGAGAGAAACGTCAACAACGCACAGCGTCTGCCGCGTACTAGACGCTGGTTGCCCTGGGACTCTGGTCACAGCTTCTCCCCTTCAGAGGACTAAACAGTTCATGGGGGAAAGGCAGATAGTAAACAACTAAGTATAAGTGATTGAATACTTTTTGTTCTACAATTATTTTGATGAAATATATAGTTAAAACAGAGGTTCTCAAACTCTTTTCTCAGGACCCTCTTACTCTTAAACATTATTGAGGATTCCCATGGAGCTTTTTCTTATTTGGGTTATGTCTATTAATATTTAATCATATTTGAAATTAAAATTATGTAAAAAAGTGTTATGGAAATTGTTTTGATCTTATGAACTCTCTGAGTCTTGACCATCCTTTGAGAAGTGCTATTAACATAGGGTCCTGACCTGCTCTGCACACTCAGGGAAGACTTTCCTGAAGGAATGATATTTAAGCTTAACTTGAAGGAGGAATAGAATCAAGCTGAATGTAAATACAGAAGGAGAGTGTTCCAGGCAGAAGGAATAGTATGCACAAAAGTCCTAAGGTGGCACAGAGCTTGGCTTATTCTAAGAAACTTTTCTTTAAAGTAAGAGAGAATGCTAAGAGAGAAGGTATGGAGGGGCCAAGTCATTCAGAGTCTTGTAGGCCATGAAACGTTTTGTACTTTTTCTTAAGGCAGTGCTTATTAAACTGGCTTACTGCATCAGAATCACCTGAAGTTCTTGTTAAAAATTTAGATTGCTGGTTCCTACCTTAGACCTGTTGAATCACAGTCTAGATAAGAGTAGGGATGGGACCCAGGAATCTTCCTTTTTAACAAATTTTCTAGGTGATTGTTACATTGTTCTAAGGTCCTTGGTTTTAAGCAGAGGAGTAAAATTAGATTTTCTTTTTAATTTAAAGTCCATTTGACCTCAGTGTGATAAATTAGAATGGAGCTAGAATGAATTGTGAAGAGTCACTTAGGTTTTTGTTGTTGTTGTTAGTCTAGGTGAGACAGAATGGTAACCTGACCTAGGACTGTGATTCAGGAATGAGAAAGTTCAAAGTTACTTAGGAGATAGACTTTCACAGGCCTTAAATGATTTTTTGGATACGAGACCTGATTCCTAGTTTTCTGGCTTGAGCCAGAATGGTGAAGGGTGATAGTGTTCTTTCATGATACAGAAAACTGTAAAAGGAGAACAGGTTTTGGGGAAGGTGATGAGAACAGATTTGGATATGTCGATTTTAGGTACCTAAAAATTATCCAAATAGGCCATCAGATATATGGGTTTAAGATTCAGAAGCGATGTAGTTGATAGCTTTTGTTTTTTCTCTGGCATAAGAAAAGTTGGACTATTGAGCAAGTATGAGAAGAGTGGAAGAAATTATGGAGAATGGGAAAGCAGTCTAATTAGAATAATGGTAGGACTGTCGGACACTACAAAGGGCCCAGCTGAGGTTGATGTCTGTTAATTTTTAAATAAATCTTATTAAGGTATAATTCCCATATCATGAAATTCACTATTTTGAAGTGTACAATTCATGGTTTTTAGTGTAGTCACAGAGTTGTGTAACCATCACTACTATCCAATTTTAAAATGTTTTTACTGCCCCAAAAGAAACTCTTTACTCATTAACAGTCACTCCCCTTCCATCCTTTCCCCATCTAGCCCCTGGCAACCACTCATCTATTTTCTGCTTCTATGGATTTACCTATTCTAGACATTTCATATAAGTGGAGTCATACAATATCTGGCCTTCTGTGTCTGGCTTCTTTCACTTAGCATAATGTTTTCAAGATTCATCTGTGTTATGTCATGCATCAGTATTTTATTCCTTCTTATGCCCAAGTATTTCACTGAACAGGTACATCACACTTTGTTTATCCATCTTGCAGCTAATAGACATCTGAGTGGTTTCTACTTTTTGGCTATTATGAATAATGTTGCTATGAATATTCGTGTAAAAGTTTTTGTGTGTATATATACATATGACCCTTCAACAATACAGGGGTTAGGGGTGGCGACCCTCTGTGAAGTCAAAATTGGAGTATAACTTTATAGTTGGCCCTCCCTATCTTCTGCACCAGTGGATTCAACCAACCTCAGATCATATAGTACTATAGTAGTATTTATTGAAAAAAAATCCGGGTATAAGTGGACCCGTGCAGTATGTTGTTCAAAGGTCAAATACATTTTAATTCTTTTGAATTTATACTTAGAAGTGGAATTGCTGGATCATATGGTAACTCAGTGTTTATCTTTTATGAGAAACTGCCAAATAGTTTTACAAAGTGACTACACCACTGTACAATCCCATTAGCAATGTATGAAGGTTCTGATTTCTCCATATCGTTGTCCGCACTAGTTGTCTGTCCTTTTTATTATAGCCATGCTAGTGGGTGTGAAGTGTATCTCATTGTGGTTTTGATTTGCATATCCCTGCTGACTAAAGATGGTGGGCATCTTTTCATGTGATTATTGGCTATTTGTATATCTTCTTTGAAGGAATGTCTGTTCAGATTCTTTGCTTGTTTTTTAATTGGATCATTTGTCTTTTTACTGTTGAGTTGTAAGGGTTCTTTATTCTGGATAAAAATCCCTTATCAGTTATATGATTTGCAAACATTTTCTCCCATATCTGTGTGTTGTTTTTCACTTTTTTGGTGGTGTCCTTAGCAGCTCAGAAGTTTTTAATTTTGATGAAGTCCAGTTTTTCTTATGTTGGTTGGATTTTTGGTGTCCTATCTAAGAAATCATTGCCTAATCCAAGGTCATGAAGATTTGCTCCTACATTTTCTTCTAAGAGTTTTATAGTTTTAGTTCTTAATTTTAGGTCTGTGATCCATTTTAATTTTTTGATATGGTGCAAGATAGGAGTCCAACTTCATTTTTTTGCACATTGATATCCAGCTGTTTCAGCACCATTTGTTGAAAAAACTATTCTTTCCCCATTGAATGTCATGGCATCCTCACTGACAATCAATTGACCATAAATGGAAGGTCTGGGGGACTTTTTGACACCAGCCAACTCTCTGATTCTTTGACACTGATGAGTGTCCAACAATTCAGTTCAATTTTCATGCTAATTCCTGGAATTAGCATCAGACCCCACTGGTTAAGGTTTCAGTCCCAGAAGACTGCCCTACTTCAGATGCCAGCCACAAATAGGGTGCCAGGCTACCCACATTTCTGCCTTACAGACTATTTGGGAGTTCCCACGACCACAAATTAGGTTTAATAATTTGCTAGAATGACTCATAGAATTTAAAAAACACTTTACTTATATTTACCAGTTCATTATAAAAGATACAGCTTAGGAATAGTCAAATGTAAGAGATGCATAAGGCAAGGTATGGAGAGGGAGACTGCACAGAGCCTCCAAATCCTGAGTGTGTCACCCTTTCAGCACCTTGATGTGTTTATCAACCCAGAAGCTCTCTGAACCCCCTATCATAGGAATTTTCCATTCATGGAGGTTTCATTACATAGGCATCATTGATTAAATCACTGGCCATTGGTGATTGAGTTCCGTCTCCAGCACCTCTCCTCTCCTTGGATGTTGGGAGTGGAAATAGAAGTCCCAGCCCTCTAATCAAGTTTTGATCTTTCTGGTGATCAGTCCCCATCCTGAAACTATCTAGCGGCAGGGCCCCTCGTTAACATAAACTCAAGTAGATTGAAAGGGACTTGTTATGAATGACAAAAGATGCTTCTGTTACTTTCATCATACAGGGAATCCAAAGCTTTTAGGAGCTCTGTGCCAGGAATTGGAAATAAAAATCAAATGTGTATTTTCTGTCATACCACACAAAGGTTTAGTTCGGTATTCTTAATTCTATTCTGTTGATCAATGTGTCTGTCCTTATGCCTGGCATAAGGATGTATCCTACACTGGCATACCCTGCATTGTCTTGATTGCTGTAGCTTTGTCGTAAGTTTTCAAATCAGGAAGTATGAGTCCTCCAACTTTGTTCCTTTTCTCAAAAAATTTTTTTTCTATTCTGAGTTCCTTGCATTTTCATATGAATTTTAGGATAAGCTGGTCAGTTTCTGCAAAGAAGCCAGCTGGGATTTTGCTAGGGACTGTGTTGAATCTGTAGACAATGTGATAAGTATTGCTATCTTAATATCATTAAATCTTCCAATCTATGAACATGGGCTACCTTTCCATTCATTTAGGTTTTGTCTAATTTCTTGCAAAGATGTTTTGTGGTTTTCAGTGGACAAGTCTTATACTTATTTTGTTAAATTTACTCATGAGTACTTTATTCTTTTTGATGCTGTATTAAGTGGAATTTAAAAAATTTGTTTTTCAGATTGTCCATTGCAACTGTATAGAAATACAACTGATTTTTGTATATTGATCTTGTATCTTCAGTCTTGCTGATGATGACTGAATTTTAATATTACTCATCTACCTAACAATTGTGCTTTTTCCAGCAGTGTTCCACCACCTGGCTGCAATTACAAAAAAATAGTATATAGTTATATTGACCTAGGATTGCAGTTTTGCAAGGTAACTATGATAAAATGCTAAAGGGGAAGGGGAGCAACTGTCGCAAATGCAAACTTTTTTTTTTTTTGCAGATTATTTAAAATATCTGACAACATACATGAGAGTGTTTATTCTAGTGACAGTACAAACTTGGACTCTCATATTGGCTCTGTGAAAATTGTCCAAATGGAGATGAACAAAGGGAAATCATGGAAATGTAGTAATAGTAAGTAGAAACCTCAGTATTCAGACATTAATATGTTTACAGCAAATGAGATAATTTTTCTGCTTCTGAAATCAAAGAAGGTGCCTTCTTTATCAGTTGCATCCCAGCCTTATGAAGTTCAAGGTAATTCCTTACTTTTTCAGTTGGCTTTATAAAAGTACAATTAGTCTATATTTCTTAGCATAGATAAGAATACAAAAATATAGTAAATCTGAATAGGCTATGTGCAATTTCTTTATTACATTGCATTATTTTTTAACTGTGATCTAATGTTTTTAATTGTGATCTCAAAAAAATTTATGCAAATTTTCTTGAAGTAGTTTTTATAGAAAAGGTTGGAAATATCCATAAGCATGTGGTTTTTTTTTTTTTTTTAGGGGTAACAGAAAATGATTTAGATTCCTTGAAGGCTGTCACAGAAATCCGTATCCTTTAAATTATTTTACTATAGCAGCATTATATTTGAAGTCATAATTTTAAAACATTTTGTTCATTGTGTTTCTGTTTGTTTATTTTCATTGATAAAGAAAAAGAGGTAAAAGTGAATCTTTTGGGTCACGTAAGGGACCCAGAATGCGTGATAGTCAGTGCTACTCAAAGTATGGTCTGCAGACTGGTGCCAGTTTGTGAACCGTTTATTACCAGTCTGTGACAAGATAAATACAGAAATGAAATTTGTATGATTGGCTGAACTCAGAGCATATCTACTTACAAATTAATACAGATAATTTCTTATACTTTGGGTAAGGACAGCATATTGGTATAAACATGGGTAGGGGAAGTGACTGAGAATGGGACAGTCTGGATTGGGATGTTTTTACAAATCTAGAATTTTTTTAAAGAACGCTAATTTGTAGTTTATACTTACAATTTGATTTACGTGTTTGGGTATTTCCAATGTAAATATTTTGAGTACATATGTGTGTTCTGGAGGTAACATCCTCTTTGTGTATTTGATACTTTGTGTATATCTGTAACAGTGTACTTTTTCTATTTTATTATAATTCATCAACTGTTTGTGTGTCTATTTCCCTATGACCTATGAACTCCTTGAAGGCAAGGATCAAGCCTTATGTATCTTCTTATCTCCAAATACTTTGAAAGACAGATAAAGTAGGGAAGTTGTTCTGGCAAAAGAGTAGCCATAAGCAAGGGTGAGATAAGAAAGTATGGAATATGTTTGAAAAGAAAAGCATTCCACTTTGGGTGAGAAAAATTACGATTAAATAAGTAGTAGGAGATACTGTTGGATAGATATTTTAGGATTAGATCATTTAACACCATGAGTATCAAGGTCAGAAGCTTTTGTTTTTATTTTTAATACATTTGTTAAGTCCATGAAGAGAAACCATGTAATATTTTTGAACAGGTCAACTTGTATTACCAAAACTATGCTTTAGGATTTGGAATTAGTGACTCAAAGCTGGGGAAGGTTCTAGAATCCACAAGAGATATAGGCTAGTTGGCAAAACAGAAAGTGAATTCCAAATATTGGGCAGCTGAGCTGGAGAAACCTAGGGATGAGTGATTCTAATCCTGGATACTCTGGGGACTGAGAAATTCTGAAGTTAAGTTAGAAAATGTTCGCTTGACCACTTGTGAAAAATTGCTTCAAAGCAGATAACTGGACTGAGTTAGAATGGGAGGAGAGGACAATAAAAGGGTTATGCCTGGTGATATAATCACGCCAGACACAGCCAGCGCTAGTGCTCCTGTTCGTCCTGGTGCCTCAGCCCTGCTGCCCGTCCTTCTCTCTGGTGACCTAAATAGTGCAGGAATGTAGGACATAGGTTAGCAGTAAACACTTGAAGTTAATTTCATTATCTGTATGGTGGGAAATTCTCATCCCATATCTGAACTTGCCATAATATGACACTGATTTTTGAAGAGTTTTAAAGATTTTCATGCTATTTTAGCACAGCTGAAGTGGTTCTGTTACTTAGGTCTCTTTGTTAGTTAGGACTGCTGTCTACTCTTGTGTCCATTGATTTATTGTCCAAAAAGTTCATTCACTGTCAGAGTCACCAAGCTTGCTACACTTTATTGCTTCCAAATGTATATTTAAAGCGGAGGACTGAATGCTATTCATGATAGGTTGAGAGTTTCGGGATTACTTGGACTTATTTTCTGATTATTTTATAATATTTAACTGTATTTGAATCCTCAGGACAATAGAATTTCAGTCAGATTGATCCTGCCACAGTACTGTTGTCATTTTCGGTTCTGCAGACATTTCCCCTGTTATAACATATAATTGCACTGAGACTGCTGAGAATTTGTTGGACGAAAGGAAAAATCTGATATTAAGTGTTGAAAGTGATGATAAATGATATACTTAGTAGTTTTCTCATGAGCTAGAAAACTGATTTTATATCTGCTCTGAATCATAGATTCATTTTTGTGAGTGTAAATTGATGTGGAACTACCTAATGAGAGAAAAACCAGCATGCTGACCCACTTGTGGGCTTGTTACAAATAAATATTTTAAAGAAAGAGATACATTTGAAAGGAAAAAATGAGATTCGTTCAAAAGCTGATGGATTGACAAACTAAAAATTACATTTTTGTTTTGGCACAAATATTCTGAAACAATGCACAACAGAAAGTAAAAGGAAGATTTGTAAATTATGTGCTTGATTTAATAAATGCAAACCAGGCATTTGGGATTTGTCAGTTAAGAAAACAGACAATGAATCCTTGCCCTTGAGCAGTTAACATTCTTGGGATGGGGATGGGGAAGAGGATAGATCAGAGCCATTGTAACAGTGTATAAATAAGTCTTACAGTATTTTAGAAGGTGATGAGTAATATGAAAAAGAAAAAAGGGAGGCAGTGTAAAGGAGGTTAAATTGGGAATGCTGGAATGGGAGCTCAGGGCTAGAATTAGAGTGATTAGGGTAGGTCTTCTTTAGAAGGTGAGATGTAAGCAATTGAAGAGAGCCAAGAAAATATGGAGAGAACAGTCTAGGCAGAGGGAAGGCTTTACAGGAAGAACGTGGCTGATGTTTTTGAGGAACAAAAAAGAGTCCAGTAAAGCCACAGGAGATGAGTCAGAAGCAAGAGTAGTAGGACAGGAGGTCAGAAACAGAAGTGAAGCCAGAGGCAAGATCACATAGGGCCTGGTGGCCATATGCTTTGAGAGAAGAGGGGAATTTGAGCAGAGAAGTAATATGCTCTGATTTAACTTTTAAAAGGATCACTTACCACAATTCATCAGTTTTTGTATATCTTTATAAAAATACAATTGCTTAAATAACTGTATTTGCATTCTTAGGTAAATTATCTGTCTTACATCTCCTAAGATTGTAACAGTCTCAGTTGTAGGAACTCATTTTCTTCTTTATTTATAACTTACTGCTGGTTTCTAAATCTAGTAATGTATTTTGCGTAGTGTTTAATAAACGCAGTTGACAGATATGGCTCAGACTGGGGAAGAATACCATGTAAGTACAGATATCTCCCTTGCTGGCAATAGACTCTTACTTTGAAGAGGGGACAATTTATTCTTTATATCAATATTTTTGAGCTTTCTTCGAGGAAGAACTATTTAATGTTTAAGTTCTTGTTGAGCCAATATTGCTGATAATCACAGTTAAATCCACCACTTGGCACAACCAAATCATCAAAAACAAAGGGATTCAGGGCTAGGTGACCAGAAACATACATCAGCTAATAGAGCACAATCAGCAGGTAAAAAATGAAATTTGGGGTTTTAAAGAAGAGATAAAAAATCAAATGACCTAGTCAAGATGAATAAGAAAAAAAAAAAAAAAACAACTCTGGAAAAGATAAAACTACATACTTAGTTCAGATATATATCTCCCCATCAGATCTAATTGTCAAAGTGTAACCCTTATATATAACCCTGTTTCTCCATAAGGACTTTACAAGTTCTTTTCAGAATGTGGAATGTGACTGGGGATAATTTGTTAATTCCTCCCCCCCACCCCAGCTTTATTGAGATGTAATTGACAAATAAAATTACAATATGTTTAAAGTGTTCAATGTGATAATTTAATAAATATATACACTACAGAAGTTTCCCACCCTCTAGTTAGTTAACATATCCATCACCTCACATATTTACCTCCTTTTTTTTTCTGGGTGAGAACACTTGCATTCAACTCTCTTAGCAAATTTCAGTTATACAAATCAGTATTTGAAACTCTACTCAACCATTTTGTACATTAGATCCTTTGATCTTACTCATCTTATGGCTAAAGTTTGTACTTTTTCACTAGCCTCTCTGTATTTCCCCCATACCCCTAGCCCCTGGCAGCCACTATTCATTCTACTGTTTCTAAGAGTTTAATTTTTTTTTTTTTTTTAAAGATTCCACTTATAAGTGAAACCATGCAGGATTTGTCTTTCTCTTTGTGGCTTAATTCACTTTGTGTAATGCCCTCTAGCCTCATCCATGTTGTCACAAAAGGCAGAATTTCCTTCTCTTTAAGGCTGAATAATATTCTGTTCTTATACACTTTTTTTTTAATCCATTCATTTCTTAATGGACATTTAGGTTGTTTCTGTACTCTGGCTATTGTGAATAATGCTGCAGTGAACATGAGAGTGCAGATATTTCTTTGAGATACTGATTTTGTTTCCTTTAGGTATAACCCAGGGATTGTTGGATCATATGGTACTTCTATTTTTAAATTTTTGAGGAATGACTGCATCAGTTTACATCCCTACCAGTAGTGTACAAAGTTACAGTTTTCATCTGCATCCTCACCAGCGTTTCTCTTATCTTTTTAATTGTAGCCATTCTAACAAGTGTGAGGTGCTATCTCATTGTGGTTTCGATTTGCATTTCCCTAATGATTAGTGATGTTGAGTGCCTTTTCATGTACTGTTGGCCATTTGTATATCTCCTTTGAGAAAATATCTGTTCAGATCCTCTGCCTATTTTAAAATTGGGTTATTTGTTTTTGATTTTTGTAAGTTCCTTATTTATTTTGGATATTAACCCCTCATTGGATACATGGTTTGCTAGTATTTCTCCCATAGGTTGCCTTTTCACTTTGATGGTTTCTTCTGCAGTGCAGAAGCTTTCTAGTTTGATGCAGTCTCATTTATTTATTTTCACATTTGTTGCCTTTGCTTTTGGTTTCAAATCCAAAAAAATCATTGCCATGACCAGTGTCAAGAAGCATTTACCCCATGTTTTCCTCTCAGAGTTTTATCATTCAAGTCATATTAAGTCCTTAAACCATTCTGAGTTGATTTTTGTGTATGGTATAACATAGGGGTCCAGTTTCATTCCTTTGCAGGTAGATATCCAGTTTTCCAATCACCATTTATTGAAGAGATTATTCTTTGCCATTTCTTGGCTCCTTTGTTGAAAATTAATTGACTATATATGCATGAGTTTATTTCTGGGCTGGATGGTTTTTCTCCCATTGATATATATGTCTGTTTTTAATGCCAATACCATACTGTTTTGATTATCATAGCTTTGTAAATAGTTTGAAGCCAGGAAGTGCGATACCTCCAGCTTTGTTCTTCTTTCTTAGGATTGCTTTGGCTATTTGTGTGTGTGTGGTTTCATATGATTTTTAGGGTTGTTTTTTCTATTTCTGTGAAAAATGCAGTTGGAATTTGAATAGGGATGGTGTTGAATCTGTAGATCACTTAGGGTAGTGTGGACATGCAGCGATATTCTCTGAACCCATGAACTTGGAATGTCTTTCTGTTTATTTGTGTCTTCAGTTTTTTTCATCAGTGTCTTACAGTTTTCGGTTTACAGATCTTTTACCTCCTTTATTAAATTTATTCATGAGTATTCTTTTTGATGCTACTATTAATGGGATTGTTTTCATCATTTCTCTTTCTGATATTTTGTTGTTGGTATATAGAAACACAACTTATTTTTGTATGTTGATTTTGTATCCTGCAACTTTACTGAATTCATTTATTAGTTTTAACAAATTTTTTGTGGACTCTCTAGGGTTTTCTATATATAATTTCATGTCATCTGCAAATAGAAACAGTTATACTTTTCCTTTCCAATTTGGATTCCTTTATTTTATTTATTTTTCATCTGATTGCCATGGCTAGGATATCTAATACCATGTGGAACAGAAGGGGCAAGAATGGGCATCCTTGTCTTGTTTCTGATCTTAAGGGGAAAACTTTCAGTTTTTCACCATTAAGTATGAATGTTAGTTGTAAGCTTGTCATATATAGTCTTTATTATGTTAAAGTATGTTTCTTCTAAATCCAGTTTCTTGAGAGTTTTTAATCCTGAAAAGATGCTGTATTTTGTCAAATGCTTTTTCTGCATCTATTGAGGTGATCATATGATATTTATCCTTCATTTTGTTAAAGTGGTGTATCATGTTGATTGACTTGTGGATGTTGAACTATCCTTATATCCCAGGAGTAAATTTCATAATTTTTGCATCTGTGTTTATTAGGGATATTGTCCTGTAATTTTCTTTTCTTGTGGTGTCCTTATCTGGCTTTGGTATCAGTGGAATGCTGGCTTTGTAAAATGAGTTTGGAGGTATTCCCTCCTCTTTTATTTTTTGGAAGAGTTTGAGAAGAATTGGTATTAATTCTTCTTTAAATATTTGGTAGAGTTCACCAGTAAAGTCATCTGATCCTGGACTTTGTTGGGAAATTTTTGATTTACTGATTCAGTCTCCTTACTAGTGATTGATTTGTTCAGATTTTCTGTTTCTTCATGATTCAGCCTTGGTAGTTTCTTATTTCTAGGAATTTTCCATTTCTTCTAGATTATCTACTTTTTTGACATATAATTGTTCATAGTAGTCTCTTACAATCCTTTGTATCTCTATGTTATTAGTTGTGTTTTCTCCTCTTTCATTTCTGATTTTATATGAATCATCTCTATGTTTTTCTTCGTTATTTAAGCTAAAGGTTGGTCAATTTTGTTTATCTTTTCAGAAAAACAGCTCTTAGTTTCATTGATCTTTTCTATTGTTTTTCTGGTCTCTCTTTTATTTATTTCTGCTCTGATCTTTGTTATTTCCTTTCTTCTGCTAACTTTGGACTTATTTTGTTCCTCCTTTTCCAGTCCTTTGAGTATAAAGTTTGGTTGTTTGTGATATTTCTTTTTTTCTTCATGTAGGCATTTATCACTATAAAGTTCCCTTTTAGAACTGCTTTTATTGTATCCCATAAGTTTTGGTATGTTGTGTTTCCATTTTCACTTGTCTCAAGATATGTTCTTGATTTCCCTTTTGGTTTTTTCTTTGATCCTAGTGGTTGCTCAGGAGCATGTTGTTTAATCTCCATATATTTATGAACTTTCCAGTTTTACTCTTTTCATTGATCTTTAGTTTCGTACTCTTGTGGTTAGAAAAGGTGCTTGATATGATTTCAGTTTTCTTTTAACACTTCTTTAAAAACTTTATTAAGACTTGTTTTGTGGCCTAACACATGATCTATCCTGGAGAATGTTCCATGTGCACTTAAGAGGAATGTGTATTCTGTTGCTGCTGGAAGAAATGCTCTGTATATGTCTGTTAGATCATAGTTTAAGTTCAGTGTTTCCTTATTGATTTTATTTCTGGATGTTCTATTCATTGTTGAAAGTGGGGTCTTGAAGCTCCCTACTATGATTTATTGCTCTCTATTTGTCTTTTCAGATCTGTTAACATTTGTTTTATATATTTAGGTGCTCCAATGTTGGGTACATAAATATTTACAGTTGCTATATCCTACTGATTAATTGACCCCTTTATCATTATATAATGACTTCTTTGTTTCTAGATACAGTTTTTAACTTTGTCTATTTTGTCTGATATAAGTAGAGCTACTTCTGCTTTCTTCTGATTTCCGTTTGTGTAGAATATCTTTTCCCATCCCTTTACTTTCAACCTATCCTTGGAGCTGAAATGAGTCTCTTGCAGGCAGCAAATAATTTAATTCTGTCTTTTTTTATAAATCCATTCAGCTACTTTATGTCTTTTGATTAGAAAATTTAGTCCATTTACATTTAAAGTATTTATTGATAGGTATGGACTTAGCATTGTCATTTTATTGTTTTCTGACTTTTTGTAGCTCTGCTGCTCCTTTCTTCTCTTGCTACTTTTCTTTGTGATTTGATGATTTTCTGTAGTGGTATGTTCTTATCCTTTCTCTTTATCTCTATGTATCAACTGTAAAGTTTTGCTTTATAGTTACCATGAGGCTTGCATGAAAAATCTTACACTTTTAACAGTCTCTTTTAAGCAGATAACAACTTAATTGTGAATGCATTCAAAAGCTGTACAATTTTACACTCACTTTCTTCACATTTTGTGTTTTTGATGCCACAATTTATATCTTTTTATTTTGTGCATCCATTAATAAATTATTATAGATGTACTACTTTTGTCTTTTAACCTTTATACTAAAGTAAGTGATTAACTACCACCATTACAATATTAGAGTATTCTGAATTTAAATATATGAATCTGTATCAGTGAGTTTTGTACTTCGATGTTTTCCTCTTACTAATTAGCATCCTTTCATATCAGCTTGAAGTATTTCCTTTAGCATTTCTTGTAAAGCTTGTCTAGTGGTGATGAAATCCTTTGGTTTTTGTTTGTCTAAAAAACTCTTTTTCTCTCCTTCAATTCTGAAGGATAACTTCTCTGGGTAAAATATTCTTGATTGGCAGTTTTTTCTTTCAGTACCCAGAATATATATTCCACAATCTGGTCTGCAAGGTTTTTGCTGAAATATGCACTCATAGTCTTATGGGGATTCCCTTGTATGTAACAAGTTGCTTTTCTCTTGCTGCTTTTAAGATTCTCTCTTTGTCTTTAACTTTTGACAATTTAATTACTGTGTGTTTCAGTGTGGCTGTCTTGAGATCACCTTCTTTGGTAATTTTTGGGCTTTCTGGATTTGGATGTCTGTTTCTTTCCCCAGTCTAGGGTAGTTTTCAGCCATTATTTCTTTAAATAAGCCCTATCCCGCTTTTCTCTTTTCCATCTGGGACCCTTATAATGTGTATATTGGTCCACTCGATGGTGTCCCGGAAGTCCCTTAAGCTAATTACACTCTTTCTCACTCTTTTGTTTTGCTCCTGTGATTGCATTAATTCCATTGCCTTATCTCTCAGTTCACTGATCCTTTCTTCCAGTTGATCTGTCTGCTGTTGAACCCTTCTATTGAAATTTTCAGGTCAGTTATTGTATTCATCAGCTCTATGATTTCTGTTTAGTACTTTTTAATATTTTGTATGACTGTAGAAATTCTCACTTTGTTCATGCGTTGCTTTCCTGACCTTGGTGAGCATCTTTATGTGTTATTTTGAACTCTCTATCAGGTAAATCACTTGTCTCTGTTTCATTAAGTTCAGTTTCTGGAGATTTATCTTGTTCGTTTGTTTGGAGCATATTCCTGTTTCTTCATTTTCCTTGACTCTCTGTGTTGGTTTCTGCACATTAGATATAACATCTACCTCCCCAGCTTGAGATACTGATCTTGTGTAAGAAATGAACCTTGTCAGTCAACCTGGCCCAGGCTCCTGGTTGCCTGTCAAACCTTTGTGATTATCTTTGCTCTTAGTGGCTTTCAGAAGTTAAGGGTATGCCAAAATATATCAGTGTCAAAGGGGAGGATTGCAATCAGCACCTAGATGTAGGCTGATTAGAAACCGGAACCTCAGGCAGCAGCTGAGAAAGTATGGAGTTAAATCCCTTTCAGGGAGAAACTGAAGATGGACATTTTGTCCTGCTTTCTCTGCACTGAGCCTGGATGTATACCTGCGAGGTTGTTCCTGTGAGATGGGATGTTCCTGTGACCATTTAAAAGCTGCTTCTTTACTTTGCTTGTAAACGTAAGCCCTGGTGGCTTACAGAGCTGAATGCTTTTCCCTTGGGTGGGAGCCTTAAATGGGGCACTAGATGTGTGGTCCAAAGCCTTTGCTCCTCAGGGAGAAGCTAGGAGTTAGCAGTTTCCTCCCAATTGTATGGTGATGCACCAGGGGTGGGATTTATGGGAAGAACTGTCTCAGCCTTTCCTACCTATTTTGATGCAGATATTTTCTCATACTCCTGGTGTAAAGGAATCATTCAGCTAGTTTGGGAATTTCTCTCCACATGTAGCTATATATCCAGTGGATCCATGGTAGGATCGAAGTTTAGGAGCCTCCTTTGTTTCCATCTTGGTCCCTTCCTCTATACCTGTTAATTCCTTTCTTTTGATGCCAAAATAGGAAGCATTAAAACCTCATCATTAAATACTGTCAAAGTCAATATTAATTTAATTTTTAAATTAAAAGTAACCAATTTTTAAAATTCTGAAATATTTGACTCCTTAATGTTATTCTAAGCGGCGAAATTTAGACACATTTTCAAAGAATTTCCATATTTCAACTATATACAGTCCAAAGCCTTTGATGATGTAAGTATTTTGTTTAATTATTTACTTATCTGCCTTTTCTTACTAGATTGTGTGCTCTCTAAGAGCAGGGACTAGATCACATTCATTTTTATGTCTCTAGTATCACACTCAGTTGACCAGTACAATATAGGAGCTCAAAAAGTGTTTGTTAAATGAATGCATGTAATTTTCTTAGGTAGGTTGTTTATATTTATTAGACTTATAAAAATTTCTCTGGAAGCTACTGAAATTATTTTCTTTTAGGTCTAGCCTATTACTTTGACGAACAAGAGGATAAATTATTAATAGCATTATTTTTTGAGGATGGTAGATCTAAGGCAAACTTACAATTTTTGTAAGTTTAGAGGTGAAGATGTATGAACTGTTATTCCATAGAGTCTTCCTAAGGCATGTTTTCTAACAAACTGAAAATGTGAATGAAAAATTCTATATATTGCATGATTAAATTTTATGTTTTAGCTTCTTTATACAGATAGGAATTTTGTGATTTGTGCTCCAACTGGTTCTGGAAAAACTGTACTGTTTGAACTTGCTATAACAAGATTGCTAATGGAAGTACCATTGCCATGGTCGAATATTAAAATTGTTTACAGTAAGTATTTATATGAGTCATAATTAATTTTAATAATGAGAAACTACAAAGTCAAAAGTAAAAAATAAATTCAAATTCAAGATATAGGAATTATTATTTGGTTTGCCATATTTTTTAAATAAAGATATATCGTGCTTGACCTTATCTGTTACATTAAATTCAAAATGTATTTTCCCAAATTTATAAATAAAAATAGTATTGGAATTGAGAATTTGGCCTTCCCATGTTTATTTTTGAAAGAAGCAGAAAGATTAGCAAATAGAATCAAATATTTTTAATTCTAGAAATTTCCGTAAGAACCTCTGCTCTTCTTTTTTAGGTATATATTTAATTTTTTTTTGTTTATCTAAGTAATTTTATGCACATGGTTAAAAACAGAAATCAATGATCACAAGGGCAATAATTTCCTGCACTACCTTTCTTCACTGTTAGTTTCAGTTCCCTGAGGAATCACTTCTTTTTCTATTTTTATTTCTGTTTGGTGATTACCTTTACAGTTCTAAATAATTTGTTTATATTGTTAACTTTTAATTTATAAACATTAGGCAGCATCTAAATGTGTATTTTTATCCTAGTTTATTAACTGTTTGTAAAAATAATTTTAAATTGCACTGACATTCAAGATAAATATCTTATATTATTGTAGTGGCACCAATAAAAGCCCTGTGTAGTCAGCGTTTTGATGACTGGAAAGAAAAATTTGGACCAATAGGACTGAATTGTAAAGAACTCACTGGAGATACAGTAGTGGATGACCTCTTTGAGATTCAGCATGCCCACATTATTATGACAACTCCAGTAGGTGTTATTTATACTTGATTATTTTCTTGGTTTTATTAGAA